>NW_024070207.1:87798826-87843607 GCF_014754425.2 Oryx dammah | reverse complement strand
AATTTTGAGCATTACTTTACTAGCATGTGAGATGAGTGCAATTGTGCGGTAGTTTGAGCATTCTTTGGCATTGCCTTTCTTTGGAATTGGAATGAAAACTGACCTTTTCCAGTCCTGTGGCCACTGCTGAGTTTTCCAAATTTGCTGGCATATTGAGTGCAGCACTTTCACAGCATCATCTTTCAGGATTTGAAATAGCTCCACTGGAATTCCATCACCTCCACTAGCTTTGTTCATAGTGATGCTTTCTAAGGCCTTAGAAAGCATAACCTTACTAGTATGGTAAAGGAGCAATACTGTACAATAGTGTGAACATTCTTTGAAATTGCCTTTCTTTGGGGTTGGAATGAAAACTGACCTTTTCCAGTCCTGTGGTCACCTCTGAATTTTCCAAATTTGCTGTCATATTGAGTGCACCGTTTTCACAGCATCATCTTTTAGGATTTGATTTTTTCAAATCAATTGGTTCAGCTGGAATTCTGTCACTTCCACTAGCTTTGTTTGTATTAATGCTTCCTAAGGTCCACTTGACTGCACACCACATCATGTCTGGCTCTAGATGAATGACCACAATATTGTGGTTATTTGAGTCATAAAGACATTTTATGTAGATTCTCTGTGTATTCTTGCTACCTCTTCTTAATCTCTCCTACTTCTGTTAGGTCCTTACTGTTTCTCTCCTTTATCATGCCCATTCTTGCATGATATATTCCCTTGATCTCCTCAATTTTCTTGAAGAGGTCTCTAGTATTTCCCATTATATTCTTTTCCTCTACTCATTTGCATTGTTCATTTAAGAGAGTCTTCTTATCTCCCCCTGCTATTCTCTGGAACTCTTCATTCAGTTGGGTATATCTTTCCTTTTGTCCCTTGCCTTTCACTTCTCTTCTTTCCTCAGCTATTTGTAAAGCCTCCTCAGACAACGACTTTGCCTCTTGCATTTCCTTGGCTTTGTGGTAATTTTAGTCACTGCTTCCTGTACAATGTTATGAAACTCTCTCCATAGTTCTTTAGGCAATCTATCTATCAGATCTAATTCCTTGAATCTATTTATCACCTCCACTGTATAATCATAAGGGATTTGATTTAGGTTATACCTCAATGATCAAGGGGTTTTCCCTACTTTCTTCAATTTAAGCTTGAATTTTGCAATAAGGAGTTGATGATCTGATCCATAGTCAGCTCCAGGTCTTGCTTTTGTTGACTGTATACTGTTTCTTAATCTTAAGCTTCAAAGAATATAGTCAAACTGAATTTGGTATTGACAATCTGGTGATGTCTATGTGTAGAGTAAACTCTTGTGTTTTTGGAAAAGGGTGTTTGCTATGAGCAGTATGTTTTCTTGGCAAAACTGTTAGCCTTTGCCCTGCTTCATTTTGTACTCCAAGGCCAAACTGGCCTGTTACTCCAGGTATTTCTTGACGTCCTACTTCTGCATTCTAGTTCCCTATAATGAAAATAACATCCTTTTTGGTGTTAGTTTTAGAAGGTCTTGTATGTTGTCATAGAACTGATCAACTTCAGTTTCTTTGGCCTCAGTAACTCAAGCAAGACTTGGATTACTGTGATGTTGAATGGTTGCCTTGGAAATGAACTGAGATCATTTTGTCATTTTTGAGATTGCACCAAATTACTGAATTTCAGACTCTTTTGTTGAATATGAGGGTTATCCCATTTCTTTTAAGGGATTCTTGCCCACAGGAGTAGGTATAATGGTCATCTGAATTAAAGTTGCCTATTACTGTGCATTTTAATTCACTGATTTCTAAGATGTTGATGTTCACTCTTGCCATCTCTTACTTGACCATGTCCAATTTACCTTTATTTGTGGACCTAATAGTCCAGGTCCTATGCAATATTGTTCTTTATAGCATCAGACTTTACTTTTACCACCAGACACATTCATAAGTGAGCATCGTTTCTGCTTTGGCCCCATTCATGGATCAGAGCCTTGTGGCAAAGGGAATTGTATAACTCAATGAGGCTATGAACTATACAAAGCAGGGTCACCCAAGACAGATGGGTCATAGTGAAGAGTTCTGACAAAAAAAAATGGTCCACTCGAGGAGGAAATGCAAATCACTCCAGTACTCTTGCTGCTAGAACCCCAAGAACAGTATGACAAAGCAAAAAGACATGACACTAGAAGATGAGCCCCCCAGGTCAGAAGGTGTCCAATATGTTACTGGGGAAGAGTGGAAGGCAATTACTAATAGCTCCAGAAAGACAGCTATATACAGGTTGATATACACAAACCTCATATCAACTATAACCCAAAAACCTACAATGGGTACACAAAAAATAATGAGACAGAAATTCTAACAAAACACTAAAATTCATCAGACTCCAAAGGGAGAATCCAAGAGAAGAAGATAGGAATAGAGAAGACCAAACAAACCCAGAAAATAATTAACCAAATGGCAATAAGTGCATATCTATCAATAACTATTTTAATATAAATGTACTAAACATTCTATATCAAAAGATATGGGAGAGCTGAATGAATAAAAAATACAACCCATCTACATACTGCATACAGGAGACTGAAGGTCTAAAGGCACATGTAGAGTAAAAGTAAAGGGGTGGAAAAAAATATGCCATGCAAATTTAAAAAAAAGAATCTGGGGTGGCAATATTTATATCAGACAAAACAAACTTTATAACAAAGACTGTAACAAAAGACAAAGAAGGGTAACACATAATGATAAAGAGATCAACACAACAAAAGGATTTAACATTTGTAAACTTTTATGCATCCAACATTAGAGCACCTAAATGTATACAAAATACTAGATAAAATAAGATAAATCAACAGTAACACAGTAATAGTAGGGGATTTTAATATCCCACTTACATCATCTAGACAGAAAATCAATAAGAAAACAATAGCCTTAGGCAACGCAGTAAATCACAAATGGACTTAATAGATATATATAGAACATTCTATTCAGAAACAATAGATTGCACATTATTTTCAAGTGTACAGGAACATTCTTCAGGATAGATCATAGGATGCCACAAAATAAACTTCAATAATTTAAGAAAACTGAAATCATATCAAATATCTTTTCCATACATAAGGATATGAAACTAGAAATATAATGCAAGAAGAAAACTGTAAAAAGCACAAACACAAAATGCTACTAAAGAACAAATTGATCAATGAAAAAAATTGAAGAGGAAATTTACAAAAAATTCCTTGAGACAACTGAAAATGCAAACACAACTGTACAAAATCTATGAGATGCGGCAAAAGGATTTCTAAAAGGGTAGTTCAAACTGATACAAGCAAGAAAATCTGAAATAAACAACCTAACATACCATTTAAAGGAAGTGGAATAATAAGAACAAACAAAGCCCAAAGTTAGCAGAAGGAAGAAAGTAATAAAGATCAGAGTGGAAATAAATTAAATATAGATTTCAGTATAGAAAAAAAATAATGAAACTAAGAGTTGGTTTCTTGAAAAGATAAAGAAAATAGACAAACCTTTAGCACAAGTCTAAGGTTTCATAGGATTCACAATTCTACCAAATATTTAAAGAAGAGTTAATAGCTATCCTTCTAAAATTATCCCCGAAAATTAAAGAGCAAGGAACACATCCCAACTTATTTTATGTGCCCATCATTACCCTGATAGCAAAGCCAGATAATCACACACACACACACACATTACAGTCCAGAATATCTGATGAAAACAGGTATCAAAATCTTCTACAAAATATTGCAAAATGCATTCAACATTACATTAGAGGGATCATATACCATGATTAATTGGGATTCATTTCAGGGATGCAAGAACGTTTTGAATTTCATAAATCAGTGTGATACACCATAGTAATAAAAATAAAGGTAAAAATCATATGATCATTTCAATAGATGCAGAAATAACAGTTTGGGCACACCTGAAACTAATACAGAATTATTACTCAACTATGCTCCAATACAAAATAAAAGTTTTTAGGAAAAATTTTGGTTTTGATGTTGACAAAATTCACTATCAATTTAACACAAAAATTTTCAGCAGAGTGAGTACAGAGGGAACATACTTCATAATAAAGGCCATATATGACAAACCTACAGCTTACATAATATCAAATGGTTAAAATCTGAAAATTTTTCCTCTAAGACCAGGAACAGGAGAAAAATAACAACTTTTGCCACTTTATTCAAAATAATATTGGAAGTCCTAACCACGGCAATTAAGCAAGAAAAAGAAATGTAAAACATCCAACCTGAAAGAAGTAAAAACACATCATTATTTGCAGATCACATGATACTATATATAGAAAACTCAAAAGACTTCACTAAAAACTCTTAGAACTAATAAATGTATTCAGTAAAGTTGCAGGATACAAAATGAATACACAGAGACATGTTGCATTTCTATAAACTAATAACAAATTATCAGAAAGAGAAATGAAGAAAATCCCACTCACAATTTCATCTACAAGAGCAAAGGTCCTAGGAATAAATTTATCAAAGGAGGTGAAAGACTTCCTATACTCTGAAAACTATAAGACATGGAGGAAACTGGAGACAACTGCAAACAAATGGAAAGATATACTGTGTTCATGCACTGGAAGAATCACTATCATTAAAATCCATACTACACTAAGCAGTCTATAGAATCAATGTAATCCTTATTAAGTAGCAATAACATTTTTCAAAAAACTAAAACAACTAATCCTAAATATCATGTGTAACCACAAAAGATGCCAATTAGCCAAAGCAGTCTTGAGAAAGAACCAAGCTCAAACTATCGAGCTTCCTGAATTGAAATTATAATACAAAGCTACAATAAACAAAACAGGATGGTACAGGAATGAAAACAGATACAAAGATCAATAGAAAAAAAAGACAGAGTCCAGAAATACACCCATGCTCATATACCAAACCAGTCTATGACAGAGAAATCAAGAATATACATTTGGGAAAGAAAACAGTCTTTTCAATAAATGGTGTTTGGAAAATTGGATGGCTTCATGCAAAATAATGAACTTGGACCATCTTCTTATAGCATATTCAAAAACAAACTCAAACTTGATTAAAGATTTAGATGTAAGATTTAAAACCATTAAACTTCTAGAATAAAACAGGCAGTACATCTTTGCATTGGTCTTAGAAATCTTTTTGAATATGTCTCTGCAGGCAAGGGAAACAAAAAGATAAATAAATCAGACTACATCAAACTATAAGGCTTTTGCACAGCAAAGGAAACCACTAACAAAAGGAAAAGGCAACCTACTCAATGGGAGAAGACATTGCAAACAATATATCTGATAAGGGGTTTATTTCTGTTTTGTAAGTAAGTTCATTAGCATCATTTCATTTTAGATTCCACATATAATGGGTGTCATACAATATTTCTCCTTCTCTGTCTGAATTATTTCACTCAGTATGACATTCTATAGGTTCATCCATGTTGCTTTGGGGGTTTTGTTTGTTTTCTTGTATTTTTGCTCGTTTGTTTTATTTGCTTTTACTTGTCATGATTTTTGTCTGTTTGTATATATTATTTACCTTTTTTAAATTAAAAAAAAACATATAAATAAGGAGAATTCAAAGATAGTCTCCAATATCTCCTACCTCTGTGATATACATGACCTGAATAATCCCTCCAAGTTTGAATAGGTTGGTTTTATCCCTATGATTAGGATATATTATATGGTTGGCTCTACAAAAGTAAGATTATCCAATTGGCCTGACCTAATCACATGAGCCTTTAATAGAAGACAGTTTTCCAATATGAAGTTTCCTCAAAAACTTTGAACTGTCATCTAATTGAGCAACCCACTCCAATATTCTTGCCTGCAACTCCATGGACAGAGGAGCCTGGCTGGCTACAGTCCATGGAGTTGTAAAGAATTGGACATGACTCATTACACATGCACACACACAATTCAGCAATTGTGCTTCTGGGTATTTACTGGAAGAAAACAAAAACACTAATCAAAAAAGATATATGCACCTCTATATAAATTGCAGTATTATTTACAGTAGCCAAGACATGGAAGCAACCCAAGTTTCCATTAAATGATGAATGGATATAGATGAAGGGGCACATACACACAACAGAATATGACTCAGCTATAGAAAAGAATGAAGAAGGAGGGTCGAGAGAGTGGAATATGAGGACCTAGGGTTTACCTTTCTCCACAAGTACATCAAAAATACATCTACAGGTGAAACCGTTCATGCAGAGCTTCTGCTGAACATTAGCAGAGTACTTTCAACATCAAAAAGGACAAGAAAAGATTTGTGTGCAACCAGGCAGGACAAAGGAGAGAAAGGGAAGAAAAGAGGAAATGGGATGAGACCTGCACTCCTAGTTGGGGGAGCTGGTTACCACTCCAGGGGAGGCTCCCTCACCAACAGTGAGATATGTTGAAATGGCAAGGGGGGAACTTTGGGAGCTACTGGAAGAAAGAGCAGTGGCTGGCCTGTGGCAGATAGGACAGAGCAAGAACAGCTGAGCCACAGTCTGATGTGCCCTCAACTGAGATGGGTGTCCACCAAAGCAAGAGGAGGGCTGGGTGCTGGAGTGTGCAGTTAGGCAGGCAGACTTAGAGAGAGGCCTGCTGTTGGCTGTGTGGAGATAGCTTGAAGTGATGGGAGTGAGGAGGTTAGCTGCAAGGAGAAAGCCTGAGGGGATGAGAGTGAGGAATTCTGCAGCTGGGAATGCTCCAGAAGGAAGCACTGACTGCCTGGGAAGCAAGATACCATTGTTGCATGGTATGCAAGGGGTGTGGCTACTATTTGTTGTTGTTCAGTCACTCAGTCATGTTTGACTCCTTGCAATCCCATGGACTGGAGCACACCAGGCTTCCCTGTCCTTCACCATCTCCTGGAACTTGCTCAAAGTCATGTCCACTGAGTTGGTGATGCCATCCAACCATCTCATTTCCCATCCAACTGTAGCAGCCTCATTTCCCACATGCCAGCACCTGCCTCCATGTGCACTGGGAGGAACTTCCACAGGAGTGACTGTGCAGCAGTCTGTCACAGCCTCCAGCCAGCCCCTGCCTCCACAGGCACCAGAGAGGAGATCTCATCAGATAGAGCACATGAACTCCAGTTATGGCCGCCTCTTGCCCCTGCTACCTAAGCCAGCAAGTGTGCCTCAGTTAGTCGCTGCCTTTGCCCCTTCTTGCCTGAGAGAGGAGCAGAAGCCTGAGGGTGGCCCACATGTAGAGTTGGGGCCAAAAACAAAGCTGAGCCTGATTGTCTGTACTACTAAGGGAAAACAAACAAACAAACACTGAAGTCCCTCCATGCAACTGCACAAGCTGCACATTAAATCTCTGTGATAGTCCAGGTAAACCCAGCCTCTGAGACACATTTGAATGGAAAGCAAATGTTTTCACAACTAAGCCCAGTCTAGTTTTAGTGGCTGTGGACTTTATGGGCACAGATATGTGGGAGTTAGACCAGGTCAGATTCTCAGCTGCCCACATAGTGTCCATAGCAGGTCCATAGACCAAACTAGAGGTACTGGAGGTCTTCCTGGGGAGGCAAAGGTTGGCTGTGGCTCACAGTGGAGGAAAGAATAGATAGCATAAGCCTCAGGAATTTTTGTTCTCTTTTTTTTTGCTGATTTATTTTTAATATATCTTGATTTTTCTAATTTTTAATTTTTTTCTTGTTTTGTTTTTCTCTTTTCTGTTGTTTTTTTCTCATGAGTTTATTTTTTGTTTTCTTTGCTTTATAGTGTGTTTTTTTCAGTTATGATTTTAATATTTTGGTTTGCTTTTTTTTTTTTTTCAAATTTTAAACTTTTTTTGTATTGGGGTAAGGAAATAGCAGCCCATTTCAGCATTCTTGCCTGGTAAATCCCATGGAGAGAGGAACCTGTCAGGCAATAGTCTGTGGAGTTACAAAGAGCTGGACACAACTTAGCAACTAAACAATAACCAATTAACAATGTTGTTAGTTGGTAGTTTCAGCTGAACAGCGAAGGGACTCCGCCTTACATATACATGTATCCGTTCTCCCCTAAATTTCCCCTCCTATCCAGGCTGGCACATAACATTGGATAGAGTTTCATGTGCTATACAACAGGTCCTTGTTGGTTATCCATTTTAAATATAGCAGTATGTACATGACCTTTCCAAAATCCCTAACTATGCCATCCCCTTAGGAACCATAAGTTCATTTTCTAAGACTGTGTATCTCTTTCTATTTTGTAAGTAACTTCATTAGCATCATTTCATTTTAGATTCCACAAATAATGGATGTCATACAGTATTTCTCCTTCTCTGTCTGACTTATTCAATATGACATTCTATAGGTTCATACTTGTTGCTTTGGGGTTTTTGTTTGTTTTCTGATATTTTTGCTTGTTTGTTGATTTGCTTTTATTTGTCATGATTTTTGTTTGCTTGTATATATTTACTATTTTTTTTTGTGTGTGTGTCACGACATGCAGCTTGCAGAGTCTTGGTTCCCTGATGGGGGTCAAGCCTGGACTCCTGTGATGAGAGCTTAGAGTCTGGCCACCAGACTGCCAGAGAATTCCCAGGCCCAGGGAATATCAATTGGTGTGAGCTCTTTCAGAGGTCTGCACCTTGACACCAAGACCCAGATCCACTAAACTGCCTGCAAGCTCCAGTGTTGGATGACCCAGCCCAAACAACCAGCAAGACAAGAACACAAACCCCACCTATTAGAGACAGTGTGCCTAAAGTCATACTAAACAGCCCGAAAATACACCTTTTGACATGGCCCTGGCCACCAGAGGAACATGACTAAGCTCCACCAACCAGAATGCAAGAAATAGTCTCTCCCAACAGGAAGCCTACATAAACCTTGGACCAACCTCATCCAACAGGGGCAGATACCAAAAGCAAGAGGAACTATGACTATGCAATCTGTGGAAAGGAGATCACAGAGTAGGTAAGACAAAATGAGATGACACAGAAACATACTGCATATGAAAAAAGCAACATAAAAAAGGTAAAAGACCAAACAAATGAAGAGGAAATAAGCAATCTGCCTGAAAAAGAATTCAGAGTAATGACAGTAAAGATGATCTAAGATCTTAGAAATAGAAAGGAGGCAATAGATTAAGAAGATCAAAGAAATGTTTAACAAGGACCTAGTATAACTAAAGAACAAACAGTGATGAACAACATAGTAACAGAAATGAATAAATCAACTAGGAGGAATCAATAGCAGAATAAATGAGGCAGACGAATAGGTAAGTGAGGTGGAAGGCAGAATGGTGGAAATCACTGGTGTGGAAGAGAATGAAGAAATAAAGAGTGAAAAGAAATGTGGAAACACTCAGAAACATCTGGGACATTAAGAATGAAATGGGACAATATATTTAAAGTGATGAAAAGGAAGAACCTACAACCAAGAATACTCTACCCAGTAAAACTCTTCTTCAGATTTGATGGAGAAATCAAAAGCTTTCCAGACAAACAAAAGCTAACAGAATTCAGCACAACCAAACTAGCTTTACAACAAATACAAACGGAACTTCTCTAGGCAGGAAACAAGAGAAGGAAAAGACCTACCTACAGAAAATAAACCCAAAACAATTAAGAAAAAGGTAATAGGATCATTAGGTAATAAGGGCTTCCCTAGTGGCTCAGATTGTTAGAATCTACCTGCAATGTGGGAGACCTGGGTTCGATCCCTGGGTTGGGAAGATCCCCTGGAGCAGGGCATGGCAACCCACTCCAGTATTCCTGCCTGGCAAATTGCCATGGACAGAGGAACCTGGCAGGCAACAGTACATGGAGTCACAGAGTCAGACATGACTGAGTGACTAAGGCACAATAGGATCATACATATTAATAATTACCTTAAATGTAAATAAATTAAATGCATCAGCCAGAAGACATAGACTGGCTGAGCATATGAAAACCTGTGCATGTTTGCACTTCCACTTACCACATCACTCTGCTTGATCCCTCAAATTGTATGCATTTTTAAAAATATTCTTAGGTTAATCATTTTCCTATTATGGCTTACAGTTGTAATGGTCTTTTATTTTTTGTCAGGCTATTGATTGTGAAAACTGATAAACATCAATCACGATTGTGATTATGTAGTTATTACTCACTTAATAACATTCTGTCATGATTGGTCAACAGAAAAATAGTATAATTCTATATCACCAAAACCACCATGTAATATAAAAACCTGTAACTACTTTTTAAATCCAGATGCACACCAGAATTATCTTGATTTTTTGAAAAATGCAACTGCTCAGGGATTGCTTCTTTTCTGCCACCACTCCAGATATGTTTCTAATGAACAGCCATGTTTAAAACCAACTGGACTATATGAAGATCTTCTACTTTTATCCAGTTTGTTTTATTTTTGCTATTTCATATTCAGTGTTCCCATTTAATTTAGTTTATGCTTTCCAATTTCTCTATCTCTTCTATTTTTTATGTTATTCCTTAAGCCTTTATCAAGTATAGTAGAAAAGCTCTTGTATACATATATATAAATAAAATCTATCATATAAATATTTTAGGAAACTAATGAATTTTTGCCTCACTGAAAAATTTATGACATTTTGATTTTACTTGTTTGACTTAATATAAATAGAATGCTAGATTTCTAATTTATTTTATCATTTTTATATTATAAAGTGAATTTATTAAAATCTGACATAGACTTAGAGATTTTCTTCCCAATTTAATCTGAATAACAAAGAGTTTTCCATTGAGATACTGAAAACACTAAACTTTTGAATCAACATCATGAAAATCAAACAACATTGAATTCAAATAAATCCAAGCATGCAATCAGCACAATTTTTTGAAAAGAATATATCTATATATTAATGGATTAATATAATATTTTTGTTAATGAAAATTAGAAATGGATTATACTTAGGATTCTTTTCATAATAACCTTATAGTTCAGATTTAAGAAAAAGAAATAAAAAACTACCACAATCAAGCAAAAAGCACACTTGCTGATGTCTAAAGAGGAACAAGCATTAGATGTTGACTATAGCACTAGACCTCTTTGTTTCTTCTGACATTCTGTGCTTTTTTTTAATATTTTATTTTTTTTAATTTATTTATTTTAATTGGAGGCTAATTACTTTACAATACTGTAGTGGTTTTGCCATACATTGACATGAATCAGCCATTTTATTTTTTAAAATTATTTTAATTGGAGAATAATTACTTTACAATATTGTGACAGTTTTTGTCATACATCAACATGAATCAGCCACAGGAATACATGTGTGCTCTCCATCCAGGACTTTCCTCCCACCTCCCTCCCCATCCTATCCCTCCGGGTTTTCCTGGAATATGGGGTTTGGGTGCCCTGCTTCATGCATCAAACTTGCCCTGGTCATCTATTTTACATGTGATAATGTACATGTTTCAATGGTATTCTCTCAAACCATCCCACCCTTGCCTTCTCCAACTGAATCCAAAATAATTTCTTTACATCTGTGTCTCCTTTGCTGCTCTGCATGTGGGATTGTCAGTACCATCTCTCTAAATTCCACATATATGCATTAGCATACAATATTTATATCCCTCTTTCTCAATTACTTCACTCTGTATAATAGCCTCCAAGTTCATCCACTTCATTAGAACTGACTCAACTGCATTCCTTTTTTATAGCCAAGAAACATTCCATTGTGTATATGCACCACAACTTTCTTACCTATTCATCTGCTAATGTACATCTAGGATGCTTCCATGTCCTACTTATTGCAAATAGTGCTGTGATGAACATTGGGCCACACATGATTTCTAATTTAAAAATATATATATATGCAATAAGCAACAACGTTTTACTGCATAGCACAGGGAACTATAGTCAATATCTTGCAATAATCTATAAAATAAAATAATTTCAAAAATAATGTATGTGTATATGTATAACTGAATCACACACAAAAAGAACTCTACTTTTTGAAATTTAATAATTTTTCTTTTTTCCACTTTTTCTAAATGTCCTATGGACATCTAATAATGTATAAGATATAAAATTTTAAATATATTTGTGTAGATATGATTAATATAAACAGAAATATATTCTACTTAAATTATTAATGACACTTTTTTCACTTTTATTTTTATATTTTTTTTATTTTAAATTAACTTATTTAATTGGAGGCTAATTACTTTACAATATTGTAGTGGTTTTGCCATACATTGACATGAATCAGCCACGGGTGTACATGTGTTCCCTATCCTGAAACAACCCACCTCCCTCTCCATCCCATCCCTCAGGGCTGTCCCAGTGCACCAGCCCTGAGCATCCTGTCTCATGCGTCGAACCTGGACTAGCGATCTATTTTACATATGATAATATACATCTTTCAATGCTATTATCTCAAATCAAGCCACCCTCGCCTTCTCCCACAGAGTCCAAAAATCTGTTATTTACATCTGTGTCTCTTTTGCTGTCTCGCATATAGGGTCATCATTACCATCTTTCTAAATTTGATATATATGCATTAAAATACTGTATTGGTGTTTTTCTTTCTGACTTACTTCAGTGCGTATAATAAGCTCCAGTTTCACCACCTCATTAGAACTGATTCAAATGCATTCATTTTAATAGCTGAGTAATATTCCATTGTGTGTACGTACCACAACATTCTTTTCCATTCGTCTGCCAACGGACATCTAGGTTGCTTCCATGTCCTGGCTATTGTAAACAGTGCTGTGATGAACATTGGGGTACACATGTATCTTTCAGTTCTGGTTTCCTTGGTGTGTATGCCCAGCAGTGGGATTGTTGGGTCGTATAGCAGTTCTATTTCCAGTTTTTAAAGAAATCTTCACACTGTTCTCCATAGTGTCTGTACTAGTTTGCATTCCCAACAACAATGTAAGAAGGTTCCCTTTTCTCCACAACCTCACCAGCATTTACTGTCTGTAGACATTTTGATAACAACCATTCTGACTTAGGTGAGATGGTACCTCATTGTGGTTTTGATTTGCATTTCTCTGATAATGAGAGATGTTGAGCATCTCTTCATGTGTTTGTTAGCCATATGTATGTCTCCTGTGGAGAAATGTCTGTTTATTTCTGTGGCCCATTTTTTGATTGGGTTATTTCTCCAGAATTGAGCTGCAGGAGCTGCATGTATAGTTTTGAGATTAATTCTTTGTCAGTTGCTTTGTTTGCTATTATTTTCTCCCATTCTGAAGGCTGTCTTTTCACCTTGCTTATAGTTTCCTTTGTTGTCCAAAAGCTTTTAAGTTTAATTAGGTCCCATTTATTTATTTTTGCTTTTATTCCTATTACTCTGGGAGGTGGGTCATAGAGGATCCTGCTGTGATTTATGTCAGAGAGGGTTTTGCCTATGTTTTCCTCTAGCAGTTTTATAGTTTCTGGTCTTACATTGAGGTCTTTAATCCATTTTGAGTTTATATTTGTGTATGGTGTTAGGAAGTGTTCTAGTTTCATTATTTTACAAGTGCTTCACCAGTTTTCCCAGCACCACTTGTTAAAGAGATTGTCTTTTCTCCATTGCATATTCTTGCCTCCTTTGTCAAAGATAAGGTATCCATAGGTGCGTGGATTTAACTCTGGGCTTTCTATTTTGTACCATTGATCTATATTTCTGTCTTTGTGCCAGTACCATACTGTCTTGATGACAGTAGCTTTGTGTATAGTCTGAAGTCAGGCAGCTTTATTCCTCCAGTTCCATTCTTCTTTCTCAAGATTGCTTTGGCTATTCGAGGTTTTTGGTATTTCCATAAAAATTGTGAAATTATGTGTTCTAGTTCTCAGAATACCATAGGTAGCTTGATAGGGATTGCATTGAATCTATAGATTGCTTTGGGTAGTATATTCATTTTCACTATAGTGATTCTTCCGATCCATGAATATGGTATATTTCTCCATCTTTTACGTCATCTTTGATTTCTTTCATCATTTTTTATAGTTTTCTATATATAGGTCTTTTGTTTCTTTAGGTAGATTTATTCCTAGGTATTTTATTCTTTTCATTGCAATGGTGAATGGAATTGTTTCCTTAATTTCTGTTTTTTCATTGTTAGTGTATATGAATGCAAGGGATTTCTGTGTATTAATTTTATATCCTGCAAGTTTACTATATTCATTGATTAGCTCTAGTAATTTTCTGGTAGAGTCTTTAGAGTTTTCTATGTAGAGGATCATGTCATCTGCAAACAGTGAGAGTTTTACTTCTTCTTTTCCAATCTGGATTCCTTTTATTTCTTTTCCTGCTCTGATTGCTGTGGCCAAAACTTCCAAAACTATGTTGAATAGTAGTGGTGAGAGTGGGCACCTTTGTCTTTCTCCTGACTTTAGGGGAAATGCTTTCAATTTTTTACCAATGAGGATAATATTTGCTGTGGGTTTATCATATATAGCTTTTATTATGTTGAGGTTTGTTCCTTCCATGCCTGCTTTCTAGAGGGTTTTTATCATAAGTGGATGTTGAATTTTTTCAAAGGCTTTCTCTGCATCTATTGAGATAGTCATATGGTTTTTATCTTTCAATTTGTTAATGTGGTGTATTACATTGATTGATTTGCAGATATTAAAGTGTCCTTGCATCCCTGGGATGAAGCCCACTTGGTCATGATGTATGATCTTTTAAAAATGTTGTTGGATTCTGTTTGCTAGAATTTTGTTAAGAACTTTTCATCTATGTTCATCAGTGATATTGGCCTGTAGTTTTCTTTTTTTGTGGCATTTTTGTCTGGTTTTGGTGTTAGGGTGATGGTGGCCTCATAGAATGAGTTTGGAAGTTTACCTTCCTCTGCAAATTTCTGGAAGACTTTCAGTAGGATACGTGTTAGCTTGTCTCTAAATTTTTGGTAGAATTCAGCTGTGAAGCCGTCTGGTCATGGGCTTTTGTTTGCTGGAAGATTTTGGATTATAGTTTCAATTTCCATGCTTGTGATGGGTCTGTTAAGATTTTTTATTTCTTCCTGGTTCAGTTTTGCAAAGTTATACTTTTCTAACAATTTTTCCATTTCTTCCAAGTTGTCCATTTTACTGGCATATAGTTGCTGATAGTAGTCTCTTATGATCCTTTGTATTTCTGTGTTGTCTGTTGTGATTTCTCCATTTTCATTTCTAATTTCGTTGATTTGATTCTTCTCCCTTTTTTCTTGATGAGTCTGGCTATTGGCTTATCTATTTTATTTATCTTCTCAAAGAACGAGCTTTTAGCTTTGTTGATTTTTGCTATGGTCTCCTTTGTTTCTTTTTCATTTCTTTCTGCCCTAATTTTTATGATTTCTTACCTTCTACTAACCTTGAGGTTCTTTGTTTCTTCCTTTTCTAGTTGCTTTAGGTGTTCAGTTAGGTTATTTATTTGACTTTTTTTCTTATTTGTTGAGGTAAGCTTGTATTGCTCTGAACCTTCCCCTTAGCACTGCTTTTACTGAGTCCCATAGGTTTTGAGTTGCTGTGTTTTCATTTACATTCGTTTCTATGCATATTTTGATTTCTTTTTTATTTCTTCTGTGATTTGTTAGTTATTCAGAAGCGTGTTGTTTAGCCTCCATGTGTGTATTTTTAATAGTTTTTTTTTTTTTTTCTGGAGTTGACATCTAATCTTACTGCATTGTGATCAGAAAAGATGCTTCGAATGATTTCGATTTTTTTTTTTTAATTTACCAAGGCTAGATTTATGGCCCAGGATGTGATCGGTCCTGGAGAAGGTTCCGTGTGTGTACACTTGAGAAAAAGGTGAAATTCATTGTTTTGGGGTGAAATGTCCTATAGACATCAATTAGGTCTAACTGCAAATGCTCTATTGAAAAGCTGTTTCCAGCTTCCAAAGTCAGCTTTATATCTTTGATATGTTAATAGTCACCATTTAACACAATCAGTAGGCAATAAAAGGGAGGATTACTCAAGGAAAAAGCTGTTCAAAAAAGTGACTCTTTTTTGGCATTGAAGCAAACACATCATATACATCATACTATTTATAACAATAAAACTCCATCCTATAGTAATCCATTAGCTTTCCCTAGCTTCTCACAAAGCAAGCTAAGTCATAGGCAAGCCTTTAAGAGATATGAATATTTCTTTGATTTTCGGAAGTTTAAGACAAATCAGGTCAAAATGCTGGTTTTAGATGGCTTGAATGAGATGACTCTATGGAATAATTCAAGTAGGAAAGAACACAGGATATTAGAAGAGGGGGGCATACAGGGAAGTCAGGGCAAGACAAAAATCATAATTATGTTTAAGCTATACTCCAATTGAAAATGAGAGGGCAGAAAGGCAACTGCAACCTGGGAGTTGCAGATCCCTTACACAGAATTTGGTGGAAGAATCTCTTCTGGCTAGACCATTCATAAGGAGACTCAGAAGACAAAGCCTTTCTTTACTATACTGTAACAACCCCAGAAGCCCACTATATGGATTAAGATACTGCCTTAATCCTAAAGAACAACGGGCAGATTCATTCACTCATTAAATCTGTTAAGTGCTTACTGTATACTAGATACCAGAGATAAAGCAGCAACAGGAAAAAAAAATATCTGCCTTTTGTGGAGCTGATATTTGAGGGATGATGTTTCTCAGCCTTGAAAAAAGTTTCACATAAGATCCAATTATTGTGCCTCCCACCAGGCCCAGGATCTCATAAAAGATACCTTGAGCAGGAGGCTATGACTTTTTGATCTAACCTCTAAGTTTCCTGCTCTTGAGAACGTCCCTGTTCTATGGAGATGAATGCCATTTTCTGCTTGCACATTAAAGTGAATTGACCCAGTTCAGCCCATGAGCTTTTTCCCTGGGTGTGCTAAGTACCCAGAGTACCATATCAATCTGTTTCCCAACAATTTGTTCAGGCTGCTCACAAGTGTGAACACACTATTCATTGACACTGCAATGAGCATACAGAGGCTCTTGGGTGACAAGTAAGAAGACTATCAGTAATAAGCTCAGCAGTAAAGAATCTGCCTGCAATGCAGGAGCCACAGGAGACACGGGTTCAATATCTGGGTTGGAAAGATCCCCTGGAGGAGGGCACAGCACTCATTCCAGTATTCATGCCTGGAGAATCCCATGTACAGAGGAACCTAGAGGTCTACAGTCCATAGGGTTGCAAAGAGTCAAACAGGATTGAAGCAATTTAGCAAACATGCACGCAAATAAGAAGACAGACAATGCCCTAAACCTGGCAAATTGGAAGGCTTTCTTGGAAGCACTTTCAGAGTACTTGAAGACAATGACCTTCAGCTTTTACTGAACTCTAAACAAGCCTGTGTGAATGTAATTCAATTTAACAAATATCTACTTTGGATCTATTCTGTGCCTAATCATTGTGAACAACATGGGGTAAGCAAGACAACTGACTCTTTCTTCTTCCCTCATTTCTAGAAAGTAGTTTCAAAATCAGAAAAATAAATCTCTGTTTTTCATCTCTTCCTTTTCCATTTCCATTGATGCAGCCCCCACTTCCTGGGTGATTTCCCTGAGTGATCTCCCAGCTCTAATCCCTGCCCACACACCACAATCAGACCAGTTTCCATGATGAACACTTTGATTGGCTACTCTCACAACCCCCAATTCTCAAATAGTTCCCCATTGCCAAGTCCAAATCTTTCATGTTACAGAGACATTACAATAATATGGGATTCTCCAGGCATGAATACTGGAGTGAGTGCTGTGCCCTCATTACCTTCTATTATGCCCCTTCAGAAATACTGGACATTTCCCAAACTGTTTAACTTTCTGTCCAGAAACATTCTCAATTATAATCTTTAATTCCATATTTGAACATGGAAGTTTGTTTAATCCCACATTTGAACATGGAAATAATACAGTCTAAAAACTTTCAACTACTTCAGCAACTATAAACCAACATCTCAACTTCCTAATAAAGAAACTGGGGCCCATAGAGAAGAAATGACTACTAAGGTGTTAGCAACATACCCAGACCACCATTTTGATATGTCTTTTTCTTTTGTATGCATCTTCCATTTTTCTTGTTTTTTTTTTTTTTTTTTAAGTTACATAGTTGGTACAGGAATACATTGCTTTGTAAAAAGTTAAAATAGAAAAAAGGGAAAATACTCCAATTATTAAAATAAGGAATAAAAGAGGGAATATTAATACCAATCTAGCAGAAATAAAAAGGATTAAAGGAAATGCTCTGTACATAAAAACAAATTAGACAACCTGGAAAGATGGACAAATCCCTAGAAGGAAACAAACCACAAAAAAACTACAGACATTGATTCAAGAAAAAAATAGAAAATCTGAATAGACCTATGACAAAAAACAAAAAAAGACTGCATTAGTAATCAAAAACTTCCCACTTGGGAAAAGCCAAGGACCAGATGGCATCACTAGTGCATTCTACCAAACATTTACAGAGAACTAACATCAAGTTTTCATAAGCCCTTCCAAAAAATATTAATAGAAATGCAGAAATTTTCAACAAAATACTTTGCAAATAAAATCCATTAATAGTTAAAAAAAATCCTTCACCTTACCAGATGGGATTGATCCTAGAAATGCAAGGTTGTTTCAACATAAAAATCAGTCAACAGAATATGCTATATTAATGAAATAAAGGTTTTAAAAACAGACATGATCATATCAGTAGACACAGAAAAAGCATTTAACAAAATTCAACACCCTTTCTGATAAAGGGCTTCCCTGGTGACTCAGAGGTTAAAGCGTCTGCCTGCAATGCAGGAGACCCAGGTTCAATCCCTGGGTCAGGAAGATACCCTGGAGAAGGAAATGGCAGCCCACGCCAATGTTCTTGCCTGGAGAATCCCATGGAAGGAAGAGCCTGGTGGGCTACAGTCCTTGGGGTCACAAAGAGTCAGACATGACTGAGCGATGTCACTTTCACTTCTCTTGATAAAAAAAAAATTAGGATTAAAAAGGAACTTTCTCAAACTGATGATGGAAATTTATTTTTAAAAACACAGCTAATATCATACTTAAGAGTGAAAGATTGAATGTTTTCATCCTACAATCAAAATGAACATCACTTCCATGCAACATTTGTACTGAACATTCTGACTAGAGCAACTGGGGAGAAAAGAAACAAAAAGACATTCAGATCAGAAAGAAAAAGCAAAATTATTCATGTATGACATGTTCATATGTAAAAAATCTTAAGAAATCCACACACAAAACAAACTCCTTTTATAACTAATTATAAATGAGTTCAGCAATGTTGCAGGATATAAGATCAATATACAAAAATCAATTGTTTTTCTAGACACCAGTAATAAACAATCTGAAAAATGAAATTAAGAAAACAATTACATTTATGTACATTAGAAGGAACAAATATTTAGGAATATATTTAATAAAAGAAGTACAATATTTGTACACTGAAAAATGCAAAACATTGTTGAAAGAAAGTAAAGAGGACCTACGTAAAGAGAAAGATGCCTCATGTTCATGGAGTGGAAGATTTAACATTGTTAAGGTGGTACTCTGCAAAATGATTTAGATTCCACTTGATCCTTGGAAGAAAAGTTATGACCAACCTAGACAGCATATTAAAAAGCAGAGAGACATTACTTTGCCAACAAAGGTCCATCTAGTCAAAGCTATGGTTTTTCCAGTAGTCACGTATGGATTTGAGAGTTGGACTATAAAGAAAGCTGAGCGCTGAAGAATTGATGCTTTTGAACTGTGGTGTTGAAGAAGACTCTTGAGAGTCCCTTGGACTACAAGGAGATCCAGCCAGTCCATCCAAAAGGAAATCAGTCCTGAATATTCTTTGGAAGGACTGATGCTGAAGCTGGAACTCCAAAACTTTGGCCACCTGATGTGAAGAACTAACTCATTTGAAAATACCCTGATGCTGGGAAAGATTGAAGGCAGGAGGAGAAGGGGATGACAGAAGATGAGACGGTTGGATGACATCACCAACTCAATGGACATGAGTTTGAGTAAACTCTGGGAATTGGTGATCGGCATGGAGGACTGGCATGCTGCAGTCCGTGGGGTCTCAAAGAGTTGGACACGACTGAGTGACTGAACTGAACTGAACTGATACTGCCTCTGAATAAAAACTTCCTGAATGAATGATTACTAAATATTTACTGGGTTTTGGTGGACTCCAGGAGTTGGTGATGGACAGGGAGGACTGGCGTGCTGCAGTCCATGGGGTTGCAGATTCAGACACGACTGAGAGACTGAACTGAACTGCAAAATGATTTAGATTCAATAAAATCCATATCAAAAGTTTCAGGCTGAGTCTTTGCAGAAATTGACAAGTTGATTCCAAATTTCATATAGAAATTCAGGAGACAGAGTAATCAAAACATTTTGAAAAAGAACAAAGTTGGAAGACTTACACTTCCTGATTTCAAAATTTACCACAAACCTTTAATAACCAATGTGTGGTATACTCTCATAGGAATAGACATAAAGATTAATGTGATAGATGGAAGTTTGGAAATATACCCTACATTTATACTGAATTAAGATTTTTTCAAAGTTGTCAAGACAATTCAAGGGGGAGAGTATAATCTTTCCAACAAATTGTGCTGAGACAATGGGATATCCAAATGCAAAAGAATAAATCTGTCCTCATATATCATTCTGTATATAAAATTAATGCAAAATGTATCAAAGGCCTAAGTGTAAGAGGTCAAATTATAAAATAATTCAGAGAAAACACAGAAGCAAACTTTTGTGACCTTGGATTAGACTAACTTCTTATACATGACATTTAAATCACAAGTAACCAAAAGGAAACAATATAAATTAGGCTTCATTGAAATTAAAAACTTTTGTACTATAAGTGATAGCATCAAGAAAGTGAAACAACCCACAGAATGGAAGAAAATATTTGCACATCTTATATCTGATAAGGATCTAGTATCCAGAATATATAGAATTCAACAGTAAAAAGGCAAATACCCACTTAAAATGGGCAAAGCATCTGAATAGAAATTTCTCCAAAAAAGATAATGGCAATAAACACATAAAAAGATGCTCAATACCATTAGCCATCAGGGAAATAAAAATCAAAGTCATTATGAGATATCAATTTATACCCACCAGGATGGCTATAATAAAAATGAAAGGATAATATCATGTATTGATGAAAATGTGGAGAGATCAGAGCCCTCATATACTGCTGATTGGAATATACAATGGCACAGCCCCTGTGGCAGTTCTTCAAAAAGTTAAACACATAGTTACCATATAATCCAGCAATTCTATTTCTAGGCATATACTCAAGAGAACTGCAGATATATGTTCAGACAGAAACTTATATGCAAATGTTCATAGCAGCATTATTCTTAATAGCAAACAGTGAAAACAACCAAAACATTAATTAATTAATAAATGGATAAACCAAAATGTGATGATGTGGTGTACATACATACATACATATATATTATATATACACATACACACAAGTATGTATATGTATTAAATTGTACACTTTAAAATTTAAAATTTCTATATGTGGATTACAACTTTATAAAAAATAAAGAAAAAGTTAAAACAATCTAGATAAAGTGAAATTTCTGCTTTGACTACTCTTCATCCTAGTTATTTTCCTCCTTTCCTGAGGAAACCATGGTTATAGATTTAATCAGTGGAGGAAGCTAGAACCTATTATAGAGCAAAGTAAGTCAGGAAGAGAAAAACAAATATGATTAACACATATATGTGGAATCTAGAAAGATGGTATTGATGAAACTCTTTGCAAGGCAGCAATGGAAGCACAGAGAACAGACTTGTGGACACAGTGGGGGAAGGAGAGAGTGGGATAAATTGAGAGAGTAACTCTCTTCTTTCTTGGTTCCTGTTTGTATTCTTTCCTTTATTTTTTCTTTATGTGAGTGTGAGTGTGTGGGTTTCTTTATGTGTTCCTGTCTAATTAATGTTGTGTTTCCCATTTATCTTGGAGTCTTGTGTGTCCATTTTTTTTTTTTTTTTAGTTTGCATGTTTGACTTTTTTCTCTATTTCTTCCTTTCATTTTCTTTTTTATGTTGCATGACTTGTGGAGTTTTGGTGCTCCAGCTAGGGGTCAGGCCTGAAAGTAAGATGTGAGAAATCCAAATCCAGGACACTGGATCACCAGAGAACTGCTGACTCCATGGAATATTAATTGGTGAGAGCTCTCCCAAAGGCTTCCACCTCAACCCTAAGACCTGGCCCCACCAAAAGGCCAGCAGGCTCCTGTGCTGGACGCCTCACGCCAAACAACTAGGAAAACAGGAACACAAACCTAGCAATTAGCAGACAGACTGTCCAAAGTTATACTAAGCACACAGATACCCCAAAACATACCACTGAGCAAGAAACTTTCCTTTAGAGAGTCAAGAAACAGTTCCACCCACCAGAAAACAGGCATCAGTCCCTCTCACCAAGAAACCTTCACAAGGCCCTAGTCTAACCCCACCAACTGGGAGCAGACTCCATAAGCAAGAGGAACTATGACCTTCGAGCCTGCATGCAGAATGGAAAGTCCAAACACAGTAAATTAAACAGAATGAAAAAATAGATAGACAGCAGATGAAGGAGTATAGTTAAAAAAAAACAGTAATGACAAATAAAGAGGAAATAGGCAGTCTATCTGAAAAATTATTTGGAATAATGATACTAAAGATGATCCAAAACCTTGGAAATAAAATGGAGGCACAAATAGAATGAAGGAATGCATTAAGAAGGTACAAGAGATGTTTAACAAGGACCTAGAAGAAACAAAGAACAGACTGACAATCAGCAATGAACAACATAATAACTGGAAAAAAAATACACTAGAGGGAACAAATAGCAGAATCACTGAGGCATAAGAATGGATAAGTGAGCTAGATGATAGAATGGTGGAAATAACTGAAGCAGAGAAAATTAAGGAAAAAAAGAATAAAAAGAAACGAGAACAGTCTCAGAGACCTCTGGGACAACATTAAGTGAAACAACATTAAAATTATAGGGGTTCCAGAAGAAGAGAGAAAGGGGATTAAAAAAAATATTTGAGGATATTATAGTTGAAAACGTCCCTAGTATGGGAACAGAAATACCCAAATATGTCTAGAAAGTCTAGAGACTACCATACAGGATAAACCCAAAGTGAAATACGCCAAGATACATATTATTCAAACTAATAAAAATCAAACACAAAGAAAAAATATTAAAAGCAGGAAAATATTAAGCATATAAAGTACTCTTGCCATAAGATTAACAACTGATTTTTCAGTAGAAACTCTGCAGTCCAGACCGGAGTAGCAGGATATATTTAAAGTGATGAATGGGAAAAAAAATCAAGATGATGTACCCAACATACAAAGTGATGAATGGGAAAAAAAATCAAGATTATGTACCCAACATACAAACATATGTCTCAATACATAAGACAAATGCTAACAACCATAAAAGAAGATATCAACAGTAACACAGTAATACTGGGGGACTTTTAAACTCTACCCACACCAAAGGACAGATCATCCCAACAGAAAATTAATAAGGAAACACAAGCCTTAAATGACACAGTAATCAAGACAGATATAATTGATATCTATAAGAGATTTCATCCAAAAACAGAAGGATACACTTTTTTCTCAAGTGCACACAGAATATTCTTGAGGATAGATCACCTCTCAGGTCACAAATCAAACATTGGTAAATATAAGAAAATCAAAAACTGTATAAAGCATCTTTTATGATCACAACACTGTAAGATTAGATATCAATTACAGGGAAAAGAATCTGTAAAAAAAAAAAATGGAGGCTCAACAATACACTTCTACATAACCAAGAGGTGAATGAAGAAATCAAGGAGGAAATAAAAAATACATACAAACGAACAACAAAAACATGACAAATCAAAACCTATGGGATGCAGTAAAACAGTGCTAATAGTGAAGTTTATAGCAATCCAATCCTCTCTGGGGAAAAAAAAATGAGAAAAAGAAATAAAAAACCTGCTGTTGCTGCTAAGTCACTTCAGTCATGTCTGACTCTGTGCGATCCCATAGACAGCAGCCCACCAGGCTCCCCCGTCCCTGGGATTCTCCAGGCAAGAACACTGGAGTGGGTTGCCATTTCCTTCTCCAATACATGAAAGTGAAAAGTCAAAGTGAAGTTGCTCAGTCGTGTCCAACTCTTAGCGATCCCATGGACTGCAGCCTACCAGGCTCCTCTGTCCAAGGGATTTTCCAGGCAAGAGTACTGGAGTGGTTTGCCATTGCCTTCACCGATAAACAACCTAAGCTTACACATAAAACAACTATAAAAAGAAGAAAAAGAAAACCCAAAGTTACTAGAAGTAAAGAAATCATAAATATCAGAGTGGAAATAAATGGGGATAAATGAAGGAAACAATAGCAAAGATCAATAGAACTAAAAGCAAATTATTTGAGATCAACAAAATTAACAAGCCATTAGCCAGACTCGAGATAAAAAGGGAGAAGATTCAAATCAAAAAAATTAAAGGTGGAAAAGGGAGAAGTTACAACAGAGAATGCAGAGATACAAAGGATCATAAGACTACTTACTATGAGCAACCCTATGCCAATAAAATGAACAACCTGAAGAAAAGAGATAATTTCGTAGAAAAGAACACTCATTTAAGATTGAATCAGACGGAAATAGAAAATATAAACAGACCAATCACAAGCACTGAAATTGAAACTGTGAAAAAAGATCTAAAAAACAAAAGCCAAGGACCCAATGACTTCCTAGGCAAATTCCATCAAATGGTTAGACAAGAGCTAACACCTATCCTGCTTAATTTCAATCTTTTCCAAAAAAATTGCAGAGGGAGTAAAACTCCCAAACTCATTCTACAAGGCCATCATCACCCTGACACCAAAACCCGAAAAAGATACCAGAAAAAAAAAAAAAAAAGAAAGAAAGAAAGAAAAAAAAAAATACAGGCTGATATCAATGATGTAAAAATCCTCAAAAAAGTTTCAGCAAACAAATCCTACAACACATTAAAAGGTCATACACCATGATTATATGGGGTTTATCCCATGGATGCAAGGATTCTTTAATATATGCAAATCAATTCATATGATATACCATATCAACAAATTGAAATATCAAAACCATATGATCATCTCAATAGAGATAGAGAAATCTTTCAAAAAAAACTCCATACCCTTTAGGATAAAAACTCTCCAGAAAGTAGGCATAGAAGGATCATTCCACAACATAATAAAGGCCATATATGACAAACCCACAGCAAAGATTATTCTCAATGAGGAAAAACTGAAACCATTTCTTCTAAGATCAAGAACAAGACCAGGGTACCAACTTTCACCACTATTATTCAATGTAGTTTTGAAAGTCCTAGCTATGGCAGTCAGAGAAAAGAAGGAATTCATATTGGAAAGAGAAAAACTCTCACTGTTTGCAGATGACATGATACTATACACAGAAAACCCTACAAACACCACCAAAAAATTACCAGAGTTAATCAAGGAATTTAGTAAAGTTGCAGGATATAAAATTAATACACAAAATCCATGGCATTCCTATACACTAACAATGAAAACTCAGAAAGAGAAATTAAAGAAACATTCCCATTAACCATCACAACAAAAATAATAAAATACCTAGGAATAAACCTACCTAAAGAGACAAAAGATCTGTATGCAGAAATATAGACCAATGGAACAAGATAGAAAGCTCAGAAATAAACCCACACAAATACGGACACTTTATCTTTGACAAAGGAAGCAAGAATATCTAATGAAGAAAAGACAGCTTTTGCTTTCTGTCCTTAGGGTGGTGTCAATTGCATATCTGAGGTTATTGGTATTTCTCCTGGCAATCTTCATTCCAGCTTGTGCTTCATCCAGCCTGACATTGTGCATGATGTACTCTGCATAGATGTTAAATAAGCAGTCTGACAATATACGGCCTTGACATACTCCTTTCCCGATTTGGAACCTGTCCATTGTTCCATGTCCGGTTCTAAATGTTGCTTCTTAATCTCCATACAGGTTTCTCAGGAGGCAGGTAAAGTGGTACTCCCATCTCTTTAAAAATCTTCCAGTTTGTTGTGATCCACACAATTGAAGGCTTTAGCATAGTCAATGAAGCAGCAGTAGTAGCAGAATTCTCTGGAATTCTCTAGCTTTTTCTATCATCTAACAGATGTTGCAATTTGATCCCTAAGGCCATCAACTGCTTAGACCTTGATTGAATTTAGGTTTCTATTAGTCAAATAATCACAAAAGGAATAGTTCAATAAAATAAAATAAAATCATGTAGAATTTACTTCTAAAATATTGTGTGCAGAGTTTTGTGCCCTAGGGGTGGAGAGGGGGGCAGATGGGTAACAAAAAAGTAACATGTGTACATGTATAGATATTTATGGACTTTGCCAAAACTTTCAGAAGTTCACTTTTCTCTGAAATCTATTCATCTAGAAATCTCACAATACTTGACAGACATCAGAAAAACTACTTCAGCATGGTGACCTGGCAAAATGGAGTCACTTTAGAATCAGACCTGCTATGTTGTTTAGGCTATACCACTTGCTACTCTACAGGTAGGGTCTCACTAACTAATCCTATAGAACTGTGCCAGTGCCCCACACTTGGCATGTTCCTTGTTTAGGGTTCTCCTGCAACATCTGCCTTGTATTTCTAACCACTTCTCAATCCTATCCAGGCTGAAATAGTCTCCTGTAGCTACGCATTTCGGAGAAGGCAATGGCACCCCACTCCAGTACTCTTGCCTGGAAAATCCCATGGATGGAGGAGCCTGGTGGGCTGCAATCCATGGGGTTGCTAAGAGTCAGACATGACTTCACTTTCACTTTTCACTTTCATGCATTGGAGAGGGAAATGGCAACCCACTCCAATGTTCTTGCTTGGAGAATCCCAGGGACAGGGGAGCCTGGTGGGCTGCCGTCTATGGGGTCGCACAGAGTCAGACACGACTGAAGCAACTTAGCAGCAGCAGCTACTCATTTGCCTCTTTCTTCCTACTACTTAACTACTGAACCACATCCTTTCCCTCAAAATCCTCTGCCTTTCACCTGCTGACCTGTATACAAATGTTATGGAGTCCAGAGGCTGTGGTGAGGGAGGAAAGAGGAATTATTACTAATGGGTAGGTGTTTATTTTAGGAGTAATGAAAAAGTTCTAGAACTAAATAGTGGTGATGGCTTTACAGCATCATAAGTGCACTGAGCTGTACACTTTAAAATGATTGAAATGGTAAAAAAAATTATGTTAAGTGTATTTTATGCCAATGTTAAAAATTATAGAGTATGGATTAGAAGGATTCTTGGAGTTTATCTGGTCCAATCCCTCCATCTTCTAGGTGAGAAAACTGTGATCTAGAAAACAGAAAGGATTTGAGTAAGGTCACAGAAATTAGGCAAGTCATTTAATTCCTATATAAGTTTTCATATCTACTATCATATTCTTGTAGGATTGGCTTCAGGTCTAAAGTGCTTTTGTTGCTGTGGTTCAGTTGCTCATCATGTCCGACTCTTTGTGACCCCATGAACTGTGGCATCCCAGGCTTCCCTGTCCCTCACTGTCTCCTGGAATTTGCTCAAAGTCATATCCATTGAGTTGATGATGCCATCCAACCATCTCATCCTCTGTGGCCCCCTTCTCCTGCCCTCAATATTTTCCAGCATCAGGGTCTTTTCCAAGAGTCAACTCTTCACATCAGATGGCCAAAGTATTGGAGCTTTGGCATCAATCCTTCTGATGAATATTCAGGGTTGATTTCCTTTAAGGATGACCATTTGATCTCCTTGCTGTCCAAGGGACTCTCAAGAGTCTTCTCCAGCACCACAGTTTGAAAGCGTCAGTTTTTTGGTGCTCAGCCTTCTTTATGGTCCAACTCTCACATCTGTACTTGACTACTGGAAAAACTATAGCTTTGACTATATGGGCCTTTGTCAGCAAAGTACTTCTGTATCTCCTCAGTAACTACTTGATGATAATCTGTTGGAGGAATTTATAAGGACTTCATTTTACAGATGAGAAAACCATTATTGGTTGATTGCACACTGCCTGCCTCTGAATTCCCGGTCATCTACTTATTGGAACACAGCCAACAACTCAATGTTGGACCCACTAACATCAACCACTTGTCATGGCAACACAGTCACCCTCTGTCTACAGCCTGACACTGCACTCTCCCTACTGAGCTGTACTTCCCCCAGTGTATACAGTTGGAAGGGTCCTCATGCATCTCACAGCCTCAGCCAGTCCCAACCAACATGGGAAGGTGTTAGCTTTTGTCCCCCTTCATTTTGTACTCCAAGGTCAAACTTGCTTGTTCCTCCAGGTATCTCTTGACTTCCTACATTTGCATTCCAGTCCCCTATGATGAAAAGGATATCTTTTTTGTTGTTGTTGGTAGTTTTAGAAGCTCTATTATGTCTTCATAGAACCATTCAACTTCAACTTCTTTGGCATTAGTGGTCAGGACATAGTCTTCAAGTACTGTGACATTGAATAGTTTGCCTTGGAAAAGAACCAAGACCATTCTGTCATTTTTGAGATTCCACTCAAGTACTGTATTTCAGACACTTTTGTTGACTATGAGGGCTACTCCATTTTTTCTAAGGGATTCTTGCCCACAGTAGTAGATATAATGGTCATTTGGATTAAATTCACCTACTCCTTTCCATTTTAGTTCACTGATTTCTAAAATGTCAATATTCATTCTTGCCATTTCCTATTTGACCACTTTCAGTTTACTTTGATTCATGGACCTAACATTCCAGGTTCCTATGCAATACTGTTCTTACAGCATCGGACTTTACTTTCACCACCAGACACCTGAACAACTGGGCATTGTTTCTACTTTGGCTCCACCTCTTCATTCCTTCTGGAGCTATTTCTCCACTTTTCTCCAGTAGCATATTGAACACCTACTGCCCTGGGGCTTCATCTTTCAGTGTCATATATTTTTGCTTTATTCATAATATTCATGGGATTCTCAAGGCAAGAATGCTGAAATTGTCTGTCATCCCCTTCTCCAGTGGACCCTGTTTTGTCAAAAGTTTGATTCATCTATTTTTTAACAAAGAACTCCAATCCACCACCACCTCAAGTGGATTTTTCCTTGTGTAAATACATCTTTTCCCAGCAAACAGGGGGAAAAGCAAGCAAAGTAAAACAAGAAAACTGGCCATTTATGGAACTGGCCATAAAGGAAAATGCTTTCCTTTCACCTTTAAAGAAGTAACCTGAAATTGTGGTTTGCTCTGGTCTTGCCTTCTCCAGGATCATCCCTATAGAAGGATCAAGGATAAAACACCTTAGATGGGCCACTTTAGATATGCTGTTATATAAAAATATCCTATCTTCAACTTTCCACTCATTGCCTTAATACGTCATCCAAAAACAGCCATATCAGTCTTACATGAGGAAAGAAAATAAGTGAATTTTTCTGTCAGCTCTAAATGTCCTATTCCAAAGCTAGAGGGTTGTATTTGTATCTGGGGTGGGAGGAAGAGCCAGGGAATAGTCTCCAATCTGCTCCAATCAAGAAAAAGAAATTAAAGCCAGAAATAAAGCTCTTGGGAAAGTAATAAAATCTGAAGGGAAGAGAATGGTTTGGTCAGTTGTCCTCATGTTATATAACTCCTTTGGATTGCACCTCAAGACTACAAACTATTCTGAGTTCAGCCAGTTAATACAAGAACCTAAGGAAGACAATCTCATCTTAAACAAGTAATTGTTACCCAGGGGTTAGAACTCTAGTTCTTTTGAGATTGGCAGAGATTCAGTGCTCACCCTATTTCTGGCATATTGTGGTACCAATCCAACCTGAACCTGAGTTTGATGCTTATTTGGGACAGTAGCTCACCTGAGCAGATGTACTGCTCTGGGAAGCAACTTGTTTCAAAGACTTACTTGGCGAGATCAAGTAAGAGAAGAGAAGATAAAGAGAGAATGAGGTACATTCTAAAGCCAAACTTTATATACTTGGAGATTTCATAGCTACTGTAAGATGTTTCCAGATCCTTCTGAGGGGCATCAAGTAAAGGGGAGGCTAGCCCTTGCAGAGTCATAAAGAGGCCTGGAGACTAGCAGTCTAATAGCCAGGGATACTTTGGCTCTAGGCCAGTCCAGAAACTTGTCATTAGTAAGTGGGACCTAAGAATCCTGCCATATTGGAACTGGAACTGGAAGACAAATAAGAGCCAAAAGAGAACTGTCAGGGCCAAGCTATCATGAGCAGGTGGCTCTGACAGTATCAGGGGCATTCATTTGTTAGGCAGCTTCTTTCTGCACTGATCTGATCCTCTGTTTTACCTGTGGTCTCTCCCTTTCAAAAAAGCCAACTCAATCTTCAGACGTCCTTCAGGATAAAAGCAAGTCTAATCTCTCATGCAGGTATAGACTTCAGAGCTGTTAACCTCCTTTCACATGAATTAACTCTTTCAAACTCCACAATGGTCATGGAGAATACAGAAGGTACTGCATTGTGATCCCCAAGAAGCTGAAGCTTTAGGTATTACTCTAAGGTCTCTGGAGAAAATAGTCTCTCTCTCTGCTCTGGTTTTCAGCTGTAACCTCTCTGCCCTGCTCTAGGAGCCTTTGAACTCTCTATATGAGAGAGGGCAAATTATGCCATATCAAACTATAGCATGCTATTCAAATATCAGGGTCTGATATTTAAGGAAAATTGGGCTCACTGTCCTCATTTTACAGGTGAGAAAAAAAAGGTTCAAAGACATGAAGAAATTATTTTAAAGATCACACTGATCACGAGTACTTGGGTATATGATGTGAAGTCAGTTCTATCTGATTCTCAGGCCAGTCGCCTAGAATTTGAAATACTTCTTAAGGGGCATGAAGTCCCTGTGGAGGACCAGCTGGCACCAAACAAATGGAGGTGCTAAAAGTAAGTGTGCTTGCATCTCTCCCTTTCCTTAGTGTTTTGTGTTTCTTTCCACTTTTCTTCCCCCATCTACCTTTTCTTTTTTGGTTTTGCTGACTTTGTTTCCTTGCTTCCTTCATGGTCCCTTCTCTCCTCCAAATCATCCTCAAGCAAAAGTCTGATATCAGTCATTCACACTTCAGTATGAAGAGGCTAAAGCCTTCTCCATTCTTCTCTGAAGTCCACATCTTAAAGCCAAGTGGTAATTATAAAATGAAAGGAGAGTAAATATTTTCTTATTGGATTAATCTCATGCAGCTCAATATCAAAAAGCAAATATCCCAATAAAAAAAATGGGCAGAAGATCTAAATAGATATTCCTCCAAAGAAGATATACAGATGATCAGAAAGGACATGAAAAGATATTCAGCAACACTAATTATTAGAGAAATACAAATTAAAGCTACAATGAGGTATTACCTCACACCAATCAGAATGGCCATCATCAAAACTCTACAAACAGTAAATGCTAGAGAGGGTGTGGATAAAAGGGAACTCTCCTACACTGTTGGTGGGAATACAAATCAGTATACCCATTTTGGAGAACAGTATGGAGACTCCTTTAAAAATTAAAAATAAGAACTACCATATGACCCAGCAGTCCAACTCCTAGATATATACGCAGAGAAAACCATAATTCCCAAAGATCCATACACCCCAATTTTCATTGCAGCACTGTTTACAATAGCCAGGACATGAAAGCAACATAAATGTCCATCAACAGAGGAATGGATAAAGATGTGGTACATATACACAATGTAATATTACTCAGCCATAAAAAAAGACCAATGACAAATAATGTCATTTGCATCAACATGGATGGAACTAGAAATTGTTATACTGAGTGAAGTAAGCCAGAGAAGCACAAATACCATATGATATTGCTTATACACAGAATTTTAAAAAAAAAAGAGCATAAAAAAACTTACTTACAAAACAGAGGTAGAGACATGGATGTATAAAAACAAACTTATGGTTACCAGAGGATAAGGCAGGGATGGATAAATTGAGATTGACATATATACTACTATATATAAAAGAGATAACTAATAATCTGCTCTATAGCACAGGAAACTCCACATAATACTCTGTAATGGCCTATATGGGGGAAAAAAATCTTAAAAATAAAAGAGTATATGTATAACTGACTCACTTTCTGTACTAATACAACATCATAAATCAACTACATTCCAATAAAAAATTAAAAAACATTTTAAAACATGAAGTGAGAGGCTCTGATTTCTAATAGAAAGCAGCCTGGCTTCAATTTAAGAAGATGAGCCTCAGGCCCAGATATTTTCACCTCAGAAAGCTCCCTACTCAACTGATACAGGTAGAGATCAAAAGCAAATTGTCTCTTAATTTAGAATCTGGCTGTATAAAGGACAGCTTCTTTGCTAAATGGCTTCTTCACACAACCTTGCATCATCTTCCTGTTGGTACTCACTGGCTGGTGCCTCACAGAAACAGCCTTACCACATCCTGGGGAAGGAGTGTTACCTATTTATGTGTCAGTGGTTCCTCCACTCTATTCAACAACTGTAGTGTGAAGCCAAATCCTTCCTTCTCCACCAGAAAGCTCCATCAAACCAATTTGATATACCATTGTGACTGAATGCAGACAGGTAAACACAGGTGATCTTGGTTATAGAATCATGGAATAAGCTCAAACTGTTGCAGATATGGCCATCAGAAACCACCAAGTCCAACTTCCTGCATTTTTCGTTGAGACACTGAGGCCAAGAAGAGGTCCTTCCCTGACATCCCCAGAGAATCAGCATCAGAGCTGACCCTTAAATTCAGATCTCTGACTTTACAGCCCAATGCTCCTGCTACCTTCACTGTGTTCTTCTTGCATGGTAATCTGTCAAGTGTTTCATCTCTCTATCTCCAAGGAGCCCTATCATTCCCTATTCCTCCAAAGAGAATGCCCCCCTGTTCAACACACACAAACTGATCTTTGATATTCCTACACAGCATATTTCCAATAGAGAAGGACCACCCAACCTCAAAAGGCTAGAGAAATTTCTGCCCAAAGCTCCCTATTCATACGCCTCTCCTGCCCTCTTAGCATCATTCACCTACTCCTTGACTCCTTTAAGGCAAAAAACTCAACAAAAGATACATTGCAACTCAGATCTCACTGGATCTGAGTTTTAATCTTAGTCAAAGGGGAAGTTAGTCCAGTCTACCATACTCAGGGAGTACTGTTCTTGGTGGGGGAGTCTAGTTTCTTGCTTAAGGCTCGGGCCTACTTTTGCTTTCTTCCTGTCCTATTTAGGAGATAAAATGTCTCTAAAAAGGCAATGGTACCTATTTGTATTTAGGCCGTGAAACATCAGACTCCCTTGCTGATTGGATCTCTAACAGGAATGGTATAGACAAGGCCTGAGCCCTCAGGCCCTTTATTCTGTGGCTCACATCCTAGAGATTGGCAACCAGCCTTTATGTCCTCCCTGAGTTAACCTGAGGGACCAAACCCATTCTGGGAACAGAATTAAAGCAAAAAAAAAAAAAAAAGTCAATTCTCTCATTCAACACTAAGGCATTTCCAAATCAAGGTTCTTCAAAGAAGACTCACTTCTGAAAACCAAAGAAAGAGACCCATGGGCATCTAAGTATGATTTTTCTGGTGACCTTCTAATAAGCAGGACAAAGTTCCTGGGAGGAGGCCTCTCAAGATGTCAGATAACTTCTGCCCTTGTCTACCTGGCTAAAGGAGGCAGCTTTGCTAAGTGCTGGACGGTCACTTTTGTTCAAGGATTAATAAATACTGGTAAGCAGATGGTAACAGCAGTAATAATAATAATTAGAAAAAGGTAAGAGGCTTACCTTAATTCATAATGACATCTATAATGACAAAAAAGAAACATATGTAAACAGAAATATATGTACAATTATCATGATTTTACAAAATTGTGTACTTCCCAAAGAGCCTCAGAAACAGATTTCATCTCCAAGCATTCAATCAGTCATGATCTTCCTCTCCTCAAACCATCAAGACCATCAAAACAATGTAGACATGGTATTAGGGAGGCCCAGTCTGATCCCTAAATGAACGTAGGGGTTAGCTACACAGAGAAAAACAGGCCCTAGGCTTCAGATCATAGTCTTAAAACTAAGGCAGCTAATCAAATTTCCAATTAATGTTATGGATGAAACAACAGAGCCTTGGAAAGAAAGCCCCACCATGAAGGGAATGAGTCACAGTGTCTTCTACTGTTGCAAGCTCTTAAATATCATCTGCTTCATGCAAATAGCAATGTTTCAAGAAACTGGCTTAGATTACAATGTAAGGGCTAACAGCTTTAATCAAAGTAGCTTAGGCTTATCTGACAGATGCTAGCCAGGTTCTCAAAAGTCCAAGATGAGTTAGTTATAATTGTGCCTGGAGACTGGGACACAGACTATATGTCCTTCATGGTTATTTTCAATTTGAGGATTCTAAGTGAGACCTTAGAATGAGACCAAAGTAATGTCTCTAAAAAGCAGAGACATTACTTTGCCAACAAAGGTCTGTCTAGTCAAAGCTATGGCTTTTCCAATAGTCATGTATGAATGTGAGAGTTGGACTATAAAGAAAGCTGAGCACTGAAGAATTGATGCTTTCGAACTGTGGTGTTGGAAAAGACTCTTGACAGTCCCTTGGACTGCAAGGAGATCAAACCAGTCCATCCTAAAGAAAATCAGTCTTGAATATTCATTGGAAGGACCGATGCTGAAGCTGAAAGTCCAATACTTTAGCCACCTGATGCGAAGAACTGACTCATTGCAAAAGACCCTGATGCTGGGAAAGACTGAAGGCAGGAGGAGAAGGCAACAGCAGAGCATGAGATGGTTGGACGAAATCACTGACTCGATGGACATGGGTTTGAGCAAGCTCCAGGAGTTGGTGGTGGACAGGGAAGCCTGGTGTGCTGCAGTCCATGGGGTCACAAACAGTTGGACATGACTGAGCAACTGAACTGAAGTGAGACCTACAGAGTGACCTACTTTAATATGGAGGAAATCATCTTATCCCTGAGCTGGATGACTTCATATTTTAAAAAAATCCCCTCCAATTAGCCAAAAGATGAAGTGGATAATGTTATCCAAAGTGTGTATATAATGAGAAGCAATTAAGGTGGATCATGTGAATGCAAATGACTGCTAATAACACCATTTCAAACTTTAGTATGAAGAAGAGAAATTTCTGTAATCCAGGAAGAAAGGCCCTCCCTGCTTATGGCATCCTTAATTCACAGATCTTATAATAAATCACCTCTAGCATCACAAACAAGAGTTTCTACTTAGATGGTTAAGACTATAGGTCTTTGTCCACCTGAAACTTGAATGGGTAAACAAGAGCATGTTTGAACTCATCTCAAGAAATCAAAACACTGTTGCTATTAGCCTGAAATGGGAAGTAGGTCCTCGAGTGTTAACAGTCATGTTAGCAGCCCATGTATACCCTTTCCTGACTGTTCTGTAGCCCAGAACGCACAGGATTAAGATTCAGGAGGGGGAACATCACTAAAAGTGGTAGATTGGGATGCACAAATAATAAGTCCCTCTACTGAATCACCCTTTAGCTGACTAAGAACAACAGAACAAACTTTTTCAGAATTTTGGAATCTAATCCAAAACTTACAGCAAGCAGGGAACTCTTTTTAAAAAATTTTATTGAGGTATAGTTGATTTACAATGTTGCGTTAGTTTCAGGTGTACATCAATGTGAATCAGTTATACATATACATGTATTCACTCTTCCTTTTAGATTCTTTTCCCATACAGGCCATTACAGAGTATTGAGTATAATTCCCTGTGCTATACAGTAGGCCCTTATTAGTTATCTGTTTTATATATAATAGGGTATATATGTCAATCCCAATCTTTCAATTTATCCCTCTTGATGCAGAAAAGGGTAGCTAAAATTTGATAAGAAAATTTTGAAGCATTTTGCTAATTTGTCTACCATTTCTGATTCCCCAGCAACTGAGAGAAAGGTGGCCCATATTCCTCCTTCAGCTTGCTGGTGCCAAGGGGCTAATGACCTTGTTCTTAAAATACTGTGGCTGTGTGTTTTGACCTTTTTGATCCTGAGGGTCAGGCATTGAGATTGACCTTTGTCTTAAACCCCTACACAAGGCTAAATTGGCTTTAGAGGTAATGACTGCCTTTGTTGAAAGACTTAAAGACTTACACTGCCCATGTCCATCTGGGGCAAAGGGTGGCAGAAGGGGCAAGCAGCAAAGGGATGCAATACCACGGAAAGAAAGAGACCGAGGAAAAAATTTCTTGGGAGAATAAAGCCTCAGAAGGGCCACTGTGCACACCGAGGAAGTCAGAGTGCAACACACATGCCTTGAACCAGATGTATGCTCAAGAGTAGGTGGTAGGCTTGCACTTCTGGAGGATCTGTAGGTTCCATGCAATCAGGAATGTAAGAAAAGAAAAGTAAGGCAGAGTTGTGGGCAGCCTGGATCAGTGTTGAAGGAAAGCCCCAAATTTTAGCCAAGTTGCAAAGACCTGGTCAGTAATTTGTTTATTTTGGCTTCAGGTATTTAAAAGCAATCTCTGTCAGTTCACTGGCTGACCAATGAAATAATGGAATGGAGACTTCCATGATTACACATGGCAAGGAATGCAGTCTTTGCAGAAAAAAAAAAAGTTTGAAAAAGTCACTAAATAAGTAGGCAATTGTATCCCTCAACAAACAACAGCAACAAACTCTGAGGAAAGAAGAGAATCTGATTTCCAGAGTCATCAAACTATAATATTCAAACTGCCCAGTTTTCAACAACAACAAAAAAATTACAAGGCATACAAAGAAACAGGAAATTATGGCCCATCCACAGGAAAACAACAGACAGAAACCATACCTGAGGAATTCCATACATCGTGCTTACTAGACAAAGACTTAATATCATCTGTCTTAAGTAAGAGTCAGCAGGCCTGAGTTCAAGTCCTGGCTTTGTCACTAATTCCCTACATGAGTAAGAAAGTCACTTCCATTCTCTGAGTCTATGTTTCATCGGGATTTATAAAATGAGGAAACTAGGATGACCAGTGGTCACAAGCTGGGAACTGACATTTCAAATTAGCCTACTGATATGTTCAGTTTATTCTTCACAGTGTTTCTTTTAAAATGTGAATTATTGGTCAACATTTTTAAAACATTAAGATTTTTACATGAAATCCAATTCTTGGCTTTTCTTGAAAAATCTGGAAGATCTGAGCTCGCTGGACTTTCATACTTGCTATACTCTATTCCACAAATGAGAACTATCCAAGTCACTTTTGCTCCCTTTAGATAGGCCATAGATTTCCCAACTTGACACAGGCTCCCACTTACCCTAGTACCAGGCTGCTTTACTCATGTAAGTTACTGCCCGGCCCTGTAAATATCTAAGTCAGCTACTCCTGGCTAAGATGGGTCTTTACAGCTCTAAATCTACTGCGAGTCTAGGGTTTTATATAGGTGAAAAGTTTTCCCAAGCGAAATGAAAAAAAAAAAGACACTATATAGTCCAAAGCCAAGTAATATTCTGGGGGCAGTGGGCTTTCCTATAAATAGGAGAGGTTTAGTTTCTGTGACATCTAATCTGCACAACCCTAAGGAATGATGGTAATGATCTGATTAGCTCATCCTTTCATCTTCTGCCAGAAGGCCAGAAACCAGGGAGATCTAGAATTTTAAGAAACAAGGAAAATATATGCTGATGGCTTCTGAGTAAGCTCTTTACACTCTGAACAAACCCATGCCTTGTCTCTCAGGCCTCAGCTACCACTAATAGCAGGTTGCTACATATTCTGTACAGAGCCTGCCCTCGAGTGGGCAGTAAGCTGACCCCAGATCATGGCCCAAAGTCAGAACAAAGGCCAATTTTTACATGGTGATAAAAGAAATAGGCCTGAATGATTTGGAATTAGGGCCCCAAATGGGATAAGAGGGCCACCACAGGAATGGGATTTTCTACTTAAGAGACACATCATATCCTGGCAGTCGGCTCTCAGCTCCCAAAGGGGACACCAGCCCAGAAAAGCAGCTGAAGATGTCAGCACTTAAATGTGAGGATTGATGTTCAGCAATCTCTAATTCACTTAACCTGATCAATTGCTGTGGAGGATGAAATGGTAACCCACTCGGGTATCCTTGCTGGGAAAACCCATGGACAGAGGATCCTGGCAGGATACAGTCCAAGGCGTTGCAAAGAGTTGGACACAACTGAGTGACTGAGCATACATGACCAACTGCTGAGAAAGTAAGTCAACTCCTACATTGCTCTTGTGAAGTCATATCCCCAGAGATATGAGAGAGACTGAGAACACACACACACATACATGTATGTACATACAGACTAAAATTCTGAATAATAGGAGAGGCAGATATCTGACTGGATAGAAGGCATATAAACTCAGAAGTTTCTTGTATAGCACCCAAAATGGTATCACACTTCCTATTTACAGATATCCAGCATACCTAAGGTTACAAATGATTTTCACAAGACTTAATTATCCCCATTTTACAAGGAGGAAAATTGGGCTTCAAAAATATACAGAAAACTGTTCAAGGTGCATATTCGGAACTGAGGCAAGAATCCGGTTTCTCAGATTCCACATTGGTTTTAAACCTAATTAACAGCAGGTAAGTCTACCTTGGATAGAACAGCACTAAACATCCTAGGGCTGATGTTCACATAGCAATGAGACTTTCAGGTAGGAAATGGAAATCCTCCGTTATGTCAGTGACCTATTTGGTCCAATGATCCACAAAGGTGTCCAGTTGATATAGAGTTAGGAGGAAAGTCTTTTCTTTGCCATTATACTTTTATGTTATATGCCAAATACCCTAAGGACAGTATTCTCAAGGAGTTACTGAATCTCAGCTCAGGATGAGACTAGATAAACAAGGCAACAATTCTACAACATAGAGGTACCTCATCTCAGGAAATCAACATCTACCTATATCAGTAATAATGAAGATTCAATAGTTGAGTGTTACTCATCTATATGTCCTACCTAGACATGTCAGAGCTTGAATAGATTCTAGAGAATGCTTCAGAGATGAAGGAGAAACTAAAAACCCATGATGCTGCTGCTGCTAAGTCGCTTCAGTCGTGTCTGACTCTGTGCGACCCCATAGATGGCAGCCCACCATGCTCCGCCGTCCCTGGGATTCTCCAGGCAAGAATACTGGAGTGGGTTGTCATTTCCTTCTCCAATGCATGAAAGTGAAAAGTGAAAGTGAAGTCGCTCAGTCGTGTCTGACTCTTAGTGGCCCCATGGACTGCAGCCCATCAGGCTCCCCCGTCCATGGGATTTTCCAGGCAAGAGTACTGGAGTGGGGTGCCATTGCCTTCTCTGGGGAAAACCCATGATGATATGTCAAATGTTTGGAAAAGCAAAGATTATAACTCAGGTCTCTCATTTTCTAATATAGCTAGCACTGCCTCCACAGTACAATTCTAACCTCAACCAAAATCAATGTAGAAGAATGTTGTTAGCAATTCTATGTTTAAATACCTACTAGAAAAGAGCCTGGGCTTCCCTGGTGGCTCAGTAGTAAGGAATCCACTTGCCAATTCAGGAGATGTGGGTTAGATCTCTGGGTTAGGAAGATCCCCTGGAGAGGGAAATGGCAACCCACTCCAGTATTCTTGCCTGGGGAATACTATGGACAGAGGAGCCTGCCAGGCTACAGTCCATGGGGTCGCAAAAGAGACGGACACAATTTAGTGAGTGAACAAACAACAACAACAAGAAAAGAGCCTATATAACCTCTGCCATTCAATTCCTTGAGTAACACAATCTTACCAGAATGTAAACCTATACATAAATGCTCATTTATGAGAACTGAAAGGTCTAACTTGGTGTCAATTTTCACATCATTCATGCAATAATTTAACCTGATTTCCTTTTACTGGTAACACCACAACTGCTAGCTGCTAAAGTTCCATTGTATTCCCCTTTAGAGATCAGAAGTCCATTTACTTATCACTTAAAAAGGTTTGCAGTGATCAAAAACTCATTACAAATACAATCTGAGGCAACATCTTGGTTTCTTAAAGAATAAACACTGGTATAATAGAATATTGGAGTTCTAACTTATGATTCAGGCTTTTTCACTAATGCTCCTGGTCTGCTGTCATGGTTCTCAGTCTAGATTTGTGCTATCTGATACAGCAGCAATTGTAACATTGCTAATAGGCTATTAGCCTATTACAGTAGCAATTGTAGCCTGTACAGTAGCAATGTACAGTAGCCTATACAATAGCAATTGTAACATTGCTAATAGTAACATATGGCTAATAGGCACTTGAAATGTGACCAGTGTGAATTGAGATGTGTATAGAATACACATCATATTTCAAAAACTTAGTAAAATATTTAAAAATTTATAGTGATAATATAATATTATACCATAATATTTTAGATATATTGGGTTAACTAAAATACATTAAATTACTTTCACCAATATCTTCTTAACTTGTTTTAGTGTGGCTAATAGAAAATTTTATAGTTGTGGCTTGCATTTGTGGCTCACATTATATTTCTACTGGACTATACTGGCCTAAGCCAAATTGTTCTCAATATCAAAGATTTAACCAGCCTAGAGCGGGGGGTTTAGTGTTTGTGTCTTTTAAAGCTACCGAAGGGAATTATTTCATTGTGCAGCCAAGATTGAGGACCGCTAGGCTAGACTCTATACCATGCATGTCTAGCCCAGCCAGGGGTCTCCTCAAAGGTCAGCTTCAGCCCACCCATGTGGCTACTGAAGCTATGTGCTTGGAGAAACACTCCTCTTGGCCTTGGATGTATGAGCATCAATGTCAGTTCACTGATATTCTAAAACTTGGTTCTGTTATTTGTCTCCTAGAGTCTTTCTGCTTTTCCCAGTATTTTATCCCACCCCTTGAATTACAGTTTATTATAAAAATGACATTTCATTGAAGATGAAATACATGCATATTTGGGTGATTTTTCACTGAGTGCAATTTAATCCTTTTTTTAGAGGGGGCTGTCAGCCCAAGGCACACAAGCTGTCTGTATACAGGGTCTCAGGCTAGTTACAAAGGCCCATGATTATCGTTGTGCTCCTTCTAACTACCCCTGGGACCAATTCATTAACCAACAAAGCTGAGTTGGGACACATGGTCTGCGGAGACTCTGATGGAAGACACCATATATGTTAGAGGGAAAAGGACTGGATATTTCATTAAGAAATTCTCAGTATAGAGGGGATGAGAGGCCATTTTGTCTACCTCTTTGCTTCTGAGCAGTGCCCTCACCTAAATTATCGTAACCAGATAACAGTGCTTCCCACATTTGCAACTCCCCTAGGAAGGAGGCTTCTTTCAATCACTATGGTCAGCCTTGATACACAGACCTTCTTGGAGCTATTAATAATAAGGTGGCAGTGGTGAGGATGATAAAGCAAGTTACCATGTGCTAAGTACCCACTATGTGCCAGACACTTTACTCACACAGTAATCTCGTTTAATCATCATAATTTCTGCTATTCCTATTTTTCAGATGAGGAAACAAGGAAACATAAAAGTTTTGCCAAAGGCCATAGAGGCAGGAGGTAGTAAAAATGAGACTGCATCTTCATATTGGATTATCTGATTCCAAATGCCCTGCTCCTTCCCTCATGTCAGACTTCTATCCTTCATATCGTGAGGCCCTTCATTTTCCAAGGACCCAAGCCACTCTGATCTTTTGTTTGAGGTCAGGACTTCACCTTCATCTTACAAAAGAAAATAACAAAAGGTGATAGTAAGGATGGCTATAAGACACCCTGATGTGGCTTTGGTACTTGTATTGCCACAAATCTGTTTTAATATATATTATTTTGTTCACTGTGATATCCCCTAGCATGAAATAATTGTCAATACCATTTTGCATATGGGGAAAATCACAGCTCATGACTGCCAAACAGCTAATTCTAGCTCATAACACCAAGGAAGGCCACGAGCTGGAACACCAGGCCAGTGTTCTTCCCCCATTAGCATCCTGCTAATGGGTAATACAGAGGAAGCAGAAACTGCTGAGGAACACCTTCTCAAGGACCCCTTCTTTTAAGGGCCAGGTTCTTATGGCATAATGTCAAAAGGGCCAAGGCCTTGGCAGCCTTATCAAGCTGCCTGCTGCCCACCCTTGGCACATCTTAGTTCCCAACCACCTTACAAAAAGCAATATTTGCAGTCAGTAACTCTAGCCCTTGAGAGGGTAAGGAGCCCAGATTCTTACATTAACAGCTGCAGACAATCATGAGACAACACGCAGGGGTGTTCACACTTCCCTAAATGAGAGAAAAGAGGCAAAGGAAGCAGAGAGGAGTGGGGAGGGCAGAAAGAGGGTGGGAAGAGAGCTATAAAAAGAAAGGATAAAAAAAAGAAGAGGCAAGTAAAAGAAAGAAAGCAGAAAAGAGAGGTAAGAAAGGTAAAATTTCACAGCAATATAGAGTTGAAAAGGTCTTCAAAACTATCAAGGCCAAAAGGGAAGTGATTTGTGCAAAGTCACAATAGGTAGAAGGTAGGAGGCAGGAGATGGGGATTGTTATAAAAACAAGGAAAAAACCTCAAAATTAGAAGGGCAAAGATTAAAGAAAACCCAAGTGCTGGGTAGGAGACCAAAAACATGGAGGAAAAATGTGAGGAGCCATAAGAAGGGGAATGAGAAGGAGAAAAGGGGTTGGTTAGGGGGAAGCCAGGGGGCAAGTAGCCAAGGAGAAAGGAGAGGAGAGTGAAAGCTGACACTCACCCTCACAAAGCTGGCAGGAAACCATCCCTCCTCATCGTCGATCTGGCCCCACCACCAATCCTTGTTGGAAGCATCCAAGACTTTGATGACGTCGCCAGCCTTAAATGCCAACTCCCGGTTGGCCATGGTGACGTGATCCCATACTGCCTCAGCACTAACGATGGAATCTCCAGTGATCAGCTTAGGAGACAAAATAAGAATGTGTTCAGTCCACACATCTAGCTACCTTACTTCCCCCGCTCCCCGAAGCTCTACTACTTATGGAAAAACTCACATATTAGTGGTGAAGGGTGGGGTTGATGGAGATGACACTGGGAGAGCAAGCTCTACTGGACCATAAGACAATACTATCAACTCTCCATTAGCCAGTGGGTTGAATGACCCAGAATGTGTATATGGACTATGCAGGCCTCAAACTTTTATCCCTACTCATGAGCTCCTCCCCTAGAAAAGAAAAAGATCCAATCCATCTGTCTTTGATGCTTTAAGGCAGCTCTGGATCTGGAACGAGTAGAGAGTCTGAAACCAATGGCTAAAATGAGGCTCAAACATATTTGCTCTAAACTCTCTGTTCTCCCCGTTTCCTCTTCTTTCTTTCAACTGTCCAATTGAGAGTTGGTGATACATTATTTAACTCTACTGTACCTCACCCACATGAGTTACAGACCATGGCATTCCTCACAGATAATGGACCCCAGTCCTGCAGCCTCCTGTTCTCACTCACACATGATGCTATCCAGAGAATTCATGTGTTCATAGGTATGAAAGAATCTGGCATTCTGTGATGCCTTGCTCCCAGGAAACTTGACCTTGTCACAGATTCACTCAGTGATTTATACAACGACCCTGTGAGATACATAGGGAATCTAGGTTGACTTCTGCATTTGCTAGATGTCAAAACTGAGCCACAAGGAGATTAAAGGGTTAGCTCAGATCACTCAGCAAGGTAGGGGCTATGTACCTTGGTCCTTAGACTTTATGGCCAGCAGGACTTGGCTCCACATAGTAGCAGGCAGACATCTATGCCACTTCCACATAAACACACACACACATGTTCATGACACTTGTCTAGGCACAGTAATGTGGATGGGTATGGGGGAATAGGCTGTTTCTCTCTGGCTACCATCTTGATCACTGTATTATTTGTTCTCATTTCCTCCACAACTGGTTCCAGCCTGTATGGGTCATCAATCTTCTTGGCATTTGGAGGAACAATTTCCAGAATGAGAACATATGGCTCATCAGGCAAAGGACTTAAACAATCCCTTCCCAGAACTGAATTGCTGAACATGTCCTCTAGAAGTCATCTTTTCCATCAGTCTACTCTGATGAAGGACACCAAGGTAATTATTGGCTCCGCAAGACCAAAGTCAAAATAATTCAGACAACAGAGACAGAATATGGATCATGCATCCTCTCATATAGGTCTGCCTTCCAACATACCAGCCAGAGAATAACCCTATGGTCATGATATTAATGCATAACACATGACACACATAGGAAAAAAACACACACACTGATCTTTTGACTTAGTTAAGACATTCTGATGGTTAGCTCCTGCCTAAGGAATCCTTCATTGGGTTATAGCCATTGTTCTTTTGATAGAAGGTATAGAGGGAGCTCCTCAGTTTGGATGAAAAAGAGATGTCAAATAGGACGTTTTATAATACCACCTTTCGAGTACCTCATGAATTACTGTTTACAAAGTGTTTCACATCTACTCTATCACTTGATCCTTATGAATGAGCTGGGTCTCACTATTACCCATATTTTAAAGATGAGGAAACTGAGTCTCAGAGTGGTGAACTGGTCCTTTGGCCAATCACACATGTAATAAACTATAGAGCTCAGTCTTTTGACTGCATATGCACTAATATCTATCATGCCATACTACCAATGTCTAATAATTCAGTTCAGTTCAGTTCAGTCACTCAGTCATGTCCGACTCTTTGCAACCCCATGAACTGCAACACACCAGGCCTCCCTGTCCATCACTAACTCCCGGAGTTCACTCAAACTCACGTCCATCGAGTCAGTGATGCCATCCAGCCATCTCATCCTCTGTCGTCCCCTTTTCCTCCTGCCCCCAATCCCTCCCAGCATCAGAGTCTTTTCCAATGAGTCAACTCCTCACATGAGGTGGCCAAAGTACTGGAGTTTCAGCTTTAGCATCATTCCTTCCAAAGAAAACCCAGGACTGATCTCCTTGCAGTCCAAGGGACTCTCAAGAGTCTT
>NW_024070207.1:87748131-87798726 GCF_014754425.2 Oryx dammah | reverse complement strand
TGGCATCACTGACTCGATGGACGTGAGTTTGAGTGAACTCCGGGAGTTAGTGATGCCATCCAGCCATCTCATCCTCTGTCGTCCCCTTTTCCTCCTGCCCCCAATCCCTCCCAGCATCAGAGTCTTTTCCAATGAGTCAACTCCTCACATGAGGTGGCCAAAGTACTGGAGTTTCAGCTTTAGCATCATTCCTTCCAAAGAAAACCCAGGACTGATCTCCTTGCAGTCCAAGGGACTCTCAAGAGTCTTCTCCAACACCACAGTTCAAAAGCATCAATTCCTCGGTGCTCAGCTTTCTTCACAGTCCAACTCTCACATCCATTCATGACTGCTGGAAGAACAATAGCCTTGACTAGATGGATCTTTGTTGGCAAAGTAATGTCTCTTCTTTTGAATATGCTATCTAGGTTGATCATAACTTTCCTTCCAAGGAGTAAGCATCTTTTAATTTCATGACTGCAATCACCATCTGCAGTGATTTTGGAGCCCAGAAAAATAAAGTCTGACACTGTTTCACTGTTTCCCCATCTATTTACCATGAAGTGATGGGACCAGTGGAGAAGGCAATGGCACCCCACTCCAGTACTCTTGCCTGGAAAATCCCATGGATGGAGGAGCCTGGTAGGATGCAGTCCATGGGGTAGTGAAGAGTCAGACATGACTGAGCCACTTCACTTTCACTTTTCACTTTCATGTATTGGAGAAGGAAATTGCAACCCACTCCAGTGTTCTTGCCTGGAGAATCCCAGGGATGGGGGAGCCTGGTGGGCTGCCGTCTATGGGGTCGCACAGAGTCGGACATGACTGAAGCAATTTAGCAGCAGCAGCAGGCCCAGGTCTACTTGATTCTGCTACCTGTATGTTTTTCACAGTGCAGTCTTCTTTAGGGAGTCCATTCTTGGCTTTCCCCAGGAGCAATTGGCTCATTCTTGTCCCCATTTAGTCTAGTTGACCTGCCTAGGCCCTCAGGTCATAAACTCCAGCTATACCCTGGACAAAACCAATCCCTAGATAGGACCCTGTGGCCATAAACCAACTGGAAAGCCTGTTGTCAGGGCCTACTTGGAGTCAATGACAAAGCTGGATAGCACTTCAAAGATCATGACCCTTAATACCTCATTTTATAGATTAGGTGTAATATAGCAGTAGTGACTTGCCTAAGGTCAACAGATGACCAACCTCCTTCCCGTTTTCCCATCATAACACCATTGATAGAGAAGGTGGAAGAAGGATACCTGGATTTAAGACCTTGCTAAAGAAGGAATGGCAAAGATGATATTAGCTAATACAGAGTACTAACTATATGTCAGACACTATTATAAGCACTTTATACACATCAATTCATTTAATCCTCACAGCAGCCCTATTATTATTCCTATCCTACAGATGAGGAAACTGAAGCTCAGAGAAATTAAAATATTTGCTCAAATCCATACAGCCAATAAGTATTGAAGCCATAATTCAAATGCAGGCACAGTCTGATTTTTATAGCATCTTTGCTCTTACAAGCTATACTGCCTCTGAGTCTTACTTTCTTCATCTGGTAAGTAAAGATAATTCTACACTCCCACATAATTCATGAGCTGTAAGACACTGAACCAAGAATTGACAAATGTGTGTGCAGACAATGAGAAGAGGGCACTTTAGAAGGGGATGTAGTTATATAGGGCTCCTGTGTTCTCTAGTCACAAATACAAGCAGAAATAAGGGGATGCTCTTCTCTTATCCTCTGAGAGGTTTTAAAAGTAAGCTAAATTTGGGCTGGAAATTAGTTTCAAATCTCCCTTTTGTATATAGAATTGACTTTTAACTTGCTACAATTTTTCATAAATACAACTTTTCTCTGCTCATCCGTTTTTCACTCAACACTGTACCAACAGTGAATGCCCTTCAAGCAGTATGCCAAAGTGGTTAAAGGCAAGCAAACCTAGCTTCAGTTCTGAGCTCTGCTACTTTAGAAAGTAGAAGTGACAATGGGAGGTGAGGAATACAAGAGAAGCCACATAAGTAATCCAAAATGGAACTGTCAGCATGTAATTAAGGATACCAGGAGTACACTATCACAAAAGCCATAGACAAAACTTTCAAGCTATACAACCTTCAGTTTAGTTTCTTCATATGCAAAATGGGGTTATTAATACCTGCCTTACAGGCAGAATTGTAGAGAAAGTGAACTGAGTGCTAGATGTATAATGTCTAGTACTGTGCCTGATATACTCTGGCCTAGTGCAAGACTTCAGAGGAAGGAAGGATCATGTGTGGGCTCTAAAACAGCTTTGTGGTACACTGAAGAAGGCCTTAAAGAATAGGTACAAGTGTAATGAATATAGAAGGAAACAGAAAAGGCATGTGAGGCAGACTAAAGTCTCAAAGGTAAAGAGTATAGGAAATTTGATGGTAAACATGTAGTGAAGTTTGGAAAGGCCTGGGAAGATTGGGGTGGAAAGGCAGCTAGAAAGGTGGATTGGAGTCTTGTTTGAAGGCTTTAAATTTCATTTGAGAAAAAGGAGGTCAAAGTTGATTTGGTAGAGGGATTTCAATCCTAAGTATGATCATTAAAGCATAAGGATAAGTAATGAGGAAATGTTTGTTTGGGAGTGGCATAAAAGATAATGTTTTCTCTAATGTGCTGAATGCTGGTGGCCAGCAGGACATACAAGTAGATTTGAAGTTCGAGAGGAGGGAGATAGTTATACAGGTTTGAGAGCCAATGATCCAGAAGAAATTATAGAAACCAAAGAAGTTTGCCCTGGAAGAAAGCGCTAAGAAAGAAGACCAGAAACCTAGGAAAACAGCAATAATGTGAGGTGAAAAAGAGAAGAGGAGCCAGAGAAACAAATGAAAATGGAGTTGTCAGCACATAATTAGGATACCCAGGGGTGCAATCTCACAAAAACCAAGGACAAGTGTTTTCAGCAGCAGGAACTGATCAAATTATCAAATAAAACAGAGCTACCTATAAGAGGGAAAAAAATCAAGAAAAGTCTATTTGGGAGTGGCTGTTCAGTTCAGTTCAGTTCAGTCACTCAGTCGTGTCCAACTCTTTGTGACCCCAAGAATCACAGCACGCCAGGCCTCCCTGTCCATCACCAACTCTCGGAGTTCATTCAAACTCATGTCCATCAAGTCAGTGATGCCATCCAGCCATCTCATCCTCTGTCGTCCCCTTTTCCTCCTGCCCCCAATCCCTCCCAGCATCAGAGTCTTTTCCAATGAGTCAACTCTTCGTATGAGGTGGCCAAAGTACTGGAGTTTCAGCTTTAGCATCATTCCTTCCAAAGAACACCCAGGGCTTATCTCCTTTAGAATGGACTGGCTGGATCTCACTGCAGTCCAAGCGACTCTCAGGAGTCTTCTCCAACACCACAGTTCAAAAGCATCAGTTCTTCGGTGCTCAGCTTTGAGTGGCTGTATCAAGGTTTAAATTCTTCATTTCTTGTTTATAACTGGTTTATGCTCCCCACTAAAATCCCTAATTTCCCAATGGTCACAACTTCTTCATCTTGCGATCCCATCATCCCCAAAAGCCAAGAGATGGTACTGGGTTACTCCAGCAAGGTGCCCAAATTGCACCTAGCCTTGGGACACTGTTGATGTGACTTCTAATAAAATACTTCCCAATCCTCAGGGCATTTCAAGTACAGGACCAAATATAGGTTGGTTCTTGCTGAGACTTACCATTGAGTGGGACACATGGTGTTCTTCATTCCCAAACCAAAGACACTTTTGGACATGAATAAAAAGATGAAGAGGGAGAAGAGTCCTAATTCTTAAAGGAATAATATCCAATTCCTTTTTAATCTAGATTTCCCAGCAATTCTAATTTCAAATATTCTATTCCATTGTCCTACAAATAATCTGTTATCAGACCCATGTGTCCTGACATTTTACCTGAAAATATGATCACTATTCACTGTAGGCATTGGGAGTTTGATCTCTCAGGCTGGTTTCTGATCAACAATGAGGCATGTATGCCTATAGCTAACTTGGAGTGGCTAGTGGGCCCTTTTAGGAGGAAGTAAAGAAGGCAAGGAAGAGGGAGGAAGAAAAACAGAGAGGAAGAGAAGCACCTGAAAATATGTGCCAGGCATTGGATAAGGGGATTTCTTTTGTGACCTTAGTCTCTATAGCTCTCCAAGGTAAGCATTAATATACTCATTTTTACTGAATATAACCTGTGAGGTTACCAAGTAGCCTACAGTCACCCAGTTAGTAGGTGGTCAAGCAGATATGAATGTCTAGCTGACCTTATTGTATAGCTTTGCTTTTGTGAATCCCCAACACTACCTATCAAGAAGGCAAGGTGAGAGGGCTCCCAGCTGGTTTCTCTCTTCAGGGAGACCAGTCCACCCTGTGAATGATCTAAATCAGTAGTTCTCAATCCCCTGGAAGGCTTGTTAAAATACAGATTGCTAGGTCCCATGAGTCCCTTATTCAGTACTCTGAAGCAAGGCTTGAGAACTTGTATTTCAAACAAGTCCCCAGGGGATGCCTGCTGGTTCAGGGACCATACCTGGTGAACCACAGACCTAGAGGGTCTTTCTAGTCTAGGCTTTACCCCTGCCTTTCCTGATGCCTCATTCTCCTAAGGATCCCCATGGCACCCCACTCCTTGCTTGGTTACAAGGTACTGCTCAGTGGTTGGTATGTCTGAGAATGAGTATTTTGGGTCACGTAGGGAGCATTCTCAATGCCAGGCCTTGCAAACACAGAAATAAAACCCTCACCCAGTTTTCTTGTCTTCTTTCTTTCTTGCACTTTTGTCTTCCTCTTCACATTCTTGACCTCTAGCTGAACAGTACCACCCGCAAAATAGTTATTTAGTTAGCCTGGGTGGCTGCCAGAAATACTAGAGTTTTAATGGCAAGGAGCAGCAGAGGGAAGGATTAAAAAACTGTTGTTCAAAATAGTATATGTCCTATTGCCATGAAAAGTAGCTGAGCCTGGCTTTCCTTCTGAGAAGCTCCACAAGGGGATAAGAAGCAGCCTGAAGGATTTTGCCTTTCTTTAAGGTTTTTTTTCAGTTGATACTTGCCCCCATTCTCTCAAAAGGTCCCCTCCTTCAACAGCTGCTGCTGCTGCTGCCAAGTTGCTTCAGTCAGGTACAACTCTGTGCAACCTCATAGATGGCAGCCCACCAGGCACCCCTGTCCCTGGGATTCTCCAGGCAAGAGTACTGGAGTGCCCTCAACAGCTAGGCATGGACAAAAGAAAATCCTTTCCTTTGTTCCATTTGGCTAGTTGATGTTAGTTGCTCAGTCATGTCCAACTCTTCATGACCCTGTGGACTGTAACCCTCCAGGCTCCTCTATCCATGGGATTCTCTAGGCAAGAATACAGGAGTGGGTAGCCATTCCCTTCTCCAGGGGATCTTCCTGACCCAGGGATTGAACCTGGGTCTCCTGCATTGCTGGCAGATTCTTTATTATCTGAACCACGAGGGAAGCCCTTGTTTCCTTTACACACATCTAAAATAGGCTGGGATTTTATTCTCTCCTGAATAAACCAGAGATCTTTTTCATATGGCCTTGTAAACAGACTGTTATCTTGCCCAAATTGTTCAAGGACAAGACTCTTACCCATTTCTGGGTTACAAAGGTGTGACCCAGACTGTTTCAACAATAGTGGGGAGGTATCAAAATATTGGCTATTAGAAGAAGCTCTACCAGTAAGTCACTGAATCATCTTGGATGGGTCCCTTTACCTGTCTCAGTTTATCTGTCAAGTTACAGACTTGAATCAAACAGCCCTTTCCAGTTCTGGCTTTCTACTAAGGGTAACACTTGAGCTTTGCAAAGGTCATGAATTTCATTATTGTAGATTATTTCTTCTCACTGATCTTTGCACTTGATAGTAAGTAAGTGTTAGTCGCTCAGTCGTGCCCAGCTCTTTGTGACCCAATGGACTGCAGCCCACCAGGCTCCTCTGTCCATGAGATTTTCTAGGCAAGGATACTAGAGTGGGTTGCCATTTCCTTCTCCAGGGGATCCTCCCAACCCAGGGATTGAAGCCGGGTCTCCTGCGCTGCAAGCAGATTCTTTACCGACTGAGCTACAAGGGAAGTTTTGCACTTAATAGGATTTTTTTATTGCTCTCTACTCAAGAAAATGAGAACTTGGCACTGGCTAGTCCCTTCCTGAATATAACTCACTCAGGCATTGTTAGTGATAGATTAAAGCACAGGCCAGGCAGACTGACTGGGAAAACTGAGGAATGGGTTTTCCACTTTGGCCCTTGACTGCTCTATTCAAAAGTCAGTGGGGAGCCGTGGGGCGGTGTGGGTGGGGAGCGGATTTTCTTAGTGGTCCAGTGGTTAAGACTCTGCCTTCCAATGCAGGGAACTTGGGTTCAGTCCTTGGTGGGGGAATATGCCATGGGGCAACTAAGCCCCATGGCAACAAGAGAAGCCCACACACCAATAAAAAGAGAAGCCCTTGCACCACACCTAGAGAAAGCTCACACACCACAGTGAAGACCCAGTGCAGCCAAAAATAAATTTTAATAAATGTCCGTGGCAAGGAAAGCTTCCCTAGTGGCTCAATGGTAAAGAATTTGCATGCCAATGCAGCAGCATGGGTTTGATCCCTGATCTGGGAAGAGCCCACATGCTGTGGGACAACTAACACAACACACAATACTGAGCCTGTGCTTTAGAGCCCTTGAACCGCAACGACTGAGCCCGCATGCCACAGCTACTGAAGCCCATGTGCCTAGAGCTCGTGCTCTGCAACAAGAAAAGCCACTGCAATGAGAAGTCTGCACACTGCAACTAGAGAGTAGCTCTAGCTTGCCACAACTAAAGGCCCAAGCACAGCAACAAAGACCTAGCAGAGCCAAAAATAAATAAAAGTCAGTAAGGACCTTTGCTCTTTGTTCTAGCCACACAGCTCCTCAGATAAATCATCTTTCTCATGACATCAGCTCTTACTACCTCCAGTCCCATATTTCCAACTACCTGTTTCACATTTCCCTGGGGGCCTGCTACTGCCTCCAATAAAACATATGTAAAACTCATAATATTAAGGCCCCATTCCCCTGAATCCTTATTTTTCTCATTTCTGATAAACTTTCTGGGCCTGCTGATTTTTTCTTCTACATATAGATATGACCCTTTATCTTCTTTTTCAATGCCTTTTCTTAGGCCTGGGCCTTATCACCTCAAGTTGCCTCCTAACTGGCCTTCCTACGGCTCACAGTTCTCTCTCCTCCTTAATAAAGCACTTCTTAAAACTTCTTTGTTGGTGCCACTATTCATGCTCAAGAAGCCTCAAAAACTCCCTACTGTCAATCTCTCAAAGCTCTCCTTAATCTAGCCCCATCTATGGATCCAATCCTCGTCTTGAACCAACAGGGACCTTCCACTCTGGTAACACAGAGTCTCTTTCAGGCAGATGACTCCTACCTCTGTTCCTGATTCAGCCATTCCCTTGTCCATGGTTAAGTGTAGGGATATGAGATACGCTTCCTCTTCCTTGCCATATGATCTTGGCCCAACTGCTCCTTAATCTTGTCCCTGACGACTTCACCCTGTATCTTCTCTCCCTTGCCTCTTTCACTAATTTTTACATAGGATAAGAAGAATATATTAAATAACATAGAGTTATTCAAGTTGTTTACCAGGGTGTTATTCTCCAAACAGATTGTATACTTGTGAACAGTAAATCTAAAACATCTCTTAATCTATAATGAACAACATTGTTTTTAGCCTCTAAAGTTCTGTGCCCAGAGCCCTAAAACCAGGTAAACTCTGAGGAAGATCACAGTAAAAGAGCTAGCATCTTTGTCAGGTTGCAGAATATTCTATGGGGCCAAAGAAATTTTTGCATAATATATACCAGATGGGCCAATCCATTGCTGATAGGATTTATGGCCAGGTGGCTTCTGGGGTGGGCTGGCTTTTGCTGAAGATCTTCACAGATGCTCAATGGTCATCAGAGAAAGAAGAAATGTCAGGTAAGAAAAAAAAAACTGATTTTTTTTTAAATCATAAGGATTGCTATTTGTTTTCCATATGACTTAATACTTCACACTTAGCTAGTTTCAGCTTTAATCTGGATGCTGCAATCACCCATAAGCAGATAATTTCATTTCTGAGCAGAATAATTAATGCATTCAAGTGATGTGGCTCTAAATGTATTGAGAGGAAGTATGCAAGTATTGCCACTTTTCATGATGTGATTATCTTTTTCCTAGTTTGGGCATGTGATTTGTGAGTCATTAGGTATTGGCTTCCTTCAATATCCCACTGTTAACATAATTTTTCACTTTAACAAAATGAAGGTTGGCTTTAGCCACACCTGGCAGACACGAACCCCAGCCCAGCTGGCTTGATTTGAAAGAAGAGGCTACATGCAGGTCAGCTCAGCAAGAATAAGACAGACCACCTGATCCAGAGGCCAATACGTCAAAAGACAATTCACACCTGTCAGCTCCTAAAAGCTGAGTAAATCTATCAGATTAGCATCTTAAGATATGAAGCCATCCAGGACTAATAACAATTATTACAGACTAATAACAAAGGATAACACCTCTTTCTACACCTCTTCTAAAAGAAGTTACAAAGTGATCTCAGCTATAACAGTGACCAAATATATGAGGTAGGGAAGTTGCTTGTTTGGTTTACACCTTAGCAATGGACTCTTCTAGTATGACACTTCAGCCATTAGCTCAACCTAACGGGCCCAGGAGTTTCTGAAGTGAGACCCAGCTGCTGCCCCAAAGCTTATGATGTCAAGATTTCAGTCTTGTTGAAGGAATAGGTCCTTTAGAGAAAATGCAGCCAACAGGGCCAAGGATTGCAAAGATCAGAGAGAAGTGTTCCCAAACCACCAATCATGATACCATTGGCTGCAGAGGTCTCCCTCAAAAGAGTAGCTCCCATCCTGATAAGCATCAGCTTGCACCTTCAAAGCATCTTGGAAATAAAAGTTACTGTCAAGTTGTTTGGGAATTTATTGGTATCATCCAGGTGCCTCTGATTCTTTATACCAGTTTCTCAATTGTCATTTCCAGACTCTTTGCTCAGAATCACCCCAGCATTTTTAACAAGCAGCCCGAGTGATTCTAAATCATATATCATACTGAGACCAAGTGTCTTTTAAACTTTCTAGGGCCTGAGTTTGAAGTACAAGAATTGCCTCTAACTGCAATGGTTTCCAAAGAAACCAGAATCTCTGAAATTCTCACCCTTTGTTTCTCTTTCTTGTGTCAGTTTTCAAGCAGGCTAAGGAATTACAGTAGTTTGTCTAAGTGGATTTTCCCAGGCTGCCTCAAGAGACTATCTGTACCTGCACCCCTTCTTTCACTCCCTCCTAGACCTTCAACATTGACACCCCTAATGGAAAATTTTTGCAGGTTTTCTCTACACTACAATCTAGAAGCAATTTCCTAGAGCTACGTTCAATCTACCCAAGTCAGTTCCCAATACTCTAGGAGAAAAATTATCAGTAAAAAAAAAAAAGACCCAGCAATGCTCTTTCCACGAGTTGAGTCAGAAGCATGTCATCCCAAGCTGGAGGTCACTCTGACCCCTATTTATCTCTTTAGTCAGACTGGGACCTATCTCCAAAATATTCCTGCCCTGATTATCTCGCCCTTCTTGGACTTGCTGTGGCTACTAAGTTCCAGCTATCCATGTGGGTCGCTTGTTTCCTGCATACCTTGAAAGATGGCCAGGGCAAGCCCGGAGGATAAGCAGGAGATTCAAAAAGCCCCAAATGCTTGAAGTGACCTAGACTCATCACCCTACACCTGGGTTCTTGAATTTCTTTACATAGTTCCACTGAGACAAGACTTGGAAGCTTTAACTTTTTCTGGACTGTGACTTGAAGGCCAGCCTTAGAATTCCTCCAAGGGATGGGGGTGGAGCTCCTCTAGGTTTACAAAAGGGTTAGGAGGAGGGGGCTAGAACTACATGAAGAATTTGTCCTCTGTGGTTCCCACATGTATAGCTCTATACTCATCAACACTGCAGTCAGAGGGTGGGTGGGCAAGGCAGCAAGAAGGAAAAGTCATTTTTTTTATCCATTTGACAGATGTCGTGTTAAAATCTTGTAGGGGAAAGAGGACTGTAGGTGGGGGGAAGGAGCAGAGGAGGAGATAGGTTGGAACTAATAGTTCTAATATATTCTTAAATGTGGCCATCTGGTCTAAGGTAGTGATAACAGTAACAGCAGTTAGTAAGGTATACTATAACCTGCTTCTATACCTGAAGAAGAGACAGAAAAAATAAATATATTTCAACCAACTTAAACCACCTTGAAGTCTACTGAGCATGCCCACCCAGGACAGCAGCTTGCAAAGTCTCTAGCCTTGGCAGACATTTCCAAAGAGAATGTAATTATCTCCTGGGGAGTCCTTATAGCCCCAAAGGGAAATATGTATTTAAACAGCCCATCAGAAAGTGAAAGATGGTTTCCAGTGGCTTATTGATTTCCCTCTTCTTTTTTACTCCCTGCAATAGAAAAGACATTGGCCAAGGCATTTAGCAGTGTTTCTGGCCCTTGTCAGTAGTTTCCTGTTCAGGGATGGGTCATTTTTCTCCTGATGAAGTCTAGCACTGTCCTGGGTTCCCAGAAGACATGATAAATGATTGATGAGCAGGAATGGTCAGTGAGCATTCACGAGATCAGGCCCCCGGGGACTCAAACTGGCTGAGCTGTCTCCCCTTCAGACTGTGTCCTTTAGGACTACAGATAGAGGCATGTAACATCTAAACCTAGGCTAACAATGAAGACACAAGAAAAGCACAATCAGACCCACCCTCAGGGCCCAGGAAGGATAGAATGCAGATTGGATGCAAACACCCCATCTGCGTTTGCAGGAAAAGTGATTGTGCTTGTAACAAAAGATCTTCAAGTAGGTCAGTTAGGCTTATGTAAGAGATCCCCAGCCTGTCTGGGCTAGGTAGAGGAGGTAGGAGTGGAGAAGGGAAGGGACCCAGGAAAGCTGACTGAGGGACAAAGCAACCAGCAAGATGCTAGGGCTTGAACCTACCCTTCTTGACTCTGTCTCAGGCTCAAAAGCCTGAAAGAGTGAATTATTATACTCAGAGAAGACCAGGATTGGAGATTCCCATGAGCTAGCACATCTAGTTCAGTCTAACATTTTACAGATAAGAAAACTAAGGTTCTAGTAAACAAAAGTTGGCTAACATGTCAAGTTAGTCTGCAGCAGAGCCAAGCTTAGAAACCAAGCCTACAATAGTTTAAAAGGACAGTTGTCAATTGTTTTGGTTAAAAATTGCTCCTCTGAAATTATCAAAACATTGTTAATCAGCTATACCCCAATACAAAATAAAAAGTTCAAGATTTTGTTTAAAAAATAATCAATTAGTTAAAAAATAAACGTCTATCCCAGTATCTACCTACTACTAATGTAGTATGTGTTTTATAAAAAATCTACACAAAAAAGTAGAAATGAAATGATGAGATTAACAATTTAATATATAAAGAACTTGCAATATTTTCTTCCTAAATTTCATTTTGGAGATCCGTTTTAGACATTTTCTGATGGTCCTTCCTTCCTCTGCCCTACAGATGTCACCCCTTGAATACTACAACCATCACCTACCTCACCCTCCTCTCAGGGCCCCAAACAAATCTGACCCTCCCTGGAAATGAAGGCTAAGTAGAGTTACTTCCAGTATCTCATTCACCACTAAATGTTTTTGCTAAGGAATCTGAAATTCAAATTTACACTAAAATGAAAATGCTAGTGAAAAAACAGTGGGAAGAATAGGCTCCAGGCTTGACTTGGTTACTGAGTATTGAACTCAAGCAAATTGAACTTAAGTGAATATAACTCCCTGAGCTAGTTGGACCAGCTTATCTCAAATGGAAAGTTAGGTTGTCTTTGACAGATGCTGCTGTCAAGAGACAGAGGGGAATTGAAGAAGACATGGAAACAAGGACATCAGAAGTGGGATGGAGTGGGATAAGAAAGGTCAGAAGACAAAACTTGACTATTTCAGATTTTTGCCATGGGTTACCTTAACCCAGAATAGAACTTTAGTACAAGGATGGCCTTTAGGTTCTGCTGCCAGAAGAATGAGTACTGCTTTCTCCACCCAGTTCAAGCCACCTAAAGTAGTTTCAAGAAAAGAGAAAGCCTTTCACCTACCATGAGCTTAACACATTATAGTTTCTAAATTCCTTTCATATTCATTACACATTCATGAGGTCACTAGATCCTGCCAGCAATTCTGGGGAGTAAGAAGAGCAGGGATGAGACCTCATTTTTAAAATGAGGAAACAGGCTTGGACAAAGGAATTCCCTCAGGTATCCCAGGAGCACGGGCAAAAAGAGAACCCAAATCTTCTGACTCACAGTCCATAACTTTTCTAATAATAAAAAATGGTTAACATTTACTGAGTTCTTAGTATTTGTCAGGGCTTCCCCGGTAGCTCAGACAGTAAAGCATCTGCCTACAATGCGGGAGATCCAGGTTGGATCCCTGGGTTGGAAAGATCCCCTGGAGAAGGAAATAGCAACCCAATCCAGTATTCATGCCTGGAAAGTCCCATGGACCGAGGAGCCCGGGGGGGCTACGTCCATGGGTTCGCAAAGAGTCGGAAATGACTGAGCGACTTCACTTTCACTTTAGTATGTGTCAGGGACAAATCTAAGTTTTTACATATACTAACTTACTTGCTCCCCATTTTAAAAACGAGAAAAACATGGCTCAGAAAGATGAAGTGATTGCTGAAGGTTACACAGGGTCAGAACCAAAATCCAGGTAGTCTTACTCTAGAACAAGTGCTCTTAACCTCTGCTCTCCACAGCATATCCTCATGCTCCTACAGGATCACAGACCCTCCAAAGCATAGCAAGATATAGAATAGGGTGTTTATTATCATAAACAAGAAAAATATATTCATATATGTTTTATATATCCATGTAACATTTCTCTGGAAGGATTCACTTATGACCTCTGCAGAGGAAGCCAAGTGGCTGGAGGGCAGGGCTAGAGTGAGACTTTTCACTGTGTACCTTTTGGACCATGTGACTGTATTTCCTTTTCAAAAATAATTTTAAATGAGTCTTCTATAGTCAAGAGGGGCTTCCCTGGTGGCTCAGAAGTTAAAGCATCTGCCTCCAATGCGGGAGACCTGGGTTCGATCCCTGGGTTGGGAAGATCCCCTGGAGAAGGAAATGGCAACCCACTCCAGTATTCTTGCCTAGGGAATCTCATGGACAGAGGAGCCTGGTAGGCTACAGTCCACGGGGTCGCAAAGAGTCGGACACGACTGAGCGACTTCACTTATAGTCAAGAGAACTAAAGAAACTATGTGGCTGCTTCTTGGCAGAGCTCTGGTGACTGACCCTTCCCTATCCACCTCTCTGGGTGCTCAAAATTTAAGAACAGAAGGTGTCTCTCTCCTTTGTTATTCCAGTTTCCTAACCCCTGACATTGCTTGTCCAATCCCCTAGAAAGGTCAGTATTATAGTCATTCCATAGGTTTCAGTGGCACAAGTGAAAACAGCAACAGTTTGAGTTAGGCTTTCATAGCCAATCTGTGAATTATAGGAAAATAACCTATTAGTGGCAGGATAGATGACAAAAGACACAAAAGGCCTTCTTCCCCAGAGCCTAGCACCCAAGGCCTGAGCTCCACAGATTCTTCCATTTCCTTCCTCTCACTACTCTTGTCTCAGTGTGCCTACCCACCCTTCTCCTGAGCTGAGAAAGGAAAAATACACAAGCTAGAAAGGCTCTAGGAAATTTGGCCTAGCTTGTGAGTCTGCGGTGTACAAAGAAAAATACACAATGGGAATAAATGTCAGCCTAGCTATATTTTAATGTTTACATCAAGGCCGGTAAGAGTCAGCCCAAATAGTCTCAGGGAACTCTCTTGGCTGTGGTTTCTGGATCTCTACTATTTTAACTCTCAAGAGTTGGCAAAATACCCCAAAGATTAAGGTCCTAAAATATTATTCTTCAGAAATAATTATTAAATAATTATTAAATAATAAAAAATTATTTCTTCAGATACCTTTAGGTCCAGCCCTTAGGCAGGTCAGTCATACAAGGCTTCTATACTCAGGAAGCTGTGAGGAGGTGGGAGTAGCTGAGGTAGACCAAGTGCCTTCAGGGATCATCCTGAAGTGAATTAAATGGGCAGCACAATTCCCTCTCACAACAGCTTAGCATCTTCTCCAACGCTCCACTGCTTCTAATATGCAGGAGACGAGTAGGACGTGAGCTACTGTGGAAGGGATGACAAGTGACGAGTAGGATGTGAGCTACTGTGGAAGGGATGACAAGTCAGTGCCTCTCATGGATAAGCAGGGCACTTCTGGGTTAGGCTGTGCCCCAGAGAGCCCCTGTCCCTTGCTATATGTCAGAGACAAATCTAAATTTTTAAAATTAAGTTGCCACCAGCAGCTTCCTTTTAGTGCTGGACCTCATGGGGTGATAACTTGGGGCCATAGAAAGAACACTGAATAGAGTCTGAAGGCATGGCTTCCGGACCAGAATCCACCATTACCTAACCCTGTACCCTCAGACTCAGTATTCTCATCTGCAAAATGGAGACAATACTAGTTTATAACAGGGTAGGGGGAAGAAATTGAGAAATAAAGTGAAGACAAGCTCCTAGATTACCTCCAAAGTACCTGTAATCACAACTTGGATAGACTCGTAACAATTAACAATAGAAAACATGGTCAACATTTTAAAAGGCACTTTCACATATTTTGTCACCATGAATTCTTGCACCTCACAATCCTGCAACTTAACAGTTAAGCCTATTTCACAGACCAGAAAAGAGACTCAGAAGGAATTTGCCCATAATTTATGGGATGAGGAGAAATTTGAACTTGTGCTAATAGTCTAGTTCCTGACCCACCCCCTTCAACAAGGCAGGTGGAAATGGCCCTAAGCACAAAACTTAGAATAAGGCACATTCTCAAGGTCAATACTGGAAATAAAGGCTACATCCTCTGGCACGTGGCAGGTACAGGCTATCTGAGCTTGCTTTTTCTAGTTTAAGAAGAAAACTGTTTCTGATGCTCCCCACTTTCCCTACCTAGAGTTCCTAAGGAGCCAAAGCTATATGACCATATAAATGTTGCAATACATGTTGCAAACCTGTATTCTGGGAAAGGACTGACCTGGTACTGAAAAGCATCTTTATGAGTGAGGGTGATCCCAGCATGACTGACCTGAACCCATGAGGTTGCCTCTCTTTGGTCTTTCTTTCTACTGCTACTCTGTAAGTTAGGCTCAGTAGTTGGCAGGTATTGAGATCAACTTAGGAATAGGGGAGATACAGCTTTATGGGTGAAGAACAAGTACGTCCGCAAAGCATTTTCTCAACTGAGTCTATCTGAGCTTTGCCAGAGTCTGAGAGGCAATATTGGCGATTTTACATATAGACCAAATAAGACTCAGAGAGAGGAAGGGAACCTGACTGAGACACACACCCCAAGTGGCAGAATAGCAACTGAAATGTGTGTGTGTGTGTGTTTGAAATTTTATTGCATTCTTTCTTCAGGTAAGGAACAATATAAAAGAATATTAGAATTTTTTTCAATCTTCAAAATCTTCTACCCTAAATGTAAAATCCTAGTAAGAAATTTGTGTTTCTTGATTTTAAGTCCAAAGCTCAGAAACAGACATGAGGCTGTCACATTCAACAGTAATCCCCTGGGTCTCTGAGGCTGCTGCTAAAGGGCAGACCTGGCACACTGGCCACCTGTCTCATTGCTCCCCACCCTTTACCCAGACACAGTCTAGAGCCCTTCCTTCTAGTTCCAGCCTTTGGTACTAAGGGCCAGAAAGGCCTCTCCAGGACACCCCGACCTGGTTTCCAGCTTGAGAAACTCTAAAAATAGCAGGTCTTCATTAGTGGGGCCAGATGGTCCAAGCTGCTGTGCCTAGGGGCAGGGCTGTGGTCATTAAGGATGTGGCTGTTCTCTCCATCCACCACTGACCCAGGAGAGGCTGAACCTCTGCCCCCTTTATGCATCCTATGTACTTCCCCTCACAATATCCCACTCACAATTTAGATATACTTACTCTGCTCCAAGTTGTTACTTCATTCCCAAGAAAAACAAACTTTAATATCAGTTAGTTTAGGTTTTCTAGGATATTACTTCACAATTATACCATTACCTAATGGTCTGTAAGTAGATTAGGGAATAGAGGAGCAGGCTCAAACTTTCTGCATTGATCAATGTCAACTTATCGTCTCCATCTGCCTGTTAACAACTCAGGGCTCAGTTCTAAGTTTTGTTTGAATGATAGAGCCTGCTATAACACATGCCACCTTGAGTATCCATTTTATTCCTGAGCTCACTGCTCTCTGAAGCCTGATTTCAGGCATAAAGGGGCAGAGCAAACTGATAGAGGCCCCAACAGATGGGGCCAGTGCCCTGTTGTGCCTACTTAAAAGACTGGGACAGCTGACTGGTTATAGGGATACACTGTGTTCTTCATCAGAATGTGTCCCATAAGGATGTGTGGGGCCTGTGTGTGTGTCCCATAGATGGGTTCAAATGTGTCTCAAGGTTGGGGGGGGTTGTTTGTTCAAGTCCTTAGGAGTGTGTGCCCAGGGGTAGGAGTATATCTGAGTATGCATCTCAGTATACTCTATGTATGTGAATGTGCAGTTATGTTTTATATGCATCCATGTATGCCCACACAAATTTGCATAAGCATGCCTCATGTGTGTGTGTACTCTGCCTGTGCCAAGCATGTGCAAGCGTGAGTGTGCCCCATGGCAAACTGAATGTGTGTGCTCCAAGTGTATCAACGAGAAGGTATATCCCACATGTGTCTCCTGTGTGTATCCTAAATATACTCCACATATGTTTGAGTATGTACATCACATTTGACCTATGTGAATATGGGCAAAGGCCATTGATAGACAGCCAGACTGAACTAATTTTCCTCCTGTACAATTTGTTTCTATCAGCTTTCCCCTAAGACACCTGGGTTAACCTGCTCCCAAGAAGGTCAGAGGACATTGACTCAAATTTCATCTGTTACTTTCTGAATATATTGTTCATAGGTGCTTTTCCCAAGAGGCTTAGCCACCACTCCATTTATCCAAGAGGCCTCAAAAAGAAAGACAAGGATCAAGGACCAACTCTAAGACTTTGGGCAAGTCCTTACCTCTCCCCAGACAGCAGTTTCCTTTAGCAGTACTGTGAGGGAGTGGGCTTATGGGTTGTTCCTCATTCTTATACAGTGATTTTCTCAGTTTAAGCATCATGGACTAACTCTGATCTCTTCTACCACCACTACCACAACAAAAAGAAAGTTGCACATATATGTGCATATGGATTAGCACCTACAGATGCCTCATTCTAGCTAGGCTCCCTTTAGCCCTGGACAGGCTATTGGTTGCTTCCCTACATTTGTCATTCCATACTCATTTTGCCAGTGTCTTGAGCCACTTGAAGTAAAAAGGATAAAGTCCTAAATGCATACAATGTTCACTAAAGCTCAGACAAAACGAGATGGGGTTTATCCAAAGCATTCCTTTCCTATCTTTTGGGATGACTGTGGGAACTAGTGATGGTACTAAGCCATCTTTTAGGCTCAAGGTACAACCAGATAAATCTACAAAGAGAAAACCTCCAAACAGGGTGTGAAGGGTCACAGGATGTAGGGCCACCCTTCTGAATTTGGCAAGGCCTCTCATGCATCCATGGATGATATATGGGTGGACTTATAGGTCAAATAACTGTATCTGAGCTGCCAATTAGTAGTTCAATGCCAACCTAGTCAGAGTTACATGGTGACATTTGCCTAGTTTTCTCTGCTATCTTGACTAACTTTTATAACAAGACATGGATAAAAGCAAAGTGCAGAAGGCATCTTTACAATGAACTCCTTGCTCAAGGCCATTTGGTATGGGTGGGTTGATAACATCTAACTATATATGCAATGCTCTTAACAACACACCACTGCTGTAAGAGGAAACACTAATAGTTTCAATTTACTTAACCTTAAAATGGGAAGAATAATCCAAGCCTTGCTCACCTCACAGGGTTGTGAGAAAAGAAAAACATGGCAGGAACAGATGACTATAGAGGACTATACAATAGTCCTTATCCTCTTGCCCTGTTCCAGAGGTAATGAGAATTTTCCAAAGTAGTACAGATAAAGGTAAAAAGTGCAGACTTGTCCTAATTAGGTCATTTGTCCAGAGCTTGTGAACTCTAAATACAGCTCTTAATCATATCATGAAACCCAGTAATGCCCATCACAAATTCTGTTTAAGGACCTGGGAGCAAAGAATTGGTTTTTAAAAGCTAAGTACCTAGGTGATTCTGGCTTGGTGGATTTAAGAAGGCACTAAATAAAAATACAATTAACTTTGGCTTTCTTCCAAGCTCCTCTTTTATCTTTGCAGGAGATAGGGAGACAGAAAGCTAGTCTGGTATTCATAGTACCATGTGTGGCCAGGTGGTGGGGTGGGTGGAAATGGGGGTAAATAAAAGAAAGCTTCTTATAAGAAAAAAAAAATCCAGCTTCCAACCAATGACCCAAGATATGGGCCAGGACATAGGGATTTTATCCTTCCAGGGGAGGAAAATAAAAGAGACCTCCATGGTGTAACAGAGAGAAATGAGGCACAAAGACAGCGGAATTTGTTAAAGGTCACCCAGCAACTAAGTTCATATTTATAGCCCCTCTTTATATTCATGTGTAAGTCTTTAACAAATCCTTTACAGAGAGGATTTGTTAAAGGTAGAGGCCTACCAAGTGTCAGGCCCTTCCACTACAGCAGTCACTCAGGGATTTTAGCCTCAGAAAGTTCTCAGGGATTATCAGAGAAAACCAACTCAGAGAGGCTAAGTGACTCACCCAAGGTCACAGAGCTAAAAAATGACAAACAATTAGTTCAGTGATCTTTTGCTTTCTATCACACCATACAGATTTCCTTTACCATTCCTGAAAAACAAGAGCAGCTTGCAAGTCCCATGGATCCAGGAATTCACATTCTTGCAAGCTATAGCTCCAGTACTGCTTCAAACATACTGTGTGTTTCCTTGTGTGAGTCCTTTCTTACTTTGAGCCTAGTTCCCCAGCTTCCAAAATGAGGAAATTGGACTCAAGACAGCTGTAACACTCCCTTTCTAGAAGATAGAGCTGTTCGGAATGATTTAAATGGCACTATAACTTCCAAAGCTTGAGCCCAAATCTGGCACTATATGACAATACATCCTTGAGTCTCATTTTTCTTATCTGCAAAATGCAGGTAGTCCCTGTTTTACTTACTTCATAGGGCCGCGATCAAGTGAGACAATGTGCAAAACCCACTGAAAAGTTTAAGACAATGTTCAAGAGAGTCAAGAATCAAGCAAGCATCCACTAGCCCCAGTGGCTTTTCTCTAAATCTGAGTAGAGAAAGTGTCAATACACTTTCTATCCAATAAATTTTTCTGAGCCCTCCTATGCAGTTCAATCTAGATTTTCAAAACAAGTGCCTCAGCTGGCTGCAAGGTCCAAAGGAAATTAGTAAATCTCTCCACTGCCTATTAGGCCCTAAACACAAAGCAGTCTCATCATTATGCCTGTTCTGAGTATTCCCCACCATATCAAAGCTTCTCCTAGGGATTCCTGGCTCTACCATGCCTCTTTCCAAATGTCAAAGCACCCACTGCCCAGCCCCACTGCCAACCAGCAGGGTTCACAGAGAGAGGAGGATGGAAGAGAGTGGGCAGAGGAGAGGCTGTGGGAAGTACAGCTAAAAGTAGATGCTGCCTTTAGGCACCACACTCTGAGGGGGTGTGGGTGGGCTCTTAGCACATCCTTCCTGCAGCCTGCTGGGCAGGGAGGTGCATCCTTCCCCTCCTCTAATGAAGGCAGGCAAACAGAGGTCAGAGCTGCCAGAACCATTCCCGGATCTGCCTATGGATGCACAATGCTAGATGCCTCTGGACCCTCAGGGTGGATGGCTGAGCAGCACATTGTTGTACCCAGGGAGCCCTTCCTTAGAAGAACTGATGTAGTCTGCAGAAGATTCTCTGCTCCCCTACCCGCATCTGACTGCCTGGCACTCTAAGGGCTCTGACAGGCCTTTTCCCCTTTAGGAGGTTACATAATACTTTTGTTCTCCCAGCCTCTCTCTAAGAGCTCTCTCCAACCAAACCTGAGAGAGCATCCAAGTCTCTGATACAGCCAAGGGATCACAGAGCCAGAACTCTATAGCAGAGGTAGAAGGTTATAGGGGGCAAGGGGCTGATTTGATGACTCAGGATACCAGACCCATCACTGCAACCTTGAATAAATCCCTTTCTTCCTCAGTGCCTTAATTCTTTCACTTGTAAAACAGGACGGGTAAAGGCATGCAGATTTCCAAAATACTTTCATTGCTGGCCCACCCTGGCCTCCTCCATCGAGTTACCTCATCTCCCAAGCAATTTGGTTGTGCTGGGCAACCATCCCTGCTCTTCTAACTCCAGTTCCCCTAATGAATAAGGTCTGCACTAGCAAGTCTGGAACTCTAGACTCTCTCCTCCACTCAACCAGACAAGGTCTGCTTTTTCATGCCATGTTTTATAGAGAAGTTTGTGGCTAAAATTTCATTTGAGAACACAATTCTTCTACTAAATCTATTTCTCATTTTAGTCACATGGAAACAAGAGGCCTAGTGGAGAAGGGCTTTGATCAAGTTCTGGCAGCAAGGTAGGTACAGAGCCACAGCTTGATTTTAGTAGGCCCAAGGCCATTTATAGAGTTTTTTCTCCTACTAAAGATCTGGCTTCCATATGCTGTCTCTCCATCATGCATTCACAATTTCCCTCTTCTCTACTACCAACTCTCAATCTTGATGCTCAAAGCCCAAATACCCAATTCTTGTCAGGGGCTTGAAACTAGCACAGAAGAGTGATAAAAGCAAGAAAGAACTGACTTCGGACATATCCCTCCCTTAAACTTTCCGTTTCCTCTAGGTTGTCCCTTTGTTCCTTTCTTCAAAGTTTTCTCTTGAATTCTGCTGTATGTCAGTAACAAATTTTAAATTCTCAGAATCATGACCACATTCTGACCACAGAGTGCAGTATGCAGGCTACACTGGAAGAACTGAAAAGGTCTGCTATCAAGAGACCTGGGTTCTAGGCCAGGAATGATCACTTTCTGAATATGTGACCTTGAGTAACACGCTTAATCTCCCAGTGCCTCAGTTTCCTCAACTACTTCCAGATTTAAGCAAAGAGCCAATGAAATAAGTACAAAATTTTATTCATTTAAATTCATATTAGCACTAGTAGTAGTATTAACTAAATGAATGGCTACTTAAAATACTGTAGGAAAGGGGTTCTGAGGTGTCAAAAGAGCCAGCTGCTTGCCTCCTAGGCTTTCCCAGACCTATAACACTGGCATTTTATCTATAAGAGGCAATTTTCAATTATCCATGCAACATGTCTCTTGAACAAATACTAAATCTCAAACTAACATTCCCCCTGCCACTCAGTTCACAGTAGATTTCACTTCCCTGTGGGCAACCAGTGTGTGCTCAATGAATATAACCCCATAGTTCAGTTATTCTAGAAGAGACCTAAGCTAAATATAATTAGGAAGGCAAGTCTACTACCTCCAAAATAACCCTGTGCATCCCAAACCTGTTAAAAGGGATCTTTGGATCACCTACTAGTTTTGAATAATAATATTCTTAATCATTTTGATCATTAGTATTAATCACAAAGTAAGCACAGATCATTAAATCTGGAAGAAACCTTTGAAGCTATCTAATCCACCTGATCTTACTTTGCAGATGAGGAAACCAAATTTCAGAGGAGAGAGGTAATTTGACCAAGGTCACCTAGCAAATGAACAGAATCTTCTTCGCCATTATAGAAAATGCATAGGAACTTTTTTTCCTGAAAGGTTCAAACTATCTCACAGCTGATAATTTAAAATCCAAATAGACCCTCAGACTACTCACTCTCTAGGGTTGAATCCTCCATTTTGGTGTGGGCACAAGCCCCTGGGATTCATCAAGGCCCCCACAATCCTAGAATAAAATTTCACCATCTGTGAAGCCTGCCTATTCATGTGTGCAACAAGCCAGATTCAGGCTGAGCTGACATTTCCTTTGAACATAGCAGTCATTCTCATCCCTGGCTGAACATTCTTGTCACCTAAGAGAGCTTTTAAAAAAATATTGATGCCAGGCCTCACCATGACCAACTCAATAAGATCTCCCCCAGAGATCTTAGGAATTGTTGTTAGTCCTGTTAACTCCCCAGGTGATTCCAATGTGCAGCTAGGGCTGAGAACCACTATGTTAATGGAAACAATGCAGTCAACCAAAAGAAATACACATACAGAGTTACGTGAACAGTTTAAAAACCAAATATATTATTTTAAAGCTAAATCTATGATGCCCTGCTTTTCCGATGAGCGGAAAAGAAAGTGGTACCCAAAATCTACAGTTGTGGCACTGACCCTCAGGCAAATTCTGGACTCAATTAGGAAATATATGGTTTGTGGGTATTCAAAGAAAACAGCGAACCCCAAAGCCTGCAACAGGATTTACTAGGAGTAAGATACCAAATGACTCATACTTTTTCTCATGAGGTCATTGGTTTGGTAGATGATTGTTATGAAACTTGCGTACAAATTGATGTCCACAAATCATACAACAAATCCATCATGCTACATTATCCTCATCAACAGGCTGATAGGAGAGATGATGGTAGGGCCCAGTGAATTCTGCACTATCTGACCAGATGTACACAAAAGTTAACTGGCTCCAATTCCAAGAGGCAGCTTTGATGAGTTGCCAGAGGAGCTAGCATTAATCACATTATATTCAACACTTCGTTGAATCAACAGCTTGGATGGTACTTATTCAGTTTTTAAATGATGCAATGCTAGAAGAGACTGCTAATCTATTTCATGGCAAGGAAAAAAAAAAGAAAAACCCCCAAAGCTAGGATAGACCAACCAAAGAAAATAAAAGTTCAACTGATGCAATGCTAGAAGGAACTGCTAAGTTTTGGCACAATGAAGCAAAATTTTAAAAAGCCATAAAAAGCTAGAGTAATCGATCAACCAAACAAAATTTAGTGCTTGGTTCAAAAACACCTGAAGTTAGGTTCAAAAGGCCAATTTCACAAGAGCATAGACGACTGGATGAGGCAGCAAAGCCATTAAGAAGGCTTTTAACCCTCTCTGCATGTTTGAATCACCTTGAAATACTTATTTTTTATTTAAAAATAAAAAGCTGCCTGGAACCTATCATGTGACAATTCAATCAGAATCTCTTAGAGTGGAAACTTGGCACAGGTATTTAAAAACTCTCCAAGTGACCTGTATGTTCACTGAGGACTGAGGACCAGTAGAAGATTGCAAAATTAGGTATTTCATAGACAGGTCCTTTTTTTACTTAATCCTGATCAGATGGCACATGGTATAGTATGATCAGTTCTGGGCAGCACGTTTATATATATATATATATATATATATACACACACACATATATATATTTATACATATATATATATATAGTGTTTTAGGCTTCACCAATTCACACTGCCTTTCTCCTTGAAGATCCCAAATAGTGAGTTTTCCTGAGACTAAAGGGAACTCTTTGATGTATATGCAATATTAAAAAGCAACATTTTATTGAATAAAGAATTCTGTCCAAAATTGCTATATAAATGAAAGGTATGAAAAAGCACTAAAAATGAAAGCAAGTAACTGAGGAAGCTAGTATGATTTCAGGGATGACTTATGCTCCTTCCCCTCCACCTGACTCCATTCAGCTGCACACTAACTGGGAATGATCAAATCTGACTCTTTTGCCCCTGTCTATTTGGAAGACCCACTACCATCCCATAAATTTGACTTTTACCTCTTGCATTGGTAAAACCAGGAATAACAATCCTTCCTATCTACTTCACAAGGTTGATGTGATGCTCTAAATTGGGAAAGATACAGAATTGCTTTGTATAGGCCCATGCACTGACAAGGGATTATTAGTATTGTCATTACTGGACTATTTTCCCAGTTTTCTCTCCCTATTAGGCCCTTCCCCCCTCTAGTTTTTCCACTCAGTACTTTTGTGCCAAGGCAAAGCACCATACCAAATACTCTTGAGAGCTGTACCTACTTAATGACAGGAGACACTCTGGGTAGACATCAGAAGAGCTAAGCTTTGATCAAGGATTCCAGAGATTCAGTTGGCCTAAACAAGTTGCAGAGCTAGAAATAAGGACTAGAGGGTCTAAGATTCCCTACTTCCATCCCATTTTTGGGGCAAAGCCAATGGGACTGAATCCAGATGCTTTTTGGGAGGTCTTGTGAGGAGGCAGTTATTTTTGGAGAATAGCTGTTTCCAATCATGTCTCTATACAGAGCAAGTACTCCACAGGCCAAGGAGAGCAGAGGCCAAGATGGCAAAGAGAGGCTAGAAGGAGGACATGCTTTGGCAGCGTCTCTGCAACTGCTAAAGTGTACCCTCTGATTATAGCCAAGCACTCCCAGTCTAAACCTCACCAGAGTGCAGAAAAGCACCTCACCCACAGGTTCATTGGGATCCTTCAGGTTCCTAGCAACTTAATTTCTCTCTCTCTCTCTCTCCCCCTCTCTCTCACACACACACGGATGAGAAAGTCTGAATCAGGGCCCAAACCCTGTTCACCAAACTAACAATCAAACTGGCCTCTCCAATTTGCTCAGCTATCTCAGTTGGAATCTATTCAGAGACCAACAACATAGAAACAAACAAACAAACCAATTTCACACTGCAGCTAGGTTGGGAAAGTTTTCCTGCTGCTGCTGCTGCTGCTGCTAAGTCACTTCAGTCGTGTCCGACTCTGTGCGACCCCAGAGACAGCAGCCCACCAGGCTCCCCCGTCCCTGAGATTCTCCGGGCAAGAACACTGGAGTGGGTTGCCATTTCCTTTTCCAATGCATGAAAGTGAAAAGTCAAAGTGAAGTTGCTCAGTCGTGTCTGACTCCTAGCAACCCCATGGACTGCAGCAGCTGCTGCTGCTGCTGCTAAGTCGCTTCAGTTGTGTCCGACTCTTCGAGACCCCATGGACTGCAGCCTACCAGGTTCCTCTGTCCATGGGATTTTCCAGGCAAGATTACTGGAGTGGGATGCCATTGCCTTCTCCAAAAGTTTCCCTGGCCACAGCCAAAAGTGGAGTACACTGCACAGGCAAATGTTACAGGTTCTGTCTCAATGGGGAGGGGGGAAGCACTGCTCAGTTTGTTCCCACATGCTATCCCTTTGGGCTTCCCAGGTGGCTCAGGTAGCAAAGAATCCGCCTGCAATGCAGGAGATTTGAGTTTGATCCCTGGGTCTGAAAGATTCCCTGGAGGAGGGCACAGCAACCCACTCCAGTATTCTTGCCTTGAGGAATCTCATGGATGAGGGAACCTGGAGGGCTACAGTCCGTAGGGTCATAGTTGGACAACCACTGAAGCAACTAGCATGCACGCATGCTATCCTTTTACCTCTTCCCTGCATCAGTCAAAAATCATGGTGGACAAAAACATTTTTCAGAGCCTTCAGATCTCCTTGCACTAAAGCTAGACTATGAAATGGCTCATTTAATCTTAAGGAGAAGGCAGGGACTAGAGAGGGATTTGAACCCAAGAGCCTTCAAATAAATAGTCCCATCACTGGGATGCAGCTAGGCTCTGTATGCCTTCCCTGGATATGTTTTCTAGGCATTTGTGGGCAATGAGGATTTTGCTTTTTCTTTATCCTCTCCCCCAAAGCATCTTTCCAAGTCCTGCCTTGCCAGCTCCTGCCTTTCTCCAAAAGCGCTTGTGCCTGGACCTTTAAAGTGCCCTAGACCTCAGCGGGAGCTATGTGATGCAGGAGTTGCTTGGATACTGGTCAAGGACATTTTCTTGAATCCTCTAGTGGGGAGCTTGTAGCAAAAAGTATCCTCTACAAAGGAGTTAGACAGAAGGAAAGGGAACAAGGAGCTCTGTCAGAAAAAGTTGGGACAAATTAGAGAGGTAAAGCCTTCTTCTTACCCCTTACAGCAGGGATGGTGGGGGAGAGGGGGGAGGCTGTATCAGGGAAGAAAGGAAAAGCTTAGAAGGGGGAAGATGAAGAGAAGACACTGGAAAGGGGAAAAAAGTCAAAATGCAGAGGGTTCCACTCCTCTCGGCTGTATCTTTCATTTTCTCCCACTCTTTTCTCTTTTTGCTTACTCGCACAATCTTGAAGAAGAAATGCCAAACCTTCAGGATCCACACAAGTAAAAGGTCACCCTGTTCACTACTCCCTAAACTCCCTTTTAGCTGCTCTAGGGTAGCCTGCCATCTGGCTAGCAACATTCCCTTATGTGCCTAAAGATAAGTTAATTTGAAAAATGTTTACCCATTTCACAAACTAAATTACTGATGAAAGAGCTCTTTCAAGCTACCCCTTTAGTCTGAGGCTGTGTAGGGTAGGAGAAAACCGATAGAGGGGGACACTCATCCACCTTCAGTTCAGTTCAGTTCAGTCGCTCAGTCGTGTCCGACTCTTTGCGACCCCATGAATTGCAGCACGCCAAGCCTCCCTGTCCATCACCAACTCCCGGAGCTCACTCAGACTCGCGTCCATTGAGTCAGTGATGCCATTCAGCCATCTCATCCTCTGTCATCCCCTTAGCACTAGTCAAATCCTTATAGGCCTTAGCACAAGGAGGCCTTTCAGAACTGGGGAACTCAATTCATGTCCTGCTGTTTTTCTTCATTCCTAGCACATTCAACCCCATCCAGATTCAGGAGTCTGTACCCGACACAAACACAGAGTAGATGTGCATACACACCCACATACATACTGTCACACATCCTACACACATACATTTACAAAGGCTTTCTGCCAAGGGTCTGTCAAGCATCCAAAGGTGACACATACTTTGTCATAAACCTGGTTCAAAGACTAGCCTTAGAGAATCCTTATCCCCTTGAAGGAAAAATAAAAAAGCATTCTATTGCTGTAGTCCAGTTGTCTTCCCATATAACTAGGTAGAAGAATCTCTTAGGTAAAACAAGTTTCTCCAGATACCAGCAACCAGATATTTCCTCCTTCCCCTCTCCCATCACCCCTTGATGAACATTTATTAACATTTCATTTGCCTTTTCAGTTATCTTCCCAGTTCATTAGCCTCTGATTTCAAGTGCCTATGGACACCCAAAATCACAGAATTCAAAAACATAGTCCAACTATCCCCAAATGCCATGTTATAGAGAATCCCAAAATTGCTCAATGTCAAGCAGTCGCTGAACAGAGAAGACCCAGGTCTGTAGCTGCCCAGCCTATAGCCTTCCTTTCATCACTCTCCAACATTGTCTCAAAACAAAGTGTCCAACTAAAATATCAGGTTACTTTACACAATACTGTTGGAGCAAATGCAGGAATGGAGGGCAAATGGGGCTCACTAGATTCTCTTTGCCAAAAAATCAAGTTCTTAGTTCAACCCAGGGGCTCCCACAAAGAGACTAAAGAGTAAATAATAAGAATCAATGCCAGCAAACTTCCCAGATCATGCTTACAACATGGTGCCAACCAAATTAAAAAATCAGTTTCTCACCCACACAGAGCCATCGAGAGCACCTTGTAACTCAAAACCTCTTCTAATGCCATAAAATTATACTCTTTGGGCCCCAAGGTCTGGACAATTTCAAGAGCCCCCTTCACAGCCCCTCTCCCTTAAAAATCTTTTCCAAACAGTCCGAACGAAAGTACATGGTACTTGAAAGCACATTGCCAGCAGATTTACACATCACTCATGAACAGTCGCCCACATGGGTGCAGGGGGAACATGTGTGTGGATGTTTTATGTGTCCTGATTCATTGCTATATGAGACAGAAATGGTACTCTTTCAAGTCAGGTAAGCAACAGAATGAAGACCTGCCAACATCAGCAGGTTGCGGGGGCTTGGGGGGCGGGGGCGCATTATATTATGCACACTGGCATCAGAGACAAATTTTTTACTGGATTTGACAAAAGCTTTCTTAGCGGAAACGGAAATATATGAATAATAACAATAGCAAAAATAACAGCAATCACCACCACTACCACCTGATACAGACATGCAAATAAATATCAAATTGGAATGTTGCTTCTAGCTCACATTTTCCAGAGCTTTCATCCCTTTCCATCCAGTCATTTTTTTTTGGGGGGGGAGGGTGCTCAAAACTCTCAATTTAGCATGATACATAATTTCATTTTGAAATGGAAACTTTCCAAATAGAGAGACCTCTGATTTTAAAGAATAAGGAAGCAAACAAAACCACCATTTTCTCATTAACACTAGCAAGTTCTATTTAAAATGTAGTTCAAGAACATCACTGCAAATGAACCCCAAAGAAGCATATCTAAATATATTATTCCCAAGGTTGGTAGAAAGCTAGCTTTAGTTGTTTTTGGAGGCCAGAGAGACAAAATCCCCAAACTCAAATTCACAGGTACAATTTTTGGGAAAAAGAACCCCAACAGTTTCTGTCAACATCTTCTCTTGCTAATTCATAAAAATCAAAGAACATTTTTATGCCACATACCATGATTCCAAAGAAATTGACATTTAATGATTTTTAAGAAATGTTTTAAACGTGGCTTCTGTCCAAATTGGAAACTGTAAACGCTGGACAGCAAATTAAGATTCAGAGAACAAAGTCACCAACTGCCAGCACAACGCACCCCACCACATCACTTCTCATATTCTCGCTTCTCATTAAGAGACTGAAGAATAATTTCCCTAAATTCATTCCTGTATCAATTTCTCTCCTCTAAACATCTAGTGCAACACTGTTTTTCCTAAGCTGCCAGAAATTCATCATGCTCTTCCCACAACCTCCCTTGCCCCAGACAAACCCAAATGCCATCTTCTGATGTCAAGAAAGAAATTCTGACTAAAATTCTCTGATGGAATTTAAAGGTCGTTTTCCAGAAAATGAATTGACAAAACACCACAATCAGCAAAGCCATTGTGTAAAGATGCAGAGCTTGCTTCATGAACATCACATCAATGAAGAATGCACACACACATACACACACACACACATGCACACTTAAATAGAAAGCATTTCTTTATCAACAGTTTTACTCAAGCAATAAGCAACTACACTCACAGGCATACTTAAAAGACAAGACATAACAAAAGATTTAGGGAGAGATAATATACCAACGTCATACATATCACAGCGAGGCCATGTTGAAGCTCAAAACGTTTTCCCCCCTGAGTAAGAAAGCGTGCTCTTTCTCTCCCTCTCTTTCCCTATCTCTCTCTCTCTCTTTTTTTTTTTCTTGGAGGTTCTCGGGATGAAATCAAAGCAAGAATTCCAGACAGCTCAGGCGGCTGGACTCCATTCAGCGCGTTCCCAGAAAAAACATGAGTATGACATTTACAAGCAGAAGGACTACAATCACGGCAAAAACGACTACAGTTTGCACATCCAGGGTCATGGTGCAATGCAGAACACTGTAGTGTTCCAAATGAGGGGCTGGCAGATTGGGAGATGTCAGTCTCTGTTCTGTCAGACTGTCCATACAGCCACCATGCTAGAAAGGAGAGGAGGAAGTCGGGTGGTTGGGGAAGGGCTGGGTTTGGCGCCCGAGTTTGGTATGGGAGGGGGGAAGGGGGGATGGGGAAAGGGGTGCTTGCTTCCCCCTTCTCAGAACTGAGCTGATCTTTCTTCCCTAGCTGAGAAATCTTAGCTTGCGCTGAAGTCTGCAGAGTCCAGCATTCTCTCTCGGGCGCCACGGAAAAAGGCAAAATCCTGGCTTTCAAAGAGAAAGGCAGGAGAAACCAGCGCGAGGTTCTCCGGCGCCTGCTCAGTCTGTCTGTCCGGGGGTGCGTCCGTCCACCTGCCTGGCTGGCTACCGGTCAGTCTCGGTCTCCTCTATTCCCTCTAATTCGCTCGCTTTTCTACGCTTGCTCTGTTCGCCGGGCTCTGGGCTGCCAGCTACTCTTTCGGTCCCTGCCTCGCTGGCTCTCTTCCTCGCCTCTCCCCACCCCCCAGCCCATATTCTGCGTTTTTATTCACAGAACGACTGCCGGCGCCTGCGTGAGGTGCAGCCAAAATGCTGACAGGCCCGCCGACCAATAACAGGTGCCGCAGAGGAGCGTTTACTCGCCGCGGGGGGTGTGGGGGGACGGTACTTGAGCTGGCGTGCTACCAGCGACAGCCAATCGGTGAACACATGGTCCCCAGCAGGCCTGCTCCATCCAGCCCAGCCGGAGCTCCAGGCTGCCAGTTCTGGTGTGGGAGTGGCGAGCTTGTTGTGGGTGGGTTGATGGAGCTGAGGAGAGAGAGAAGGGAAAGGCCTGGGAGAGAGGAAGGGAATGGACAGAACAGGCCAGAGGGGAGAGAGCATGGCAGAGAGAAGAGGGAATGACGGTGAGAAGCAGAAGGGAAAGAAAAGGAAAGATGGGAAAGAGAAAGAAGAAATGGGGGTGTATGATGAAGAAATAGAAGCTTGGGGAAAAGGATGGGGAGGAGAGAAAAAGAATGGGGAGGCGGGGCACAGCGAGAAAGGACCCTTTGGAGCAACTTTGGAGCCTGGGCCAAGGAGGAAGCAAAGATGCGTTTGGTCAGGAAGATCCCCTGGAGAAGGAAATGGCAACCCACTCCAGTACTCTTGCCTAGAAAATCCCATGGCCAGAGGAGCCTGGTAGGCTACAGTTCATGAGATTGCAAAGAGTGGGACACAACTGAGCAACTTCACTTCAAGTATTTATAGGCCACTCACAATTAGCTATACAAATCCAACAAATCAGTGCTGTGCACAGAACCACAAGGACACTCTACAAATTATACAAAATTCAATTATATTTATCTTTCTCTGATATCTCTGCACTTGCAGATCAGATTTGTTTCCTATTTCTGGTTTCTTTGAACTATGACAGCTTGCACTATTCCAGCATACTGGGTACTAGGAAGAGAGGACAGTTTTGCATTGGAAAAGCCTCTACAAAACCTATAAAACTTGCAATCTGCTTGAAATCACTGCGCTGTTCTGTCTTTGTAGTCTGGTGTCTGAAATGAAGAAGCCCTGGAGTAGAGACAGAAAGGTTTCAGATTTACTCCTAGGCCTACTTCAAGCTTCCTATAAGACTTTTGGGCAAATCCTTTCCCCTCTATGGGACTCCATCTCCCTTCTGCCACAGGAGACCTTAGACCTGTCAGAATTCAGTGAAATCTCTGAAACCTTACCTCAGAAAAATACATAGAGCAGGCTTCTGGGCCCTCAAAACCAAGGACTAACTTACACTGAATATCTCTAAGGGCCTTTCTTACTCGTACATAGTACTGTACACATGAACAGATAGATATTGGTGGAAAGGGGCAAGAAACTAGATTATCCAGAGACAGAACTAATTAATTTCTGGTATTTCTACCATAGTATAAACTCTAAGCGGAATGAGAATTGCTCTCTATTCTCTAAAAATCTTTGAGTCTAGGACAGTCACCTATTCAAACTTGGTGAGTGGAAATTCTGAGTCAATGGAGGTCATAAATAAAATGGCCTCTAGCCTTACAAGATAGAAGAAAACCCAAAGAAATGCCCACTTTAAAAGTTTGACTTATCACATCACCTATGAATGATTTGTGCCAAAACAAACAGCAAAATATCTTGAATCAGATCAAGCTTCTAGATCTAGCTATTGATTTATATGATACACAGAGGACAAAAAAAAAAACATTTTAAACTGCAATATGGTGATACAGACTGTAAAAAACTACAGGACCAAAAATCTGGTTCTCTAGCAAGTAAACAAGGAGAAAAAAGAGTGATCGATTCAGGTGGAACTTGTATATTGTGTGCATCACCACCCATATGTGACATTTATGAGACAAATGGCAACTTGAACAGGCTGAATATTCAATAATATTAAGGAATCACTATTAATTGTTTAGCTGTGGTAATGATATTGTGGCTAAGTTTAACAAAATGAGGAGAATAGGGGTACATCTTTGTGATCTTGGATTTGCTAATGGTTTCTTAGATATATGAAAAGCATGAGCAACAAAAAATAGATAAATTGGATTTGGTCAATGTTAAAAAACTTATTTGCTTCAAAGGACCCTATCATGAAAACATATACACTGGCTAAACATATACAGTGGAAAACATATTCCCACTGGCTATTTAATATATGGTAAAAAATTTGCTATGTAATATATGGATAGCCAGTGGAAATTTGCTGTATGACTCAGGGAACTCAAACCGGTGCTCTGTGACAACATAAGGAGTGGGACGTGGGGGAGGTGGATGGGAGGTTCAAAAGGAAGGGTATACCTATGTCTGATTCATGTTGATGTATGGCAGAAGCCAACACAATATATAAAGCAATTATCCTTCAATTAAAAATAATATTTTTTTAAATGACAGAAACATGAAAAAAGAATATGAAAAGAGAATACACAAAATGAAATATTTCCAATTATATATCTGATAAGGGATTGTATCTAGAATACATAAAGAGCTCTTGTAACTCAATTATTTTTAAGACCCAATTTAAAAATTGGCACAGGATCTGAGTAACATTTCTCCAAAAAATGGTCAATAAGACATAAAAAGATACTCAATATATTAATCATCAGTTCAGTTCAGTCACATTTCTGTGTCCAACTCTTTGCAACCCCATGGACTGCAGCACATGAGGCCTCCCTGTCCATCACCAACTCCAGGAGTTTACTCAAACTCATGTCCATTGAGCTGGTAATGCCATCCAACCATCTCATCCTCTGTCGTCCCCTTCTCCTCCTGCCCTCAATCTTTCCCAGCATCAGGGTCTTTTCCAATGAGTCAGTTCTTCACAGCAGGTGGCCAAAGTATTGGAGCTTCAGCTTTAGCATCAGTCCTTCCAATGAATATTCAGGACTGATTTCCTTTAGGATGGACTGGTTGGATCTCCTTGCAGTCCAAGGGACTCAAGAGTCTTCTCCAAAACCACAGTTCAAAAGTATCAATTCTTCGGCACTCAGCTTTCTTTATAGTCCAAATCTCACATTCATATGTGACCACTGGAAAAACCATAGCTTTGACTACATGGACCCTTGTTGGCAAAGTAATGTCTCTGCTTTTTAATGTGCTGTGTAGGTTGGTCATAACTTTTCTTCCAAGGAGTAAGCATCTTTTAATTTCATGGCTGCAGTCACCATCTGCAGTGATTTTGGAGCCAAAAAATAAATAATAATAATAAAGTCTGCATGGTTTCCATTGTTTCCGCATCTATTTGCCATGAAGTAATGGGCCCAGATACCATGATCTTAGTTTTCTGAATGTTGAATTTTAAGCCAACTTTTTCACTCTCCTCTTTCACTTTCATCAAGAGGCTCTTTAGTTCTTCACTTTCTGCCATAAGGATGGTGTCATCTGTATATCTAAGGTTATTGATATTTCTCCTGGCAATCTTGATTCCAGCTTGTGCTTCATCCAGCCCAGCATTTTGCATGAAATACACTGGATATATGTTAAATAAGCCGGGTGACAATATACAGCCTTGATGTACTCCTTTCCCGATTTGGAACCAGTCTGTTGTTCCATGTCCAGTTCTAACTGTTGCTTCCTGACCTGCATACAGATATCTCAGAAAGAAAGTCAGGTGGTCTGGTATTCCCAGCTCTTGAAGAATTTTCCACAGTTTATTGTGATCCACACAGTCAAAGGCTTTGGCATGGTCAAAAAAGCAGATGTTTCTTTGGAAATCTCTTGCTTTTTCGATGATCCAATGGATATTGGCAATTTGATCTCTGTGTTCTCTGCCTGTTCTAAATCCACCTTGAACATCTGGAAGTTCACGGTTCATGTACTGTTGAAGCCTGGCTTGGAGAATTTTGAATATTACTTTGCTAGCACGTGAGATAAGGGCAACTGTTTGGCCTTGAAGTACAGAATGAAGCAGGCCAAAGGCTAATAGAGTTTTGCCAAGAGAACACACTGGTCATAGCAAACACCCTCTTCCAACAACACAAGAGAAGACTCTACACATGGACATCACCAGATGGTCAATGCTGAAATCAGATTGATGATATTCTTTGCAGTCAAAGATGGAGAAGCTCTATACAGTCAGCAAAATCAAGACTAGGAGCTGACTGTGGCTCAGATCATGAACTCCTTATTGCCAAATTCAGACTTAAATTGAAGAAAGTAGGGAAAACCACTAGACCATTCAGTTCTGTTCAGGTATGACCTAAATCAAATCCCTTATGATATTAATCATCAAGAAAATGCAAATGAAAGATATTTGCTATAGCAGATTTGTAATGAGATACCACATTACACATGCTAGGATAGTTATAATCAAAAAGCTATATAATAAGTGTTGGGGAGGATGTGGGAAATTGGAACCTTCTTAATACTGCCGGTAGGAATGTAAAATGATGAAACCACTTTGGCAAATAGTCTGCAGTTCCTCAAAAACTTAAACATGGAGTTACCATTTGACCCAACAATTCCACTCTTAGATATACACCTAAGAAAAATTAAAACATGCCCACACAAAAAACTTGTACATGTGTATTAATAACAGCATTATTCACCATAGCCAAAAGATGGAAAGAATTCAAATTTCCATCACCTTCTGAATGGTCTGGTCTCCATTGATGCCTTACTCCTTCCTTACTCCCTCTGCCTTGGGGACACATTTACATGACCTGTCTGATTGTATTATCTTTGCTTCCTGCTTGGGCTCTTCATTTAGTCATTAAGCCTATGAATTCTCAAAGTTCCTCTAATCTCAGTCCCCTTTTCTTCTTATTCCACACTTGCACTGAATGATGGGCCTATCCATTCCCAAGTCTTTAACTACCCACCACCTACATTACACACTGAAGTACCGCCTTTGAACAAGGTTACAGGACACCAGTGGGGGAATAAAACAGGCATAGGTCTTTGCCTGCAGGGAGTTTACAACCTCCCTGGGTGTTAGCTGATAAGCCCCAGGTAACTCTCTTGAACTCCACAGATGAATCTCCACCTGTCTTCTGGATGTCTCCTGAATATCTCACAAGAACCTCAAATTTGGTAAGTCCAAAATCAAAGCAGTTTTCTCCCACCCCTGCCAGCTTCCTCTTTTCCCTGAGTTCCCTGTCCCTTGGCAATGTCACACACAGAATTAGCCAAGGAGATACAAAGGAAATATCCATAAGTCTTCCTTTTCCCTCACCTTGCTGCTAGCCAACCAGTCTCTAAGTCTTGGTGATTCTCTTCCTCCTTGAGGAATGTGTTCTTCCTGTCTCTACCTACTGCCAGCTACTGTGGTCTTCTGTGCTGCTCTCTTTCCCCAATTCAGCCTCTACTCTCCTGGACAAATTATCTCTTTCAAAAGCAGTCCTGCTCTTCTTAATTCTATGGTGGATACTATATACTGGATGCTGAGGATCCATGCCACCCTCCTTCTAGCTTGCTTTCCTGTATTGCTGAAAAGCTATTGATTAAAACCAAAATGATAATAAAAAACAAACCTTTGATTTCTCAAACTTCTTTGCATCCATTGTTTTGGATGTGATTTATTTCTGCCAACCATAGGCATATGCACAATATTTGAAAGAAAGTGATAATACAGAAAACATACTTCTGCTGCTTCTAGTGACAAGTAGAATGGTGGGGTTTTAGAGTTTTCTGCAGCTGTGTTACCTTTCCATAGGTCCCAGTGTCTAGACCCTGCTTTGTGTCTTTGAACAAGCAGGAAATGAGACTTTTAAATATTTTTACTTATTTGTTTTTGCCATGGAAGATCTAGCAGGCATAATGACACTCTAGTCAATAGTTAAGGCAGTGGCAGATTCCTAATTCCTAGATTGCAAATCAGGTACAGTGTTCCCACAGATGCTGATGCTTTACCTCCTTTCTTCTGGCAGAGAAAACAGCTGGATTCATTCTGAGATTCATTCCTGGAGGCCTAGTCTAAGGCTTGCCCCTTAAGCTCTTCTACCAATTTTGGAAACACTAAATTTTCTATATTAAAACTCTGCTGAAAATAACTAGAGCAATATAATTTCCACAGCTGAACCCTGAGTTATACAGTTCCTCTGTTCAAAGGCCTTCCATGGCTCCCCACTGCCTTTAAGGCAAATTCTGTAGCATGGCATACAATGCCTTGCCAATCTGGTATCCTTTGCTTGACACTTAGCAGGTGCTTCATAAACATCTGCTGAATGCATGAATAGCTCCTTCACCTAGTTGTTTCTATTCTGAGAACTATATCTTCCAACCACAGAAGGTAACCTTATGAGAGCTCAAAGAAAATCTACTCTAACCCCTCATATTCTAAGGTAGGAAACTGAGGCCCAGAGAAAGTAAGCTATACACGATTACATAGTTAATTGCTGGCAGAGCAGAAAACAAAACTCATTTCTTGAGTCTTGAAAGTACCTTTGGGGGATTTCAGACTTCGAAACATGACATTCGATCCCAGCCGCATTTATTTGCAGTTAGCTTCCTGTGTAAGGTGACTCACAATTTCAATTTCAAAAAATTAGAAGAGGCCCTGATGTTTCAAGAAGCACCTCAAAGGCAGCCCTTCTGCTAACAAGAATCAAGAAATCAGAGAATCTCTTGGTATAGCAAAGTCCCAATTTCATCCTTCAATCCCTTCTGTAACATCTCATCCAGTTTTCCACTCCAACACCCACGACAATAGGGAGGTTCCTCTCTCCTAAGTTAACCTGGTAGTCCTTTGGACAATTTCAGTTGGTGAAAAGTTCTTTCATCTTTTTGAGCCAGATATTATCACTACTTCTATTACAGCCACTGCTGAGGAGCATGACATGAATTAGAATATAATATAGAATTATATTATTCAGAATATAAATGTTTGTTTATAAATATATATAATATATATTTATAAATATTGTCTAGAATATAAATGTTTCCAAACTCACACTGAAATTACTATAAGTACCCAGCATATTTCTCAGAATCCAAAGGGAACTCATTAGATAATAATAATAATAAATGCTTATAGAGTGCTTACTCAGAGCATTGTTCTAAGCCTTTTACATATATTAATTATTTTAATCCTCACAATAACACTATGAGGAAGATACTATTATTGTCATTATTTTACAGATGAGGAGATTGAGGCATAGACCATAAATAACTTGTCCAATGTCACATGGCTAGTCAGTGGTGGACCGAGGTGCAAACCAACCTTGTCTAGCTCTAGAGCCTATGCTTTTCAAAACTATGCTGTATAAATGCCACTAGGTGACACATGTTCCACCTTCCAATAGCATTTGACATGATATCTCCTCAGTCACAAGAATAAACTGTTTCAATGTTCTGACTTGAATCCAAATGGCCTACCACCCAGGCATGATATCTAGGTCTTAAATATTTGCCTTCTCTCAGGGAAAAGCCAATGATTGGTTTTCTTGTGGTTCAAATAGCTCCCAAAGCCCCACTTCTATCAGAAAGCATACCCAAGGAAAGTTCCACATTTTGTCCTGACCCCTATTGCTCCTCATTCATTGGCCATCCAACTCCCACCTCAGCCACCTCATAGTCCCTGATGTTTGCCATGGACACTCTGAAGATATTAAACCTTGTCTGTTAATTTTATTGGCAACCTATATGACTGATGCTCTTGCACATTCATTATGTCAGTTCTATTTAGGAGCGGCAATTCCCTGAAGACAGGAACTCTTGGTTAGTTCAGTTATTCAGCAGTTAAATTCAGTAAGCAGCTAAGGGGTAAAGAGAGCCTCTTGGGAAGCTTACAGTCTAGTGGGGAAAAGAGTCACAAATGCATGTAATTTCAAAGTCATAGTATTCTAAGCATAATCAGATAATGAATAAAGTTATTGATGATTATAGAGCAAATCAAAGAATTTCGTACTTGAAATGGGAAAAAAGTTATTTCCTCCCAACCTCCCTTTGTAGGACTCCTAACTACAGTATATGTGATGGGGTAGAGGAAGTAGAGTGGGAGGAAGAAATATCTACTTGAGACTAGGCTTTTCAACATATTTTATTTAATCCTTCCCAGAAGCCCCCAAAGAAGTAACTGTTATTGTTATTTTAAAGAGTAGAAAACTAAGGTTAACAATGTTTACATCATTTGTTCATAGCCATATAGGTACTCAAATCCAATAGCAGGATTTAAATTGAGATCTATTTCCAAAGCCCACTTTTTCTTCCTCCAATATCCCTGATGAGTTTTGTTCAGCAGCCACTAGAATATCTTCAGTAACAAAAAGAAAAAAAAAATCTCATCCTGAAGCTTCCAAAGTCATTATTCATTTTGAGCTAAAATTCACTCTTCTCTGGTTTCTGTCCATTTGTTAGCGTCTGGGCTATGCAAGAAGGATCTACCCATCTAAGCAACAGTGTTCTTAAGTGTTTGAAGATATCTATCATGAATTCAAACTCTGATCCCCCCCTGAACACCCATCTTACATACACACACACACACACACACATTTTCCAAGTAAACATGACATTTCTTTAAGGCCTTCCCCTTGTGGAATGATTTACAGTCCCCTCCCCAGGCTGGTTGCTTGGGGAGTTTGCCCACCCATCCCTCAGAACACATATGCAGGTGGAAGTGACAATGGGGAGTATGGTGAAACTGTCACCTCCCTTATTCTAAACACTAGTTCTTAGGAAGAGCTACCTGTGAACTCAGGTTCACCTAAAATGACTGATGCTTTCATGTGCTGCTGTGCCCCCACAATGCCTCAAGAAGCTCATGGCAAAGTGAAAAAAGGACAGTGGATGAAAAGCTAAAGCTGTATGACCTCAAACAAGTCCTTAAACTTACTTAAAACTTAAAAGACCATGACTTGTTTTAAAGTTGTAACTTAAAGCATTGATTGTTTTAAAATTTCAACAGCCTTGCCAAAAATGTGGAAGACATGGAGTTTGTCTGCAGTAGGGTACCCTGAGGAAACGGGAGTGATTGGGTTAAGTTAAAGAATAAGGTTGCATATAATTGTATGGTTGTGTGGGTGGCATTTTACAGGGAAAATCAGACAGGATTAAGAATTTGACTCTGCCTGAAGATTTTTCTCCTAGCTATCGACAAGTTTAGGTGTAATTACATCTCTTCAAAAGGAGTCCATCCCTGAACCATCCAATCACTGTCTATTCCATCATCCTGCTTTTCTTTCTAGCCTTGAAATGTTATAATTATTTGTTTATTGGTTTGTTTTCTCCCTTTATAAAGTGTAAGCTCCATGAAGGTAGAGACTGTTTTGTTCATTGCTGTATCTCTAGCACCTAGAACAGTGCTTGGAATTCAATAAATATTTTTAAATGAGTGAATAACTAAATGGTAAATGAATGAATGAGTGAATGAAGACCAAGGCATAGTCCTCTTGATTCACAATTTAGGATGTAGAGGAAAAGTGTCATGGAATTATTCTCTGCTGTGGCCTGTGAATACCAAATTTTGCACTGCCTCCCTTCCCCCATGGCTTCCGTTAGTTAGAACTTCTCCAAAGGGACTAAAATTTCCAGATTACAGCCTGAGAATTTCAGGACCTCTGGTTTTCTGTTCCCTGTCGGCAGAAGCCATCCTAAACCACCACTCAAAAGGAAGCCCTTCCCTCAAGAAACATTGCCTATACCGCCCTCCTGTGGCCAAAGACTGAATACATTGCTGAATAAATATCCAGAACCAGTATCTCCTCTTGTTTCTTTACATGATTTATTTTGGGGCCTATTTCTTTCTCTCTCTCTCTCTCTCTCTCTTTTTTTTTTTTTTTTTTTGCGGGGCATGGGGGTGAGGGTGGAGACTTATTGCAGTTCCATTTCAAGCAAGCTGGCAGGTCAGACAACTTGCCTCTACTCAGAGTAGAAAGGACTGGTTAGAAGAAAGTAGCAAGTGTCTAAAAGACCCTTCAGAGGAAGTACAGTGCTTTCATATCAGGCTCGGGATCTTTCTGGGAAGGCCAAACCCAATAATGCATTCATTCAGGGTTTATATGGGCAGTGAACACTTCCCTGAGGCCCAGTGTTTAGTTTAGGAGCCTAATCTGAATAGTTCCATCCTTGGGCCTCATGACTCACTCAACCAGCTACTTCTCTGACTCCTATGTCCAAGTTTATTTATTTACAGGCTCCATTTAAACTGAAAACTGCTGAACAGCAAGGACACTAAGCATTCATCATCAAATTAAGCATGGTGCTTTGTTCAGAATAGATGCCCAACAAGCATTACATAGATAAGCAGGTAGATTGGCTGATAGGTAGGTAGATGATAGGAGTAAGTTGAAACTGCAATAGGAGGGGAGGGGGTTAGTTCAGCTAGGGAGTTTGTAAGATACTGGATTATGTGTCAAAAGAAGACTAAGGAAATAGTTTAGGAACTATATTTTCTATAGAAGTCCAAGATAGTCTAGCAATGAGGCTCTGAGCGAAGATGTAAACAGATTTGGACACTACCAAAGATTAGTAAAAAATAAAAAGATGTGTGCGGGACACACAGATGGATAGAGGTTTGTAGAGATTTGTGAGGGTCAAGATGAGACTTCTGAAAGTCTTTGTGGATTGATGTGGAGACATCTGAAAGATATATTGTATGAAAAAAAGAAATATGCAGAATTAATTTTGTTAATATTCTCCAAGGCAATCTACAGATTCAATTCAACCCCTATCAAGATACTGATAATGGCATTTTTCACAGAACTAGAGCAAATGATTCTAACACTGGTATGGAAACATAAAAGACTCTAAATAGCCAAAAAAATCTTAAGAAAAAAAGAACAAAGCTGGATGTATCATGCTGTGTATGTGTGTGTGCTTAGTCACTCAGTCATGTCTGACTCTTTGGGACCCCATGTAGCTGCCAGGCTCCTCTGTCCACGGGGATTCTCCAGGCAAGAATACTGGAGTATGCTGGTGTTCCCTTCTCCAGGGGATCTTCCCAACCCAGGGGTGGAACCCAGGTCTCCCATATTGCAGGCAGATTCTTTACCATCTGAGCCACCAAGAAGCCCAAGAGTACTGGAGTGAGTAGCCTGTTCTTTCTCTGGGGGATTTTCCTGACTCAGGAGTCAAACTAGGGTTTCCTGCATTGCAGCCTGAGTTATCAGCTGAGTTACCAGGGAAGCCCAGGTATCATGTTCCCTGATTTCAAACTAGACTACAAAGCTACAATAATCAAAACAGTATACTGCTGGCACAAAAATAGACACATCTATCAATGGAACAGATTAGAGTCCAGAAAAAAGCTCACTTTTCTATAGTTAATTAATCTACAACAAAGAAAGCAAGAACGTACAATGGGGATAAAACAGCCTCTTCAATAAATGTTGCTGGGAAAAATAGACATACATATGTAAGAATCAAACTGGACTATTTTCTCATACCATATATCAAAATTAAACTCAAAATGGATTAACGGTTTGAATGTTAAAACCTGAAACCATAAAAATTCTGGAAGAAAACAGATGGTATGCTCTTTGGCATCAGTCTCAGCAATATTTTCTTTTAGGTGTCTCCTCAGGCAAGGGAAACAAATGCAAAAACAAATAAATGAGGCTACATAAAGCTAAAAAGATTTTATGTGGTGAAGGAAGCTATCAACAAAATGAAAAGGCAGCCTGATGAATGGGAGAAGATATTTGTAAATGATATAGCTGATCAGAGGTTAATATAAAGATACACAAGGTACTCATATAACCCAATATTGGAAAAAAAGATCTGACTGAAAAATGGCCAGAGGACCTGAATGGACATTTTTCCAAATAACACATAGAGATGGCTAACAGATATGTGAAAAGATGCTCAACATCACTAATCATCAGGGAAATGCAAATCAAAACCACAATGAAATATCACCTGTTAGATTGGCTATCATTAAAAAGACAAGTGACAGTACTGGAAAAGGTGTGGAGAAAAGGGAATCCTTGTGCACCGTTGGTGGGGATGTACATTGGTGAAACCACTATGGAAAACAGTTCCTCAAAAAATTAAAAATAGAACTTCTATATGATACAATTGGAGAAGGCAATGGCAACCCACTCCAGTACTCTTGCCTGGAGAATCCCAGGGATGGTGGAGCCTGGTGGCCTGCCATCTATGGGGTTGCACAGAGTTGGACACAACTGAAGTGACTTAGCAGCAGCAGCAGCAGTATATGATACAACAATTACACTTCTGGGCACCCAAAGAAAGCAAAAGCACAATTTGAAAAGATATATATACCCCTATGCTCATTGCAGCATTATTTAGAATAGCCAAGATATGGAAGCAGCCTAAAGTGTCCATTAATGGATGGATGGATAAGAAGATGTGGAATATTACTCAGCCTTAAAGAGAATGGAGTCTTGCCATTTGAGACAACATGGGTGGACCTAGAGGGTATTATGCTAAGTGAAATAAGTCAGACAGAGAAAGAAAAATACTGTATGATTTCACTTATACATGGATTCTAAAAAAAACCAAACAAATGAGCAAACATAATAAAACAGAAACAGACTCAGATACAGAGAAAAAAACTGGTGACTGTCAGAGGGGAGAGGGGGAAAGGATGAGTACAATAGATGAGAGAGATTAACAGGAACAAACTTCCAGTTATAAAATAAATAACTCATGATGATGTAATGTACAGCATAGGGAATATAGTCAATAATATTATAATAACATTGTATGGTGGCAGATTATAACTAGAGTTACTGTCATGATCATTTGGTAGAGTATAAGAATATTGAATCACTATGTTGTACACCAGAAACTAATATAATATTATAAGTTAATTATATTTCAGTAAAGAAGTACAAAGAAATATGCTGAATGGTACATAAAATGTATGGTTTGGGGGATGAAAAATAAAGAAAATAAAATGATTTCGCCCATATCTGCATAAAGAAACTCTAGTAACCTCTAATGGGGGAACCTGGATGAATAAGCTTCATTCATTTATACATTTTAAAAGTTTGCTTGATTTTTAAAGATGTGACTGTTATATTCATTAAAAATTCATTTTTAAAATGTTAAATATGCTGTGTGATATTAATATGCACCCCCTTTTTCTTTCTCTCTGCTTCAATTAACCTGGTTAAAGAGCCCTACACTAGAAGCAGTACAGTTTGAGAGTCTGACCATAGGCATTAGAGTCAGCTTGCTGAATTTCAACCTCAGTTCTTCCAATTGTTGATTGCTTGACCTTGAGCAAGTTTCTTAATGTTTTTGAGCCTCGTTTTTTTCACCTTTAAAATGGGGGAAATTCTATAATGTCCTGGTACTCACTCTGCCCTTCACTTTAAGCAAGCTCCAGACTCTTAGTATTGTCGTTTCCTCACCTGAAAAGTAGAGAGATTCTTACAGTTGTTTGTGAGGGTTTATGAGTGAATTCATGTAAAGCACTTAGAATAATGCCTGGCATATAGGAAGCTCAGTAAATGCTAGCAATTACTATTATTTGAAGGTTTGAATATTATCATTTCCCCTTCAGTTCAGTTCAGTTTAGTCACTCAGTCGTATCCAACACTTTGTGACCCCATGAATCACAGCACGCCAGGCCTCCCTGTCCATCACCAACTTACGGAGTTCACTCAGACTCACGTCCATCGAGTCAGTGATGCCATCCAGCCATCTCATCCTCTGTCGTCCCCTTCTCCTCCTCCCCCCAATCCCTCCCAGCATCAGAGTCTTTTCCAATGAGTCAACTCTTCGCATGAGGTGGCCAAAGTACTGGAGTTTCAGCTTTAGCATCATTCCTTCAAAAGAAATCCCAGGGCTGATCTCCTTCAGAATGGACTGGTTGGATCTCCTTGCAGTCCAAGGGACTCTCAAGAGTCTTCTCCAACACCACAGTTCAAAAGCATCAATTCTTTGGCGCTAAGCCTTCTTCACAGTCCAACTCTCACATCCATACATGACCATTGGAAGAACTATAGCCTTGACTAGATGGACCTTAGTCGGCAAAGTAATGTCTCCACTTTTGAATACACTATCTAGGTTGGTCATAACTTTTCTTCCAAGGAGTAAGTGCCTTTTAATTTCATGGCTGCAATCACCATCTGCAGTGATTTTGGAGCCCCCCAAAATAAAGTCTGACACTGTTTCCACTGTTTCCCCATCTATTTTCCATGAAGTGATGGGACTGGATGCCATGATCTTCGTTTTCTGAATGTTGAGCTTTAAGCCAACTTTTTCACTCTCCACTTTCAGTTTCATCAAGAGGCTTTTTAGTTCCTCTTCACTTTCTGCCATAGGGTGGTGTCATCTGCATATTTGAGGTTATTGATATTTCTCCCGGCTATCTTGATTTCAGCTTGTGTTTCTTCCAGTCCAGCGTTTCTCATGCATATAAGTTAAATAAGCAGGGTGACAATATACAGCCTTGACGTAATCCTTTTCCTATTTGGAATGAGTCTGTTGTTCCATGTCCAGTTCTAACTGTTGCTTCCTGACCTGCATACAGATTTCTCAAGAGGCAATTCCAAAGAAAGGCAATGCCAAAGAATGCTCAAACTACCGCACAATTGCACTCATCTCACATGCTAGTAAAGTAATGCTCCAGATTCTTCAAGCCAGGCTTCAGCAATACATGAACCGTGAACTTCCTGATGTTCAAGCTGGTTTTAGAAAAGGCAGAGGAGCCAGAGATCAAATTGCCAACATCCGCTGGATCATGGATAAAGCAAGAGAGTTCCAGAAAAACATCTATTTCTGCTTTATTGACTATGCCAACACCTTTGACTGTGTGGATCACAATAAACTGTGGAAAATTCTGAAAGAGATGGGAATCATTTCCCCTTACTTTAGGCAAATCGTATACTCTCTGAGCCTCATTTTCCTCATCTATAATAGAAGAAACAAATAATACATACTAAAAAGATGATGATATAATGAATTTGAAAGTTCTATATGGAGTAAAACATTTGGTTAAAAAGAGATTAACTGGTATAGTAGAAAAATGAAGATTCTGCTTATCAAATTCTCCCCATCCCACCCCTAGTATTCTGAATGAGATCATATCTAAGTAGCAAGTGGAAGTCTCTAAAGGTAATGAGTCATTTATGTATTAAATGTCAAAAAGTTAGTCCTGGTTCCCACTTCTCTAAAGCAGAGTGGTGAAAAGGGGCTGAACACCACTGGTTGCCACTTCATCATGAGATGCTAAATGTTTCTGTATAGCTATTCTTATTTCTGGAGGTGCTAAGACTCATTGATTCCTCCGCTATCCCCAGCAACTTCTGCAAAAGGAAACTTGCACTCAGCCCCAAAGGCTCACTCTCCCACCTCCACACATACAACCAATTTATACAATACAAAAAAAGTCACTTAAGCAGGAGTACCAGTCCTCCAGATCACAGCAAACAGCCCTTTAGGCTCATTTTATGACATTATCTGGTTGGGACCTCACAACAGCCAAAGAAGACTAGCAAGGGGTGGAAGGTAATCAATCATTCCCACTTTACATAAGGGGAACACTCTGGTTGTCAGAAGGAAAGAGACTTCCCTCAGCTCTCACTGCTTCATTGTAGAATGGAAAGAACCAAGAATTAAAAGCCAGAAAACTCAGTTCTGGGGACAGTACTTTTGAGTCCATAAAGTTCTATACATTTAGGATTTTTAAGAAAAAAAAAAAAAACCAAGTCAGCAAAGTGAAAGCAGTCTACAGAATGGAAGAAAACACTAGCAAACTATGTATCTGATAAGGGTTTACTGGCCAAAATGGGTAAGAAACTCCCAAATGCAATAGCAAAAAAGCAAATAATTTAATATAAAAATGAGCAAATGGATTCATGTCGATGTATGGCAAAAACCACCACAATATTGTAAAGTAATTAGCCTCCAATTAAAATAAATAAATTAATTTAAAAAAAACAAACTATCATACCAGGGCTAGGCCTAGAACCCAAATTTCTTGTCCTCCACATCAGAACTCTTACTACACTGATAGAAAAGAGAACAGCAAATAAGGATCAAGAAAAATTATCCCCCCCAAGCCTAACTGCAGCTTACATTGAAATGGAAATTCACAGCTTCTTAAATAAGCCTTTTACCACATTTCAACCTCATGGCAAACTTGTGAGAGAAGTTCAGCCAGAAATAGGAAATAAAATTTTAACTACCCCTACGTGTACTTCTTCTCCCTCTTCCCTGCTGTATTTTTTCTCTTTAGCACTTAGAACATACTATATGCTTTATGTAATAATTTGCTTAGCATGTATCTGCCGTACTAGAAAATTTGTTCCACAAGAATAGGATTTTGTCTGATTTGTTCAGAATTCAGTGCCTAAGACAGTGTCTGATACATAACAGATGCTCAATATGTATTATTGAATAAGTGAATGAAGGAATGTGGAGAGCAGTGTGCATGTGTGTGTGGGAGAGAGAGAAAAAAAAAGAGAGGGATAAAATGGCCCCATTTTGCATATTAGTAAACTGGTATCCAAAGGAGTTAAGCAATTTTCTCAGGAAGGACTTCTGGAGCTTCCCATTTCAGCCTGTACCCCTCACCTAACAGCCTGGCTGGTTCAGGGGCGTCTCACCTGGGCCAAAGAAAATATTTATCACAAATTCCTCTGCCTTTTCTAGGGCCAGCTCCAGGCATGGTTGACTATAAGCAGTCTAAGAATCTTTTCCTTCATGAGTTCACTCATCCATTCCACAAATATTCATAGGAGTGCCTGCTCTGTACACAAAAGGCATTCTGCTAGGCCTCATTGACCTTTACACACCCAAGTACATATGTCTCACAAACATTCAAATGACTTCCCTCAGTTTTCACAATCTCTAGAATTTATAATAGTGAGGGAGGAAGGAGCAAAAGTTATTTGAGTTCTCAGCCTATGGCCTAAGAGCCCTGTTCTCTTCCAGAACCTACCTGGTGATTTCACATCTACCTTATAGGACTGTTGGGAAGAGTAAACTAGATACACATGCAAAACAGAGTAGTGCAGTGCCTGTCACAAGATGAACACTGGCTTTGTAAAGGTTAGCCCTTATTCTCAGCCCAGAGGAAATGGCAACCCACTCCAGTATTCTTGCCTGGAGAATCCCAGGGACAGAGGAACCTGCTGGGCTGCTGTCTGGGGTCGCACAGAGTTGGACACAACTGAAGCAACTTAGCAGCAGCATCATTCTCAAGCCCTACTGCATTCATGATCTTATTACTGGTACCCCTTACCACTGGAATGAAGGAAGCCAGGCAAACATCCACTCCTGGCAAGTGGGGTGAGTAATGCTCAAGGTCTAATCCTGGCTTTGTTTAAAGATCAGTTCAGTTCGGTTCAGTCGCTCAGTCATGTCCAACTCTTTGTGACCCCATGAGCCGCAGCGTGCCAGGCCTCCCTGTCCATCACCAACTCCCGGACTCCACCCAAATCCATGTCCCTTGAGTCAGTGATGCCATCCAACCATCGCATCCTCTGTTGTCCCCTTCTCCTCCTGCCCTCAATCTTTCCCAGCATCAGGGTCTTTTGAAATGAGTCAGCTCTTTGCATCAGGTGGCCAAAGTATTGGAGTTTCAGCTTCAACATCAGTCCTTCCAATGAACACCAAGACTGATCTCCTTTAGGATGGACTGGTTGTATCTCCTCACAGTCCAAGGGACTCTCAAGAGTCTTCTCCAACACCACAATTCAAAAGCATCAATTTTTCAGCACTCAGCTTTCTTTATAGTCCAACTCTTACATCCATACATGACCACTGAAAAAAACATAGCCTTGACTAGACGGACCTTTGTTGGGAAAGTAATGTCACTGCTTTTTAATATGCTGTCTAAGTTGGTCATAACTTTCCTTCCAAGGAGTAAGCATCTTTTAATTTCATGGCTGCAATCACCATCTGCAGTGATTTTGGAGCCCAGAAAAATAAAGTCATCCACTGGGTCCACTGTTTCCCCATCTATTTGCCATGAAGTGATGGGACCGGATGCCATGATCTTACTTTTCTGAATGTTGAGCTTTAAGCCAACTTTTTCCCTCTCCTCTTTGATCAACAGGAAAAGAAGATATGTCATCTCTCCCAGTCTCAGTTTCCCCAGCTTTAAAGTATGAAGATTGTTGTGATGCCTACAGAAATGAATGTATGTGAAGGGGCTTTGGAAATGCAAATTACCCCCAAAATGTGAGATTATTATTGCATTAAAATAATAAAGATGATCATTATTTGAACTCTTGCTATGTGAAATACACTGTTTCAAGTGCTTTACATAATTTCATCTTCACAATAGTACCAATGACCAATGACGACTGTCATTCTAGTTTCATAGATAATGTGTGATGGTTAATTGTATGCGTCAATTTGTCTGAGCTACGATGCTCAGATATTTGGTCAAACATTATTCTGGATATTTCTGTGAAGGTATTCTTTTAGGTGACATCAACATTTAAATCTGTGGGCTGTGGGTGAAGCAGTGTGGGTGGGCCTCAGTTGAAGGTCTTAATAAAGCAGAGACTGACCTTCCTCTAACAAGAAGGAATTCTGCTAGCAGACTGCCTTCGGACTCAGACTGCAACTTTTCTCAGCTTGCCGGCCTACCCTACAGATTTTGGATTTGGATCTCTACAATCACAGGAGCCAATTATTTACACCCGTGGCAGATTCATGTTGATGTATGGCAAAACCAATACAGTACTGTAAAGTAAAATAAAAAAAATTAAAAAATAAAATAAAATAAATCTCTCTCTCTCTCTCACCTTCTGTGTATGTGTGTTTATTTATTTATAAAGTTGACCTTTAAACAATGGAACGGTTAAGGGTGCTGAGCAATAACACAGTTGAAAATCCATGTATAACTTACAGACAGCCCCCCATATCCACAGTTTCACACCATGTAGTACTGCAGTCTATATTTTGGTGAAAAACTGCACATATAAGTGGACCCACTCAGTTCAAACCTGTGTTGTTCAAGAGTCAACTGTGTGTGTGTGTGTGTGTGTGCACGTGTGCATATATATCCTGTTGGTACTGTTTCTCTGGAGAACCTTGATTAATACATAAGGAAACTGAAGCTTAGGATGGTTAAATCCTTTGCCCCAAATCACGTAACTAGTCAGTGACAGAGCCAGAAACCTAGAGGTTTTCTTTCACATTTCCTCCCTATCCTATACTTCTCACTCAATCCAGCATCAATTTTCATTGATTCTGTCTTCAAAATTATGTCCAATCTGCCCTATTCTCAGCTCCAATGACTTTATTCTGCAGCAGTTTCTTAACTGGGCTTGACTTCTCCACTTTCACTCTCCTCAATCTAGTCTCTATAGCCTGAAAAAGTCAATTTCTCATATCACACAGCAGATCCCATTATTCCACAGCTTCAAATGCTTCCTACTGTACTTATAATAAATAGCACTTGTTAGTGCCCAGCACTATCACACACAATGTTAGCATAACTCAATCTTTACAATAACAGTATGGATAGACCATTATTATTCTCATTTTTCAGAGGCCATAATTGAGGCACTGAAAGGTTAGGTAACATGTTCAAGGTCACTAAACTAATAACTGGCAGAGTAAGAATTTGAACCTAGGCAGTCTGGTTGAACATGCTACTAAACACAGAACCATACTATCTTTGAGTATAGTGATATATACCTTCCCTGGGCTTGCAAGCTCCCTGGGCCTACAAGATCCTGTGTGATCTGGTCCCTGCCTGACTTTCTAACTTTTATCATGCCACTTGTCTCCCTTGCTGACTGTGCTCCAGCCAAATTTGCCTTCTTTCTATCCTTTGAGCATACGAAACTATCTCAATCTTAAAGGACTTTACACACACAATTCCTGCTGCCTCTCCCAGACTCCACACAAACCTCACTATCTCATTCTTTATTTTTTATTATAATGCAAGTTTGTTAAGATTTTTCTCCAAATCTCTACATAGCTTAGTCAACTTGAATGCCATTTCCCTTGTATGCCACACAGGCACTTTGACAGAATATTTCTTCATGGCAACAGTACTTTTTAGAGCTAGCTGAATGCATTCATTTTCTGCCACTGCTTGGTTTTCATTATTGAATGGCTTAATCACTTGCAGAACTAGTCACATTCTCTCTCTCTCTCTCTCACACACACACTTACACACACAACTACCCCCCTACACAACTACCCCCTCACACACACACACACCAAAAACAGCCTGATGAGCAAACTTCTCAAAACAGTAGGTTCCTAAGAAGTTCCTCTCATCATGTCATGGGACTGTTTGGGGGCCTTTTTGTCTCTCCTCAAGCAGAGAATTCAGGAAGCCTTGGGCTGGGGTGGGAGGGATAGTTATTTGTGAATGAAATTCCTGTTGGATCTCTTGGCACTCAGAGAAGAGTAAAGTTGGGACTCATCTTCTGAGAGCTGAATTCAGGGTAGTAGGAAAGATCATATTCTTCCTACCCACATGTGTATCCCTTCTGTCTTGTCAAGAATAATAATCTTCCCCTATGGGTAGAGAGCAACAAAATTTACACAACTCCTTCTTATCTAATCATACATATGATTCTCACAAAAAACTGGAAAGATAAGTTAGGCTATGTTTTGATTAATTTTATGTATTAACTTGACTGGGCCATAGCAATGCTAGACATCTGGTCAAAGATTATTCTGGGTGTTTCTTTATTATTTTTAATAGGAATATAACTAGATATGTGGATTCTTTTCCAAGTTATATGATATATGATAGCAGAGAATTTCTTTTTATGCACTGCCACCTCCAGCACCTAGATCAGTGTCAATTCATAGTAGCCTCTATATTTTTGTTGAATTAATTAAGAAACT
>NW_024070207.1:87696376-87748121 GCF_014754425.2 Oryx dammah | reverse complement strand
TCAATTCATAGTAGCCTCTATATTTTTGTTGAATTAATTAAGAAACTCAATAGCATCTATGAGATAAGGTACTTTGCCCCATTTGATGGATGAGAATACTGAGAATGAAAGAGGTTTGACAACTGTCAAGTGTTTCAGAGTTGAGAAGTATGAAAGCCAGGCCCTTCAATGTCAGACTTGTGATTCTGAGATCAGTACCTCGATCCCTCCACTCGAGGTACTGTCTAACCTAGCACAAACTGACATTGCAGATACAAGCTATGAATAAATATACTGAACAATTTACCGTCAAAAGTGAGCTCATATTTTTTTTCTTTTTTAACATTATCTACTGAGACAGATTTTATTCTGTAAATGCCAACTGATGTTTTATGTTCAAGGACCTTTGTATAACATGTGACACTTGCAATCAGTTCAATAGTCGAGTGTTCAGCAAAGAAATCTGACTGTAATGAAAAGCTCAATATGAATTTCCAGGGCTTTGAAAATGAAAGAACAAGGAGCAATGACCTTTCAACCAGCCACATTATAGAATGGTGGCTAAATATGCACTCTTATTTTTTCATAATGGACCACTAGTTAAATTTTACCCAACATTTACTTCTAGGAATCTGAGAATCTCAGATCTGGAAGGATTTTGGTAATCATTAATAGCCCCATTTAATTGATGAGAAAACTGAGGTTCAAAGCACTCCTATTAAACAGCAGAGCCAAGATTAGAAGTTTCTTGCTTTCCAGGCTATAACAGAATTTACTACTCCTATCACTTGAATTCTGGCAAACAGTTAAATAAATGCTTTTACTACTATTCACTACTTCAGTCCCCTAAAAATATTATGTGATTTCTCCATCAATCTTCAATTACATAGTCTCCACAAGGTTTCTGTTACCCTCTCTTCTTTCTCATACACAATTAGCAAAACTTCAGATTTCTCTATTAACTTAATCTGTTGTCAGTGGGTGGCTCTGGATCTCTAGGCTATAATATACTTAGAGGAGGAGGGAAGTATCTCCTCGACTCAGCTTCCAGAAATACTAGGACTTTCTTTTTTTTTTTTTTTTTTTGGCAAATTTCATGGCATTCGTTCATTATGAAAGAAGCCCTTTACCAAGATCATGATTCTCTGTTCCTTTCTGCCTTTCTCAGCACCATTTGATGATTCTGTGGAGCAGTGGAGAGGGACACTGACAGAGTCAGGAGACTCCTGTGGTGGACTGAGCTCTACCTTCATGGAGCTGTGTGGCCCTGGGCAGGTCTCTCCCACTCTCTGGATCACAACTTTCCTGGAGCGACAACACGGGTCTGAAGGTCTTTTCCTGTTCTATTGCTTTCTGGTTCTACAAACATTTGAAATAGCCTTATGGGACCCCACAGAAAGAGGAAGATCTGAGAAGAGTCTCTTGAAGCCCTGGCAAATACAGACTGAATGACTTCAAGAACCACTGAAACAGAGGTCTGAGGAAACTCCTCTGAACACGGTCCTAGCCCACACCAGATTTACGCCTCCCTTCCAGAATGGAAACAAAAAAGGAGTTAAATATCCGTTTTTCCCCAAAAGCTTCAGGCTACCTTCCTTCAGCTGCAAGTTATGGGTAGCAGCTGGGAACTGTAGGCTGGCATTGCCATCAGTGCCTGCTGACCCAACCTGACTGCCCTCCAAGACTCTCTTGATGCCTTCCAGCTGAAGACAAAGGCATGGTGGTCTCCCATGACTTGAGCTACCCCTCGCTGAGTCAGAGAATCATCAGGATGAAGCCACCACTTCCTCTCTGCAAAGGAAGTCATTCCAAGGTCTCCAGGTAGAGAAGGGAACATAATAGCATACAGTGAACTGTTGGGAGGATGATATTAAACACACACATAAGCACACACTCCTTGGATGGGGGTGGCGGAGAGAATTCTAACCGAATGGGGCCAGACCCATTTCCAGAATGGCAGGTTCTGTAGCCTCTCCTTGGCAAAGCCTCAAGTGTGGACAGGGTGACCCCAGCCTAGGCAAGGAAAGGCTTCAGGACTCCCCCAGGCAGCTTCTCTGAGAGGGGCTCTCTGGCTCTCCCAGTAAGGGGATACACACAGCCTATTTGGGGGACCATGCAGTTCTCCCATACTGCCCCCTCCACAATCCCAGGCTTTGTAACTTCCCCCTCTTTCCCAACCCCGTGCCACCCTCCACCCCCGCCACCCGCCCCCGGCCAATCCTCTCTCCTGAGAGACTCACTGCTCCCAGAGAGTCCCTCTACCCACCCCCTTGCCTCTCTGGTCTGCCAGGTGACCCCCCCACACACATACACTCCTATCCCACTCCCACTCCGGGGTGGTAAGAAAGGGGACGGAGAAGGGAGGGGGCTTTCCTCACAGGCAGGCGAGCAAAGACTCCTAAAATGGCCACAGCAAGCTTGCTGGTATCTCAAGGACAGCGGAGAGGGCTGTGTGCCGAAGCTAGGGGGCTCACTGCATGGCGGCTGATGAAGGAACTGGGGGTGGGGCTAGGGGACTGAAGCTGGGGGAGCTGCGGTTATGTTCACTCACCATTCCCGATCCGCCCCTTATCCACTGCATGGTGCTAATGAAGTCCGGCTTCTCCTCAAGGCCCTGGAGGCTGTTGCGGGTTGTTTCAGGCAGGCTGGGCTGGCAGGGCTGGAGCAAGCGAAAGCCCCAGCGCCCCCTCCCCCTCGTTTCCTTCACAGCCCTACAGCCCAATCCCCTCCTCTCTGGAACTCGCCTTCATTCAGTTTTTTCCATCCCTGCAGCAGGCTCTGCCTCTCTACCCCACAGCTCCCGAGGTGCTTGGCCTGGGGAGATGTGGGAGGGGGGTTCCCACCGACCGCCTTTGTCCTCTGCCAAGGCTTGAGATCTGGGAGGCAGGGATGCAGGGAGATGATGTGGGTGAATAACCTCCGCCCAGGAGAAGGCAGCTGCCACCTCTGCCTGCCTCCGGCTGTGCTGGAGTTAGATGCTGTTTATTGTGGGGCTCCCCAATTGTGTCGAGTCAGCGAAAAGTCCTTTCCAAAGTTGCCAGAGGTGTTGGGCCAGGCTTTGAAATAATACAATCCTGCCCCCGTGAAACCATGCCAACACTCTCTTGCTTTATCACTTTCACGTCTCAGAACAACCTTGTGGAGACAGGCATTGGTATCTCCATATTACAGATAAATAAGTGGAGGTTTAGATGATGGAAGAGACCTACCTAAGGTCACATAAAAAAGATAGTCTCAACTTTACCCTCTGCAGCTTTCCATGCTTCTTTTGCTATAATTCATACAAACACACACACCCTCATGATTCTTCCTGACACCCTCAGGAATATAAAAGGTAGCTTGTTGATGGATGAATTTTCCATTTGCTTATTTTGCTGAGAATAAGTCAAATGAACATCAGCAAAACAGGCAAACGGAGAAACCACCCACCTCTTCATGATGTCTCTAACTCTATGCAATTCAACCCAGACCAGCCCCTCTGCATCTGCTGGGAGTTGATGCTGTTGGTCACATTCATACCCATTAGTATTGCATATAGTCTTACAATAACTTTGTGAGGAAAACATGACAGTGAGTGTTAATTAATTAGTCCCTCATTATAGATGTGAACTTTGAAGACTAGAGAGTGAAAGATATTTGCCCATGGTAGCACAATCAAAGAAGGCAAGAATTCAAGGCTCCTGACCCACAGGGAGGTTCAAGCAAGAAAGGGATTACAAAAAGCAGAGATTGGGGTTGTAGCAAGAAGGAATTAAAATATGACATCAGAAAGAAGTGCCTGAAGGTGATTGGTATGAAGACATCACTAGCATACCCTACACACTGCCTTACTGTCCTCTCCTTTCTAGCAAATTCTCCCCTCTTCATCCATGGCATTGTTTTGGCCAAACAGAGCTGCCCTAATATCAAAATAACTGCCTTAATGAGTATTCAGTCCTGGGAGGGGGTATAAGCAGAAGCTGAATTGTCTTTTGGCAAGGGATTCCTGAATCAAATGGGAATTTAGCCTGGGTGACCTTTCAACTTTCTTTCAAGTCTGATGGTTCAGTATTCAGAGATTCTACAATGTCTCCTCACTGTCTCATCTAGGGACCTTCATTCACAGTGAGGCTCTTGAATGCACCTCCCTGGCCAACCAGCCCATTCAAGCTCTCACGACTCTATAAAAAATATCTTTAAGTCCTGACACTAGGCACACAGCCTCTAGAAAGCTTTTCTGAAATACTCTTAAGACATGATTTTATCACCTTTCATCTAACTTCTATAGTGCCACCTTTAGTTTTCTCAATTGAAAATAATCTTTTACTCACTGATTGTTATAGGCTGAATTGTGCACTCCTCCCCCAAATTCGTATGTTGAAGTGCAAACCCCAGTGCCTCAGAATGTGACTGTATTTGGAGACAGGGTCTTTAACGAGGTAGTTAAGTAAAAATAAGATCATTGTATAGGCCCTACTCCAATATGTCTGGTGTCCTTACATGAAGAGGAAATTTGGACACGGGTGAAGACCATATGAAGACAAAGGAGAAGACAGCCATCTATAAGATAAGGAAAGAGGCCTTGGAAAAGACTGCCTTGATCTTGGACTTTCTAGCCTTTGGATTTGTAAGAAAGTAAATTTATGTTATTTAAGCCACCCAGACTGCAGTACTTCATTATGGTAGTCCTGGCAAATTAATACATTAGTTATGTGTACATTTTTCTATTTAATGTCACTTAAGTGGAAATATAAGTTTTTTTTTTCTTTTAAAGTAGAGGCAATGAATTACTAACCTTGCTATCTCCTACAGTAGTGACTGGCACATAGGAGATATCCAATAAAATTTGGATTTTTTTTAATGGATACATTCAGTCAACAATATTATTGAGGGGATATTTGTATTGTACATATAGCTGATTCATTCATTGTAGAGCATAACTAACACAACATTGTAAAGCAACTGTACTCCAATAAAAAAAAGTAAATAAAAAGACAAAACATAAAAAATATTATTGAGCTTCCTTGTTCCAGGCATTGGGATAGTTATTCAAGATACAAGACAAAGTTCCTTATGGACTTTGTAATCTACCTGAAGTGGAGAAAAGATAAACAACATAAAAGTAAACAAACAAGGTAATGAAAAGTTGTGACACATGCTTTGAAGAAAATACACCAATTTGTGTGATAGTGAGAAGCCTTGGGATTATAGAAGTTGTCTATATCAATAATGATCCAGTCAAGAAAATAAAAACCACTCTAGATATTTCTTCTGTATGGTTTAATACAGAGAACAAATCACACTGTCAAAACAAAGAAACCAAATAGGGGATGGTGGGGCAAGCCAACATGTAGCAACCATAGAAAACTGTTACTAGTTTTCTACCCATCTAGAGCTAGATGGGTAACGGGAAAAGGTAATGTTTGTCAGATGGAGAAGGCACTGGCGACCCACTCCAGTACCCTTGCCTGGAAAATTCCATGGACGGAGGAGCCTGGTAGGCTGCAGTCCATGGGGTCGCTAAGAGTCGTACACAACTGAGTGACTTCACTTTGACTTTTCACTTTCATGCATTGGAGAAGGAAATGGCAACCCACTCCAGTGTTCTTGCCTGGAGAATCCCAGGGACAGGGGAGCCTGGTGGGCTGCCGTCTATGGGGTCGCACAGAGTTGGACACGACTGACGTGACTTTGCTGCAGCAGCAACGTTGTCAGAACCCAGAAACTGGTATTAAATTGAAGCTAAAAGCATGGGGTGGTTTGCCTAATGGTGTAGGTGCCATGAATAGAGGAATTGTCCCCAGAAGCTAGAGTCACTGAGGAGATAGAGCCACTTCCAGAATACACCTCTCTGAAGCAGGAGGTAAAGGAATACTCTTCCTCCTGTCCACCAGTCTCCCACAGGTGTCTTCCTTTGGACAAAACAAGTGAGACAGCAAGGGAATCTAAGAAATTTAGTTTGCAGGAGAAGAGGGAAGAATTGATCTGAGGGCAAATATTTCAGTGTTAATGTATGACATGTGTGGAAGAACAGATGTTGATCCCATAGGCATAGACACTACCAAATCCAGTATGTCTGGAGTGCTATTTGCTTAAAACATATGAGCAGCTATAGGTGATACAATGAGGTGGCACTAGTAGTAAAGAACCTGCCTGCCAAAGCAGGAGTCATTTAAGAGACACAGGTTAAATCCCTAGGTCAGGAAGATCCCTTGGAGAAGGGAATGGAAACCAACTCCAGTATTCCTGCCTGGAGAATCCTATGGACAGAGAAGCCTGGAGTCACAAAGAGTTGGACGCAACTGAAGCAACTTAGCAAGTACCCAATGTAGAAGGTTAGAGTATAAGCTCTGAGGCCACAACTGCTTGAATTTAATTATTGACTTTGGTAATTACTCAGCCAGGTATTTAATGTTCTGCATCTCGATAGTTTTCTTATCTGTGAAATAAGGGTAATAATATTGTCTACTTCACTAGATTGTTTTGAACATTTGATAAATTTGTCCATAGAAAGACTTAGCGCAAACCCTGGCAGCCAGTAAGTATTCAGAAAAGGTCTGTGCCCCAGACCTCGCCTTTGAAGTCCTGTGATATCCCAGAAGCCTATTTGGTACTTAACCTTGCATCAGCTCTCAGTGGACAAGTGCCAAATGCTGTCCTCTTTTCAGCCATAAGCAGCATGAGGAGACAGACAATCATAGGTATGTCCCCAGCTACATTCTCTTTATTTGAGTCCATCGTGATTCAAGGAACTCAGAGGCAGGCTTCTGAGGGCAGAGCTACCAGCGCAAATTAGCCACTGTCTACTGAGGCTGTGGCTTTGTGCAGAATAAAGAACTGAATTCACTACAGTTGGGTAACCTGGTTCAAGTGCCCAGCTTCTCTGCATCACATTTCTCAGTTATCTAATGAATAAACTAATCGTCATTTATGTAACAGTCTTCAGTTCAGTTCAGTCACTCAGTCGTGTCTGACTCTTTGTGACCCCATGGACTGCAGCACGCCAAGCCTCCTTGTCCATCACCAACTCCCAGAGTTTACTCAAACTCATGTCCATTGAGTCAGTGATGCCATCCAACCATCTCATGCTCTGTTGTCCCCTTCTCCCGCCTTCAGTCTTTCTGGTTGGATCTCCTTGCAGTCCAAGGGACTCTCAAGAGTCTTATCCAACACCACAGTTCAAAAGCATTAATTCTTCAGTGCTCAGGTTTCATTATGGTCCAACTCTCACATCCATACTTGACTACTGGAAAAACCATAGCCTTGACGAGGTGGACCTTTGTTGGCAAAGTAATGTCTCTGCTTTTTAATATGCTGTCTAGGTTGGCCATAACTTTTCTTGCAAGGAGTAAGCATCTTGTAATTTTATGGCTGCAGTCACCATCTGCAGTGATCTTGGAGCCCCCAAAACTAAAGTCTGTCATTGTTTCCACTGTTTCCCTATCTATTGCCATGAAGTGATGGGATCAGATGCCATGGTCTTCATTTTCTGAATTTTGAGCTTTAAGCCAACTTTTTCATTCTCCTTTTTCACTTTCATCAAGAGGCTCTTTAGTTCTTCTTGCTTTCTGCCATAAGGGTGGTGTCATCTGCATATCTGAGGTTACTGATATTTTTCCTGGAAATCTTGATTCCAGCTTGTGCTTCATCCAAATTGTAATAATCTTAAACAATCACTTATGCATATATATCAAAGTTGGCAATGATCTCCAAGATTATCTTCTCCAACAGTCTCATTTTAGAGGTGATAACATGTTCAGTTCAGTTGCTCAGTAGTGTCCATCTCTTTGTGACCCCATAGACTGCAGCAGGGCAAGAATCCCTGTCAATTACCAGCTCCTGGATCTTGCTCACATTCATGTCCATCGAGCCAGTGATGCCATCAAACCATTGCGTCCTATATCTTCCCTTTCTCCTCTGCCTTCAATCTTTCCCAGCATCAGGGTGTTTGCCAATGAGTCAGTTCTTCACATCAGGTGGCTAAAGAATTGGAGTTTCAGCTTCAGCATCAGTCCTTCCAATGAATATTCAGGACTTATTTCCTTTAGAATGGACTAGTTGGATTTCCTTGCAGTCCAAGTGACTCTCAAGAGTCTTCTCCAACACCACAGTTCAAAAGCATTAATTCTTCAGTGCTCAGGTTTTGTTATGGTCCAACTGACATCCATACATGTCTTTGGAAAAACTATACCTTTGACTAAATGGAACTTGTGGGTAAAATAATGAATTGTCTAGGTTGGTCATACTTTTTCTTCCAAGGAACAAGCATCTTTTAATTTCATGGCTGCAATCACCATCTGCAGTGATTTTGGAGCCCAAGAAAAGTGTCTCACTGCTTTGATTGTTTCCCCATCTATTTGCCATGAAGGGATGGGACCAGATGCCATGCCATGATCTTCATTTTTTTGATTGTCGTGTCTTAAGCCAGATTTTTCACTCTCCTCTTTCACTTTCATCAAGAGGCTCTTTAGTTCCTCTTCACTTTTTACCATAAGGGTGGTGTCATCTGCATATCTGAAGTTATTGATATTTCTCCCAGAAATCTTGACTCCAGCTTGTGCTTCATCCAGCCCAGCATTTTGCATGATGTACACTGCATATAAGTTAAATAAGCAGGATGACAATATACAGCCTTGACATACTCCTTTGACAGTTTCGAATCAGTCCATTGTTTCATGTCTGGTTCTAACTCTTGCTTCTTGACCTGCATACAGATTTCTCAGGAGGCAGGTAAGGTCATCTCGTATTCCCATCTTGTTAAGAAGTTCCCACAGTTTGTTGTGATCCACACAGACAAAGTCTATGGCATTGTAAATAAGGCAGAAATATATGTTCTTCTGGAAATCTCTTGCTTTTTCTCTAATCCAATGCATGTTGGCAATTTGATCTCTTGTTCATCTGCCTCTCCTAAATCCAGCTTGAACATCTGGAAGTTCTCTGTTGATGTACTGTTGAAGCCTCATTTGGAGAATATTGAGCCTTACTTTGCTAGCGTGTGAGATGAGTGCAACTGTGTGGTAGTTTGAACATTCTTTGGCATTGCCTTTCTTTGGGATTGGAATGAAAACTGATTTTTCCAGTTCTGTGGCCACTGCTGAGTTTTCCAAATTTGCTGGCATATTGAGTGCAGCACTTTCACAGCATCATCTTTCAGGATTTGAAATAGCTCAGCTGGAATTCCATCACCTCCACTAGCTTTGTCCATAGTAATGCTTCCTAAGGCCCACTTGACTTCAGACTCCAGGATGGCTGGCTCTAGATGAGTGATCATACCATCATAGTTATCTGAGTCATTAAGATCTTTCTTGTACAGTTCTTCTGTGTATTCTTGCCACCTCTTCTTAATATCTTCTGCTTCTGTTAGGTCCATACCATTTCTGTCCTTTATTGGGCCCATCTTTGCATGAAATGTCCCCTTGGTATCTCTAATTTTCTTAAAGAGATCTCTAGTCTTTCCCGTTCTATTATTTTCCTCTGTTTCTTTGCATTGATCACTGAGGAAGACTTTCTTAACTCTCCTTGCTATTCTTTGGAACTTTGCCTTCAGATGGGTTTATCTTTCCTTTTCTCCTTTGCCTTTCACTTCTCTTCTTTTCTCAGCTATTTGTAAGGCCTCCTCAGACAACCATTTTGCCTTTTTGCATTTCTTTTTCTTAGCGAAGGTTTGATCATCACCTCCTGTACAATGTCATAAACTTCTGTCCATAGTTTCTCAGGCACTCTGTCTTTCAGATCTAATCCCTTGACTCTGTTTGTCACTTCCACTGTATAATCATCAGGGATTTCATTTAGGTCATAACTGAATGGTCTAGTGATTTTTTCCTACTTCATTCAATTTAAGTCTGAATTTTGCAATAAGGTGTTCATGATATGAGCCACAGTCAGCTCCCAGTCTTGTTTTTGCTGACTGTATAGAGCTTCTCCATCTTCAGCTGCAAAGAATATAATCAGTCTGATTTTGATATTGCCCATCCGGTGATGTCCATGTCATCCCTTGTGTTGTTGGAAGAGGGTGTTTACTATGACCAGTGTGTTCTCTTCACAAAATTCTGTTAGCCTTTGCCCTGTTTCAATTTGTACTCCAAGGCCAAACTTGCCTGTTATTGCAGGTATCTCTTGACTTCCTACTTCTACATTGCAGTCCCCTATGATAAAAAGGAAATCTTTTTTTGGTGTTATTTCTAGAAAGACTTCACAGAACTGTTTAACCTCAGCTTCTTTGGCATTAGTGGTTGAGGCATAGACTTGGATTGCTGTGATATGGAATGGTTGCCTTGGAAACAGAGATCATTCTGTCATTTTTGAGATTGCACCCAAGTACTGCATTTTGGACTCTTCTGTTGACTATCAGGGCTACTCCATTTCTTCTAAGAGATGGTCATCTGAATTAAATTTGCCCATTCTGGTCCATTTTAGTTCACTGATTCCTAAAATGCCAATGCTCACTCTTGCCATCAGCTGTCTGAGCGTTTCCAATTTACCTTGATTCATGGACCTAACATTCCAGGTTCCTATGTACTATTGTTCTTTACAGCATTGGACTTTAGTTCCATCCCCAGTCACATCACAACTGGGCATTGTTTTCACTTTGGTTCCATCTCTTCATTCTTTCTGGAGTTATTTCTCCACTCTTCTCCAGGAGCATACTGGGCACCTACCAACCTGGGGAGCTCATCTTTCAGTGTCATATCTTTTTGCCTTTTCATACTGTTCATGGGATTCTCAAAGCAAGAATACAAAAGTGGTTTACCATTCCCATCCCCAGTGTACCACCTTTTGTCAGAACTCTCCATCATGATCCGTCTGTCTTGGGTGGCTCTGCTGCTGCTGCTGCTGCTAAGTCACTTCAGTTGTGTCTGACTCTGTGCGACCCTAGAGATGGCAGCCCACCAGGCTCCACTGTCCCTGGGATTCTCCAGGCAAGAACACTGGAGTGGGTTGCCATTCCCTTCTCCAATACATGAAAGTGAAGTCGCTCAGTCATGTCTAACCCTCAGTGACCCCATAGACTGCAGCCTTCCAGGCTCCTCCATCCATGGGATTTTCCAGGCAAGAGTACTGGAGTGGGGTGCCATTGCCTTCTCCGTGGGTGGCTCTAGATGGCTCATATTGCTCATAGTTTCATTGAGTTAGACAATGCTGTGGTCTGTGTCATCTGTTTGGTTATTTTTCTGTGACTGACAATCAAATGTAGCCTCCAAGAATAAATGTGATTCCCAGAGTCACAGAGTAAGTTAATGGCTGTACTAAGACCTTTGATTCTTGACAGAGAGTGGAATGTGGCAGTGAAAAAGGATAAAAGTTAAATGTACACAACTACTATGATGCTAGTATTGAGAGTCCAATGCTCAAATCCACCTTATAACCTGTGACGTCTTGACAAAATATTATTTACATATATCACTTATCTATTCTTGTTTATTCATTTGTAAATTCAATAAATATGGGTGCCTATGTGGCAGGCATAGTATGTTAACCACTGATTATATAACAATGAACAAAACAGACACCATTCGTGCTTTCATTTCTATCCAATAAACAAGTAAATGAGGTAAATAAATATGTTAATACAGATGGTGACAAATGCTATGAGAGAAAGAAAGTGAAAGAATCAAGAGTAACTGTGAGGGAAGGCAGAATTTAGATTAAAAAGGTTTCTCCAAGGAAATGACATTTAAGATGAGGACTATAGCCTGAATGTGAGTCAACCATGTAAAGAGGTAGGGGGAAAGTATTCCAGGCATAGAAAACAGAAAGTGCAAATGATTCAACTTTCCAGGTGGCATTAGGGGTAAAGAACCCACCTGCCATTGCAGGAGACACAAGGACATGCGGGTTCAATTCTGAGTTGTGAAGATCCCCTGGAAGAGGGCATGACAACCCACTCCAGTATTCTTACCTGGAAAATCCCATGGACAGAGAAACATGGCAGGCTACACAGTCCATAGTGTTGTAAAGAGTCAAACATGACTGAAGCAACTTAGCATGCATGCGCACTGAGAGCCCCAGGAATTAGAAGCCCAGTGAGGTTGAAACATAGAAAGAAAGTAGAAGAGTGTAGGAGACATATTTGACAAAAACATGTCATATAAAACCTTTATTTTGAGAACAACAGGGAGAGAGGGGAGGGAATTGAGGGGTTTTAAGCAAGAGAATGAGTTGATATGATTTACATTTGTATTGTAAAAGAACACTTAGGTTGTTAAATGATAAACAAATTGATAGAGAGACAATAGGTTGAAGCTGTTGTAGTCATACAGGAGAAAGATGATGTATCTTGTGATGGAAAGGCAGTGAAGATGATGAACAGAGGTAAAAATATTTGAGATATATTTTAGAAGTAGAAACAACAGAACTTGGTGATGGCTTGTATGTAGAGTATGAAGCAAAGAAAGGAGAAATTAAGGATGCCTTTAGGTTTCTGACTTGAACAGCTGGGTAGATGGTAGCACCATTTGCTGATATGAATAGACTAGAATAAACAGATTTGAGGAGGGGAGGAAATCAAGACTTCCATTTTTGATGTATTGAGTGTGAGCTATACTCTAGTCATATTGTCAGAAGAGATGTCAGAAAGACAATGGGGTATACAAGCCTAGAGCTCAGGAGCAAATATCTGCTGGGAAATATACATTTTGGAGTCATCTTCATGTAGACAGGATGAGATTATCTAGAGAGAGAAGGTAGGTAGGAAAGGGTCCTGGACCCTCAAGAATTAGACTAACATTGAGTAGAGAGGGAGGGGTCAAAAATGGAGACTGAGAAGTAGTGGTCAGTAAAGTAGAAAGAAAACCAGAAGAAATCTTATTCAGATAAAAAAAAGTTCTGAGAAATGACACTGAGAAGTTGAATGGATGATGATATTAATAGAGATATGACCATTGTATTGGTAAGACAGTCATAGCCATTGGTCTTAAGAAGAGTAGCTTCATTAGCACAAAGGTAACAGAAGTCATCCTGTAATGAACTGAGGAGTGAATGAGGGGGAAAAGAGTTAATGAAGGTAAAGAAGTTGGAAGAGCATAGATATCTCTTTGAAAAGTTTTGCTCTGAAGGGAATAGGAAATAGGGTAATATTTGGAATGGTATGTGTGATCAAGGAAGTTGTTCTTTTTTAAAATTTAAATAAGAGTTTAAGAGCATGCTTATATGATGATGAGGGTGAGAAGGAAAGTTTGATGATATAGGACCTTGCTACTTGAAGCATGGTCCACAGACCAACAGCCTTATCATCACCTGGACACTTGTTATAAACATAAAACCTCAGGCCCCATCCCAGACCTACTGAATCACTATCTGCATTTAACTAGAAATCCAGGTGATTTGCATGTATTTAATTCTCAGAGGCACTGGTGCAGCAGAAGGGATACTTGCAGGAGCAAAGGCCTCAAGAAGGTGATAGGAAAAGGTCCAGAGCATAAGAGATGTTACTTGCTCTTGGCAGGAACAGAGCTACTTCTTATACTCTAGCAAGAAGGAAGAAAAAAAAATGTGCAAGGGTGCAAGTGCTTCTGAGCAAGTATGTAATAGTCCTCTAAGAGCAATGGTTCTCAGTCTCGGTTACACACTGGAATCATGAGAGAAGATTTAAACAGGAAGTGTTGAGTGTCCAGCTGAGACTTGTGGTAAAGCAAAATTAGTCAGCTCAACTGTGGGACTATTTTATTCAGTTTACCTTGCTGTTCAAGCACAAGTATAGAAAAGATAGGTGGTTGGTGAAATCTGGGGTAGATTTGCCAGGAAAACACAATAGGAAAACAAATGGGAAATAGAGCTGAAAATGTTTGCAAGGAATTGATAATAATAACAGACCAGGTAACCTAACTTGGACAGAAAAGAAAAGACATGAGAAGGGATGATAAGTATGGGCTAAGGTTAATGGCATTATATATCTTGATGATGCAGAAAAATTGCTAGAGTAGACGTACCAGTGTAAGTGGGCTGGAAGAATAGGAAAGTGATCAGAGGGGAAATGCCTGATATTGAGATTCTGGAGGCAATTAATTTAGATATTTGCTATAACAAGACCAAAGATTACCACAGGGGTTTTCTGACTCAGGTGGGATGAAAGTGAAGCCAGGATTGAATAAGCCAACTACAGGAATATTGAGGTTAGACAGACCAGAGAAAGATGAAGACAAGTGATGATACAGGAGCTAAAGTCTTTAATGAATGAGGATGAATATCCAGAAAGATACTCTACCAGCTGACAATTATGCTTAAAGCACATACTATGTGCCAAGTTTTGTTCTAGGTACTAAGGATACAGAAGTGAACAACACAGATTAGATCTCTATTCTCAGGGAGCTTATATTATAATGAAGAGATTTAGATATTAAACTCCCAAAACAATAAGTTAATATTGTACTGAATAGTTATTATGAAAATAATAAACAGTTCAGTTCAGTTCAGTCACTCAGGTGTGTCCGACTTTTTGTGACCCCATGAACCGCAGCACGCCAGGCCTCCCTGTCCATCACCAACTCCCGGACGTCACCCAAACCCATGTCCATTGAGTCAGTGATGCCATCCAAACATCTCATCCTCTGTCGTCCCCTTCTCCTCCTGCCCTCAATCTTTCCCAGCATCAGGGTCTTTTCAAATGAGTCAGCTCTTCGCATCAGGTGGCCAAAGTATTGGAACTTCAGCTTCAACATCACTCCTTCCAATGAACACCCAGGACTGAGCTCCTTTAGGATGGACTGGTTATATCTCCTCGCGGTCCAAGGGACACTCAAGAGTCTTCCCTAAAGCTTCAAAAGCATCAATTCTTCAGCGCTCGCTTTCTTTATAGTCCAACTCTCACATTCATACATGACCACTGGAAAAACCATAGCCTTGACTAGACAGACCTTTGTTGGCAAAGTAATGTCTCTGCTTTTGAATATGCTATCTAGGTTGGTCATAACTTTTATTTCAAGGAGTAAGCGTCTTTTAATTTCATGGCTGCAATCAACATCTGCAGTGATTTTGGAGCCCAGAAAAATAAAGTCAGCCACTGTGTCCACTGTTTCCCCATCTATTTCCCATGAAGTGATGGGACCAGATGCCATGATCTTCATTTTCTGAATGTTGAGCTTTAAGCCAACTTTTCCACTCTCCTCTTTCATTTTCATCAAGAGGCTCTTTAGTTCTTCACTTTCTGCCATAAGGGTGGTGTCATCTGCATATCTGAGGTTATTAATATTTCTCCCAACAATCTTGATTCCAGCTTGTGCTTCCTCCAGCCCAGAATTTCTCATGATGTATTCTGCATATAAGTTAAATAAGCAGGGTGACTAGGTGCAGCCTTGACGTACTCCTCTTCCTATTTGGAACCAGTCTGTTGTTCCATGTCCAGTTCTAACTGTTGCTTCCTGACCTGCATATAGGTTTCTCAAGAGGCAGATCAAGTGGTCTGGTATTCCCATTTCTTTCAGAATTTTCCACAGTTTATTGTGATCCACACAGTCAAAGGCTTTGGCATAGTCAATAAAGCAGAAATACATGTTTTTCTGGAACTCTTTTCCTTTTTCGATGATCCAGCAGATGTTGGCAGTTTGATCTCTGGTTCCTCTGCCTTTTCTAAAACCAGCTTGAACATCTGGGAGTTCATGGTTCACATATTGCTGAAGCATGGCTTGGAGAATTTTAAACATTACTAGCATGTGAGATGAGTGCAATTGTGCGGTAGTTTGAGCATTCTTTGGCATTGCCTTTTTTTGGGATTAGAATGAAAACTGACCTTTTCCAGTCCTGTGGCCACTGCTGAGTTTTCCAAATTTGCTGGCATATTGAGTGTGGCACTTTCACAGCATCATCTTTCAGGATTTGAAATAGCTCAACTGGAATTCCATCACCTCCACTAGCTTTGTTTGTAGTGATGCTTTCTAAGGCCCACTTGACTTCACATTCCAGGATGTCTGGCTCTAGATAAGTGATCACACCATCGTGATTATCTGGGTTGTGAAGATCTTATTTGTCCAATTCTTCTGTGTATACTTGCCACCTCTTCTTAACATCTTCTGCTTCTGTCAGGTCCATACCATTTCTGTCCTTTATTGGGCCCATCTTTGCATGAAATGTTCCCTTGGTATCTCTAATTTTCTTGAAGAGATCTCTAGTCTTTTCCATTCTTTTGTCTTCCTCTATTTCTTTGCATTGATCTCTGAGGAAGGCTTTCTTATCTCTCCTTGCTATTCTTTGGGACTCTGCATTCAAATGCTTATATCTTCCCTTTTCTGCTTTGTTTTTCACTTCTCTTCTTTTCACAGCTATTTATAAGGCCTCCTCAGACGCCATTTTGTTTTTTTGCATTTCTTTTTCTTGGAGATGGTCTTGATTCCTGTCTCCTGTACAATGTCACAAACCTCCATCCATAGTTCATCAGGCACTCTGTCTATCAGATATAGTCCCTTAAATCCAGTTCTCACTTCCACTATATAGTCATAAGGGATTTGATTTAGGTCAGACCTGAATAAACAGGGTGATATATAAAAGGTAACTGAGGAAGGAAAACATTGTTTTAGCTAGGTGGCCAAGGAAGGCCTCTCTGAGGAGATGACATCTGATTTGATACCAGAATGATAAGAAGAAACCAGCTGGGACTTCCCTAGTGGCCCAGTGGTTAAAAATCTGCCTTGCAATGCAAGGGACATGGATTTGATCCCTGGTCAGGGAACTAATATTCCATATGCCATGGAGCAACTAAGCCTGCATGCTGCAACTACTGAGCCCATGTATTCCAGTGCCACACCCCACAACTAGAGAGCCCACATGCTGCAACTACTGAAGTCTTCACACTCTGGAACTTTCATATCACAACTACTGAGACTGGGTGCCACAACTAGAGAGAGTCTGTGCACCACAAGGAAAGATCACATGACACAATGAGGATCCTGTATGCTGCAACTAAGATCAAACACAGCAAAATAAATAAATTAGTTAATTTTAAAAATGAGCTGGGGGAAGAAGATTCCAAACAACAGGAACAACAAAACAAAGGCTCAGAACTGGAAATTAGACTGATATGTGTGAGGGGCAGAAAAAGGTCAACATTGCAGAATGTAGTAAAACATAGACAGTGGTGGGAGATGATTTCAGAGAAGCAGGCAGGGCCAGAATATCAGGAGAGGAAAGTAAAAAAGAAAGGAGAGTTGGTGCCAGAGGCAGATGACTTGTGCTTCCAAGGAGTTGAGAGTTTTGAAGGCAGGAGAGGAAGAAATGCTAAACACGATAGATGTCATCCCAAATAAGCAAAAACAAGGAAGAATTTAAAGCAAGATGTTAGTGCAATAGGAAAAGTGTGTATAGGTATATATCTAAATATATAGACTTAATATACACTGGCTTAGACTTTGAGAAGAAAAATCCAACTAGATGACTTTTTAAGGTCACCCATCCCTTTGCTGCTACTCAAAGTCTGGAGCTCAGACCAGTGACGTCAGCATCACCTGGGAGTTTATTAGAAATGCAGACTCCCAGGTCCACCCCAGACCTACTGACTTAACACCAGTATTTTTACTAAATTCCTAGGGATCCACATGCACATTAAAGTATGGAAAGCCTATCTCTAGACCAAACTTGTGCCACTAGGTTGGAGTCGTTGAGGTAATTTTCCTTGCTAAAAAAAAGGATAGGAAACATCTTCATGTAAATATGGATGCATAATTAATAGTCAGAGATGTTGAGATCAGTTAGGGTTCCTGATTTGGGGAAGAAGGTTTGCTGAACATGTGCACTCCCATTTCTTCTGAGGGAACATCAGCTAAGATAGTCACTTGTCTAGGAACACAATTCCTCATCCTTAAGCTCCCCAAGCAGCTCAATGATCTTGCAGATCCAAGCCAGAGTAGAGATCCAGTGGATTCTGAGACACTTGAAATAAGCTCTTAATGTAGCTTCAAGCAGCCCAGGGGAGAGCAAGAAGGACGTAGTCACACTTATTTTTCTTCAGGCCTCAACAGGCAGAGCTGAGGCTGGAGCTGCTACACAAATCACTTCCCTGAAATGTAAGGGTCCTTGGCCCAACTGCCTTCCCCCAAGGCAACTTTAGCTTGATCACAGGCACCAGTCAGATGAAAAGCCTATTCCTTTCTCTGTGGTAGAGATCCATTAGTTACTCTTCTCCTGTAAGCTCTCCATGGGGTCTTTACTCTCAAATTTAGATAAATGAAATAATTTCCACATTCATCTCAGTCAAACCCTTTTCCTAGCACTCACCTCTTTCCTCCTTCTCTCCCTCTTCTTTCTCCCATATGCCATGCCTTTCAGCCTCAAACAACTTCTTGTTTATCTAAGAGATTTGCTTTCTAGTCCACTATTCATTTTTAGTTACAAAGATAGGAGCTGAAATAACTGCATGAACTACTAGCTTCAGTTGGGTGAACAGAAAAATATCCCCATCTAGGCAGAGGTATTGCTTGTGTATCTGCTCAAAGATTCTCTGGTAAAACAAACTCACATGTTGATGTTCAACCTTATGAAGTGATGAGCTTCCCATTATTGAAAGCAACGAAGTAGAGTCTGGAAAAACACCTGCCAGAGATGCTGTAGAATGAATCTTCCATTGATGGAAGGGTGCGTTAGAGAACCATGTAAAGAAGTCAGTGAGCCAAGATGACAAAAACACTGGACTGGGAGTCAGATGACTGCTGAGTTGCTGTGTGACTTTGGACAAGCCACTCAGTCTTTTTACCTGTCAAATGTTGTTGTTAGAGTCTCTTAATGCTTTTTGATCTGTGGTTTTACAGAGTGTAGAGAATGTCCTTCAGAGGCCACTTCTTTTTCTGGGGGACATGAGGGAGGCTGAGTAGGAGAAGCTCTGGGCCCCACTTCAACCAGAGTAGTTCTTTCATCTGCTTAATGCATTAAATTTCTAGCTAAGATTCTGGTTAAACAAAGCATCCCTGCTGCTAAAAAACAACCAAGACTACATCAAATGCTGAAAATGGAAAGTCTTTCTAACAGCCCACCAGTGCTTTAAGTTTTGGGATGCTCAACAAATATATATATGGATATATATTTTTAATTGAGATATTTCATATAAAAATCTGAAGTTACAGCTTCTCTAGAAATATCAGAAGGGCTGCCACCCTAGGGCTGGTATTCCCACCATACAGCCATCAGCTGGCGCTAAGTGGCTGCTTCCTTCTTTAGAGCCAGTGTGCCTGACCACTGGCCACTATCTAGCCTCTGCAGACATCTGAGTGGTGATTCCTGCTTTCTAGTGCTCTCTGACCTTCTGCTTCTTTACCCCTTCATAGTTCCAGGGGGGCTTCCCAGGTGGGGCTAGTGGTAAAGAACCCACCTGCTAATGCAGGAGATGTGGGTTTGATCCCTCTGTCAGGAAAATCCCCTGGAGAAGGGCATGCCAACCCCCTCTAGAATTTTTGCCTGGAGAATCGCATGGACAGAGGAGCCTAGTGGGCTATAGTGCATAGAGTTGCAAACAGTCAGACATAACTGAAGTGACTTAGCATGCAGACACAGTTTCAGGCAAACTCAGAATGGGATGATGTAAGAATGACTTTGTCTGTATATGGATGTAGTCCATGAAGAGCAATGCCTTTAAAATTTTAATATTCACGGATGTTATGAATGAATATTCTGATTCAGTTCGGTCTGGTGTGGAACCTGAGGTTCTGCATTTCTAATAGATTATCAGGTGATACAGATACTACTGACCCATGGCCCACACTTACAGAAGTGAGAGGCCAATAGAAAAAGCAAAGAAGAAGCAAGAGCCATGGGCTCCAGTCCCAGTTCTCATTGAGAGCTTCTCTGAGGAAACTACTAAATCTTCTGTTAACCATTCCCTAGGCCTGGGGATGGTAAGAGTGGGATGGTAAGAGGACAAGAAGAGACTCTTCCAGCCAGAGGCATGCTTGGCCAGGAAAAGCATTGCAAAGAAAACCAGCAAGGTGTCCATTTAACAGAAGGTAAGTTTCCTTCAAGAGCACCTGCCCCCAACCCCCCGGCTCCCATCAACCTGGATGACTTGAGTTACCTCTCAGTTACCAAATTCTGACTCCTGAACTTCAAGGACATTTTTGTTTGCTGGTGAAGGTGCTGAGGAGGGTCAGGGAAGAAGGGAGAAGAAAAGGAGGGAGAAATGGGAGAAAAAGAAGAGGAAATGAAGAGAATAAGTAGAAAAATAAGAGAATAAGGAGGAGAGGTAAAGGATGAAGTGATGGAGGGAAAAAAGGGAGGGTAAAGAAGTTAGAGGAGAAAGCAGTGGTAGATGAGGAGGAAGGGGAAAAGGGAAAGAAGAGGGAGGAGGAGGTGGGAGGAAAGGAAAGGAGGAAGAATTGGAAAGAGGAGAGCTTTAGAGGTCAAGGCTAAGACTTTTCCTAAAGGCTCCTTCCTTGCAACATTCCATCCTCATCTGACCACTCCTCACAGCAGGATATCTTTACAGCAGGATCCTAAGGTCCCTTTCAATGATCTTCTGAAATGCTATGGCAACAGGACAACATGATTCCATTCAGCCTAGCCAACTAACTTACCTATGATGCAATGCCTCTTCTTCCTCAGCAGTTGCATAGGAGGAGACACCCATCCACACCCATGTTTCCTCTTCCTAGCATAGGTGGATTAACAGAATTCATCAGGATTCTTGTGGAAGCCCAGAGGTGAGAGGTAAACCAGGAAGGAAGAAAGAAGGCATGACCTCTACATACATATTTACAACTAGTTGCCAAGTCCTGTTTCCTCTGCCCCTATGGCATTTTTTTCTTTATCCCCTCCTTCCCATGCTTATAACAGTTGCTTCAGGCCAAGCCTTTATTTCTCTCTTGACCAACACATCAACTGCTTAAGTGCCAATATACCTCCATTTTTGCTGCTGTCCAATCCATTCTCACTCTTCTTCCAGAGTTAGAGCCCTAAAACATTATTTGATCCTCCTCTCATGAAACATTTTAATGAATCCCCATGGCTTACAAAATGAAGCTCAAACTATTTAAAAAGATATTAACAAGGCTCTATAACCTGACCCTAGATCTAAATACTCTTTAGTCTCTCTGAGTATCTACAGTTTCCAGCTCACATGCTTTTAAAATTATATCATTTGATATACAAGCAGCTCATGTGGTTCAATTCCAGAAAAATAAATGACCCAATCAAAAAATGGGCCAAAGAACTGAACAGACATTTCTCCAAAGAAGACATAGAGATGACGAACAAATACATGAAAAGAGGCTCAACATCACTCATGATCAGTTCAGTTCAGTCGCTCAGTCATGTCCGACTGTTTGTGACCCCATGAATCACACCATGCAAGGCCTCCCTGTCCATCACCATCTCCTGGAGTTCACTGAAACTCACGTCCATCAAGTCGGTGATGCCATCTAGCCATCTCATCCTCTGTCATCCCCTTTTCATCCTGCCCCCAATCCCTCCCAGGATCAGAGTCTTTTCCAATGAGTCAACTCTTCGCATGAGGTGCCCAAAATACTGGAGTTTCAGCTTTAGCATCATTCCTTCCAAAGAACACCCAGGGCTGATCTCCTTCAGAATGGAATGGTTGCATCTCCTTGCAGTCCAAGGGATGCTCAAGAGTCTTCTCCAACGCCACAGCTCAAAAACATCAATTCTTTGGCGCTCAGCTTTCTTCACAGTCCAACTCTCACATCCATACATGACCACTGGAAAAACGATAGCCTTGACTAGACGGACCTTTGTTGGCAAAGTAATGTCTCTGCTTTTCAATATGCTGTCTAGGTTGGTCATTACTTTTCTTCCAAGGAGTAAGCATCATTTAATGTCATGGCTGCAGTCACAATCTGCAATGATTTTGGAGCCCCCCAAAATAAAGTCTGACACTGTTTCCACTGTTTCCCCATCTATTTCCCATGAAGTGACGGGATCAGATGCCAAGATCTTCGTTTTCTGAATGTTGAGATTTAAGGTAACTTTTTCACTCTCCTCTTTCACTCTCATCAAGAGGCTTTTTAGAGAAATGCAAATCAAAACCACAATGAGGTACCATCTCACGCCAGTCAGAATGGCTGCTATCAAAAGTCTATAAACAATAAATGCTGGAGAGGATGCAGAGAAAACGGAACCCTCTTACAATGTTGGGGGTAATGCAAACTAGTACAGCCACTATGGAGAACAGTGTGGAGATAACTTAAAGAACTGGAAATAGAACTGCCTTCAGTTCAGCTCAGTTCAGTCACTCAGTCGTGTCCGACTCTTTGCGACCCCATGAATCGCAGCACGCCAAGCCTCTCTGTCCATCACCACTTCCTGGAGTTCACTCAGATTTGCGTTCATTGAGTCAGTGATGCCATCCAGCCATCTCATCCTCGATCGTCCCCTTCTTTTCCTGGCCCCAATCCCTCCCAGCAACAAAGTCTTTTCCAATGAGTCAACTCTTCACATGAGGTGGCCAAACTACTGGAGTTTCAGCTTTAGCACCATTCCTTCCAAAGAAATCCCAGGGTTGATCTCCTTCAGAATGGACTGGTTGAATCTCCTTGCAGTCCAAGGGACTCTCAAGAGTCTTCTCCAACACCACAGTTCAAAAGCATCAATTCTTCAGCTCTCAGCTTTCTTCAAAGTTCAACTCTCACATCCATACATGACTACTGGAAAAACCATAGCCTTGACTAGACGGATCTTTGTTGGCAAAGTAATGTCTCTGCTTTTCAATATGCTATCTAGGTTGGACATAACTTTTCTTCCAAGGAGTAAGAGTCTTTTAATTTCATGGCTTCAATCAACATCTGCAGTGATTTTGGAGCGCCCAAAAAATAAAGTCTGACACTGTTTCCACTGTTTCCCCATCTATTTCCCATGAAGTGATGGGACCAGATGCCATGATCTTAGTTTTCTGAATGTTGAGCATTAAGCCAACTTTTTCACTCTCCTCTTTAACTTTCATCAAGAGGCTTTTTAGTTCCTCTTCACTTTCTGCCATAAGAGTGGTGTCATCTGAATATTTGAGGTTATTGACATTTCTCCCAGTAATCTTGACTCCAGCGTGTATTTCTTCCAGTCCAGCGTTTCTCATTATGTACTCTGAATAGAAGTTAAATAAGCAAGGTGACAGTACACAGCCTTGACGTACTCATTTTCCTATTTGGAACCAGTCTGTTGTTCCATGTCCAGTTCTAACTGTTGCTTCCTGGCCTGCATACAGATTTCTCAAGAGGCAAGTCAGGTGGTCTGCTATGCCCATCTCTTTCAGAATTTTCCAGTTTCTTGTGATCCACACAGTCAAAGGCTTTGGCACAGTCAATAAAACAGAAATAGGTGTTTTTCTGGAACTCTCTTGCTTTTTCCATGATCCAGCGGACGTTGGCAATTTGATCTCTGGTTCCTCTGCCTTTTGTAAAACCAGCTTGAACATCAGGAAGTTCACGGTTCACTTATTGCTGAAACCTGGCTTGGAGAATTTTAAGCATTATTTTACTAGCGTGTGAGATGAGTGCAATTGTGGGGTAGTTTGAGCATTCTTTGGCACTGCCTTTCTTTGGGATTGGAATGAAAACTGATCTTTTCCAGTCGTGTGGCCACTGCTGAGTTTTCCAAATTTGCTGGCATATTGAGTGTGGCACTTTCACAGCATCATCTTTCAAGATTTGAAATAATTCTACTGGAATTCCATCACCTCCACTAACTTTGTTTGTAGTGATGCTTTCTAAGGCCCACTTGACTTCACCTTCCAGGATGTCTGGCTCTAGGTAAGTGATCACACCATCGTGATTATCTGGGTCATGAAGATCCTTTTCGTACAGTTCTTCTCTGTATTCTTGCCATCTCTTCTTAGTATCTTCTGCTTCTGTTAGGTCCATACCATTTCTGTCCTTTATCGAGCCCATCTTTGCATGAAATGTTCCCTTGGTATCTCTAATTTTCTTGAAGAGATCTCTAGTCTTTCCCATTCTGTTGTTTTCCTCTATTTCTTTGCATTGATCACTGAAGAAGGCTTTCTTATCTCTCCTTGCTATTCTTTGGAACTCTGCATTCAGATGCTTGTGTCTTTCCTTTTCTCCTTAGCTTTTTGCTTCTCTTCTTTTCACAGCTATTTGTAAGGCCTCCCCAGACAGCCATTTTGCTTTTTTACATTTCTTTTCCATGGGGATGGTCTTGACCCCTGTCTCCTGTACAATGTCACGAACTGCCACATGACCCAGCAATCCCACTGCTGGGCATACACACTGAGGAAACCAGAAGGGAAAGAGACACGTGTACCCCAATGTTCATTGCAGTACTGTTTATAATAGCCAGGACATGGAAGCAACCTAGATGTCCATCAGCAGATGAATGGATGAGAAATCTGTGGTACATATACACAATGGAGTACTACTCAGCCATTAAAAAGAATGCATTTGAATCAGTTCTAATGAGGTGGATAAAACTGTAGCCTCTTATATAGAGTGAAGTAACCCAGAAAGAAAAACACCAATACAGTATACTAACACATATATATGGAATTTACAAAGATGGTAATGATAACCCTGTATGGGAGACAGCAGAAGAGACACAGATGTATAAAACAGTCTTTTGGACTCTGTGGAAGAGGGCGAGGGTGGGATGATTTGGAAAAATGACATTGAAACATGTATAATATCATATGTGAAACAAATCACATATGATAGATGGTATGGGGAGGGAAGTGGGAGGGGGGTTCAGGATGGGGAACACATGTACACCCATGGTGGATTCATGTTGATGTATGGCAAAACCATACAATATTGTAAAGTAATTAGCTTCCAATTAAAATAAATAAATTTATATTTTAAAAAAAGAAAGACACATGTTCCCCAATATTCATCACAGCACTGTTTACAATAGCTTGGACATGGAGGCACCCTAGATGTCCATCGGCAGACAAATGGATAAGAAAGCAGTGGTGCATATACACAATGGAATATTACTCAGCTATTAAAAAGAATGCATTTGAATCCATTCTAATGAGGTGGATGAAACTGTTATACAGAGTGAAGTAAGTCAGAAAGAAAAACACCAGTACATTATATTAATGCATATATATATGGAATTTAGAAAGATGGTAATGATGACCCTATAGGCAAGACAGCAAAAGAAACATCATTTAAAGAACAGACTTTTGGACTCTGTAGGAGAAGGCAAGGGTGGGATGATTTGAGAGAATAGCACTGAAACATGTATATTACCGTATGTGAAATAGATCGCCAGTCCAGGTTCAATGCATGAGACAGGGTGCTCAGGACTGGTGCACAGGGATGACCCTGAAGGATGGGATGGGGAGGGAGGTGGGATGGGGGTTCAGGATGGGGAACACATGTGCACCCGTGGCTGATTCATGTCGATGTATGGCAAAAACCACTACGATATTGTAAAGTAATTGGCCTCCAATTCAAATAAATTAATTAATTTTAAAAATACCATTTGAGAAATGTTTCCCCTACTTCTGCTTGTCTAAGTCCTAGCCATCCTTCCAGGCATGGTTGAAAAGTTGTCTCTTCTAGGAAGCCCCAACCCAAATTGAAATCCATCTCTCTTTTTTTCTGTATGCTCACGATATTTTACTGGGAACCTTTTTATGCCACTTGTTACTGATTGCTATATGTAGTTAGATGTTTATGAGCTCGTCTCCCCCATATAATTTTGCTTCCCCACAGCCTCTGACAGAGAGCACTTAGTGTTCAAAGGCTTAGAAAATGTTTGTTTAATGAATTTATGTTCAGAGAAGGCATTTTGAAAAGGGTTCCACATGGGTTCAGAGAAGGGTAATTCTGAGAAGGGCACAGTGACTCATGTAGGGTTCACCTTTTACTGGAGGCTTTAAGGCATTCTAGGGGTGTCTCCATCTCTGCCCCCCCTCACTAATGCTCCTCTTGATTCTTCACATTCCAGTATTAGAATGACCCCCTTTTGGAACTGGAGACATTTTGGAGGTCTCTGAGAAATGAAAGTAACCTTGAAAGCGGGCACCCAGCCTAAAGCACTGATTTTCAAAGGGTAGACTGCAAGCCTTCAATGAACTAATGTGGACCCATTTGGGTAATAAAACCAATTAGGTGTGTCCTGATTAGCTTTTTTTTTTTTTTTTAACGGAAGAGAAAGTTTCAGGCTACATGGCAAATAGTAAGGCATTAATGCCTTACTACTTAGCAAATAATAAATAATGCTTAACTACATGGCTATGGTTTTTCCAGTGGTCATGTATGGATGTGAGAGTTGGACTGTGAAGAAGGCTGAGTGCTGAAGAATTGATGCTTTTGAACTGTGGTGTTGGAGAAGACTCTTGAGAGTCCCTTGGCCTGCAAGGAGATCCAACCAGTCCATTCTGAAGGAGATCAACCCTGGGATTTCTTTGGAAGGAATGGTGCTAAAGCTGAAACTCTAGTACTTTGGCCACCTCATGCGAAGAGTTGACTCATTGGAAAAGACTCTGATGCTGGGAGGGATTGGGGGCAGGAGGAGAAGGGGATGACAGAGGATGAGATGGCTGGATGGCATCACTGACTCGATGGACATGAGTCTGAGTGAACTCCGGGAGGTGGTGATGGACAGGGAGGCCTGGCGTGCTGCGATTCATGGGGTCGCAAAGAGTTGGACACGACTGAGTGACTGAACTGAACTGAACTACATGGCAAATAATAAATTGTTTGAAAAGTTTATTTATATTTTGTATGTTAGTTGTGATGTTGAATATATAGTTTTTAATGTGGGTTCCAGTCAAAAGAGTTTGAAATATGTTTTTCTAAGCCAACATTGGCTGAGAGCAAGATAAAGTAACATAATGTATTTACTTTATCTCTCTGGATCTCAGTTTCCTCATCAGAAGAACAAGAATACTAATAGTATCTATATCAAAAAGTCAACAAGTGAATACACATAAAGTCTTTAGTACAGTTTCTGGCACATGTTAACCCTGATGATAGTGATTAACTGTGGGATGGAGGTAGGGGGTAGGGTTGAAAAGATTGCAGTAAAGATCTTTAAGGATGGTAAAAGACCTTGACAGATTTGTTGTTGACCACATGAAGTGACACTCATACATAGTGGGTGCAAATATGATACAAACTATATGTAGTTACACACACACACACACACACACACACACACCCATACTTGTACATCCAATAGCCCCACACAAACTACAATCCCTACCAGTAGTGAATCATGCCTATCACTTTGCTCCTGTGAGGAACCTGAGCCTGTCACAAAATGAAGTGTTTGGGGTCTAATATTCAGGATGGCCAGGAAGAAAAGGGGGCTTAGGATAGGGGAACAGTTGTGTTAAGAGCAATGAAAATATCCTAGTCTCCAAAGCACAGAGCATGCATTGAAAGAACCTCAGGAAACCCCGAGAGTCAGACAAATGAAATACAGGCAGGCATAAGATCACTTGTTTATTTTCCATCAATCTTTCTTTCCTTTTAGGGTGTGATTCTTCTGTGAGCCTGCTGCTTTGTCTTCTCATGATGGGTGCTGCTGCTAAGTCACGTCAGCCATGTCTGACTCTGTGTGACCCCATAGACAGCAGCCCACCAGGCTCCTCCATCCCTGGGATTCTCCATGCAAGAACACTGGAGTGGGTTGCCATTGCCTTCTCCATCTCAGGATGATTAGGTCTATCTTATATTCTTGGAGAGATGTAAAGAGATATAAGTAGGCAATGGCAGGGAAGAATTCTTGTCATTTATTTTTATTCAAAGAAGATTTATTGAGTACCTTCTATGTGCTAGGCACTTCCTGTTCCTGGTACTGAGGATATTTTGGTGAATGAAGCAGTCAAAAACTCTTTGATTTCATAGAACTTATATTCTAGCAGAAAAAGGCAGATAACAAGGAAAAATAAATAAATAAAATTTATGGTATGTCAGATGGTTAAAACTGCTGTTAGGTGAAAAGGCAGAGAAGAAGATGGGGGTAGCAAACATGCAATTTTTAAAAGGATAGTCAGTGACAATATCACTAAGAAGACATGTGAACTAGACCTGATTGAAGTGAGAAAGCAATGTAGGCATCTGAGGTCAGAGTGTTCCAGGTGAAAGGAATAGCAAGCAAGGCCTAAGACTGGAGTACGCCTGGTGATTTGGAATCAGAGAGGGAAGGGCAGTGTAACTGGAATGGAGTAAGGAATAAGAGACAATGGTGGGAAATGAGGTCATCGAGGTAATAGGGGCATGAGCATGTAGGGTCTAATAGATTATCGTGAGGATTAGGCTTTTACTCTAAGTGAGGTGGGAGAAAAATGAAGAATGGTGAGCCAATAAGTAATATGTGACATGATTTGACTTAAGTTTTAACAAGCTCACTCTGGCTGCTGTGTAAAGAATTGACTCTTGGGGGTTAAAGGACAAAACAGAGAGAACAGAAAGAAGAATAATGCAGTAATAGTGAGAGACGATGGTGGTTTAGACTAGAGTGGCAGCATGAGAGAAATAATCAATTCCACATGAATTTTGAAGGTAGAAACAACTGGGTTTCCTGACAAATTGGATGTGGGATGTGAGAGAAAATTAGTTATTGAGGATTTTGATCTGAGCATCTAGAAGAAAGTAGTTGGGAGTTACTACTTACTGAAGCAGAGAAGATTGCAAGAGAAGCAGATATGGGGTTTTATATCAAGAAATCAGTTTGAGACATATTAAGTTTGAAATGCCTATTAGATATTCAAGTGAAAATATTGAATAGGCAGCTAGATGTGTCCAGGCAGGCCGGGCCAGAGATATAAATTTGGAGTCATTAATGTATAAATGTTATTTAAAGTTATAAGGCTAGATGAGGAATTCACCAAAGAAGCGATAATAAATGGAGAAGAGAAAAGGTCCAAAGATTGAGCCCTGGGGCCTTCCAACATTTAGAGACTGGGAAAATGAGGAGAAAGGAGCAGAGGAGTCTGAGAAGGAGCAGTCAGTGAGGAAGGAGTGAGACCAGAAGAGTGTCCTGGAAACCAAGGAAGACAGAATTTCAATGTTGAAGGAATAGTCAGCTTTGTCAAGTACAGTTGAGAGGGGTTCTTTTAGGGGTTAGTAAGAGGGTTAGCCCCATGGCAAGCTGATATAACAGTGATATGTGTTTTTAGGGAAGGGGAAGGGTTTGCTCCCTAGATAACAGCTTCTTGAGTGGTCTATATAGAGGCAGTGTGACGTAAAGATTCTGGTTCAAGAGGCACATGGACCTGGGCTGGACTGGCCGGCAATTCTGTGTGCTTGGTGTGTCATGTGAGACACTTAATACAGAGAGCAGAGCAGCTGTAGCTGTGAACCACGTTGGAAACACTGGACTACCAGTAATAGATGTATACGGAGCAGCTACCCATAGGGTACAATTAGAAGAACACTAGAGAGTAGTCTGGAGAAGGCAATGGCACCTCACTCCAGTATTCTTGCCTGGAAAATCCCATGGATGGAGGAGCCTGGTAGGCTGCAGTCCATGGGGTCGCTAAGAGTCAGACATGACTGAGCGACTTCCCTTTCACCTTTCACTTTCATGCATTGGAGAAGGAAATGGCAACCCACTCCAGTGTTCTTGCCTGGAGAATCCCAGAGATGGGGGAGCCTGGTGGGCTGCCGTCTAAGGGATCACACAGGGTCAGACACGACTGAAGGGACTTAGCAGCAGCAGCAGCAGAGAGTAGTCAGAAGCACACTCTCTAAACATCCTCCCATTCCAAGATCAGATTCTAGCCTTTCTTGTTTATTCAGTCAACACTATGTGTGAGACACTGCTCTAAAGTGTGAAAGTGAAAGTCGCTCAGTTGTGTCAGACTCTTTGCAACCCCATGGACTATACATTCCATGAAATTCTCCAGGCCAGAATACTGGAGTGGGTAGACTTTCCCTTCTCCAGAGACACTGTTCTAAGCACTTACAAATAATAACTCAGTGAATCTCCACAACAACCCTGTGAGGTAAGTTGTATAATTATCCCATTTTTACAGATGAAAAAACTGAGGCAAGGGAAGAGCCTATGTGACTAGTTCAGTTGCACCCAGTTACTAAGAGACAGATCCAGAATTTTAACTCTGCTGTCTGCAGTGTAAATGTTCTTAACCTTTTCAACTAGGCACTAGCAGAAGTGGGCCAAACCCTGCCCACATGCTATGGTGTTTTTGTGTATTCTTGCACATCTTGAAAGAATTGTTCAAAAAAAGGAAAATCATGCAACAGAGACCTAATGTGGTCCACAAAGTTTAAAATATTTACCATAAGGACCTTTACAGAAAAATGTTACCATCCCCTGCTCCATACTATAAAAGGGGAAGAAAATACCTCTAATTGGTTTGTGGGTATATCAAATGACATAATATATAGAAAGCAGATGTAGGTGTTCAAAAATAGCAGTTTTTCATGATTAATTTTATATCCTTCTGCTATTAGCTTTCTGCTTCTTTCACTCTTCCCCAGAAGAATTCTTGTTGGATTTGATTCATCCCAGTACTCCCCATCTTCCCCACCAACCTTTGCTGAAATGTTACCAGAAATAATTGAGCTAGATGGAAATATCAACCATTTATTAGTTGATGTCACCATTGACAGAACACATTAGAAAATTTAAGTTCAGTAGTACTTTCAATGGCATTAAATTCCTAAATGAGTTGGATGAAGCAAGTAGGTTCTATTTAAGAAAGTTTTGACAACAAATGGTAAATGTGACTAAATAATATTTCCAGAGACAGAAAATCAATATATGATGGGTTATGTCTCCTAAAAAACAAAATTTTGAATAAATATATAGAAAACTTTAAAGAAAATGATCTTTCATTTGGCTATTACATATAAGGAAAAATTATAGAACATCAGAGCTCAAAGACTCCACAGCAATTCTCTAGTCAAACACTTTCAGAATAAAGATGGGGACGCTGAAGCCCATAGGAAGATACTTACACATGGTCATACAGCACATCTGGAACTAGCATCCTGTTTGCCAAATGTAGCACTTTTTCATTAAACCAGTGGTTAAAAACTAGTATCTTGGGGCTAGAATCTGTTTAGTTTGTATCACAAAATTTTAAGAAAATTTGATCCAACATTAAAAAAAAAAAAACAATATTGCTCAAAAATCTGGATTTCCAAATTCCACTGAACTAAATTATAAGATCTGGCAAAATAGGTCCACTTCTCCAAATGACCAGGGTTCCAATGGAGCTAAATAGTGGCTGCCTCCTTTAGAAAGGGTTTTGCCACGTTCCTCACCACTTTCAAATGAATTCACTCTGTAATACCGCTCATGTAACTTATCAACTAAACTCCTAGAGGCACTTATGATTTACCTCTCCCTCCTTAAATTTCACAGCATTCTTCCAAACAAGGGATAAACAGTCCCATCCTAGGGTTTCCTGGAGAAAGATGTGCTGAGGAGGCAGAGTCATGGACTCTCAGAGGCTAGTTTTTCATTCTTAAGAGTTGTGTTAGGGAAACTAGTTGCTTAACAAAAACCCATTTCCCTTCTTCTTGAGTATGAATGTATCAGGAAGGAGGTCAGTGGAAGTTCTTGGGGGGAGCTTTCAGGAAAGCTCCTTAAAACAATGGCAGGTAGCATATGCCATTTTTGTCCTTCCAACTGTTTGTAATACAGATGTGACAGCTTGAGTTCCAGTAGCCAACTTGTGACCTTAAGGATGAAAACCATGTGCAAAGGATGATAGAGTCACCATACCAGCCCTGAACAGCCTATCTCTAGATCATTTTTACATGATATAAAAATAACTGTCTATTTTATTTTAGCTACTGTTATATTTCATTTCTGTTAACAGCAGCTGAATGTAATTCCTAACACATAAGACAAGCATTGGATTGGCTTTGAGGTAGTAAAGATGAATTCTGGAGGGAACAATATAATTAGGCCTAACCCAAATAACTACCCTATAATTCTAAAATACCTTTAAAAAATCTTTCTCTTGGTCCCTTCCTTGTCCCAGGCATTTTATTTCTTTATCATAAATGATACTGTATCTTTCTGCCTCTAGTCAATTATTCATATTTGCTCTACATTAAATAAAAGTGTACTTACTTGATTCAGTTCAACAGTCATGTGAGCCTGGGAGTGTGCTAGGCACTGGGGTATATACAATTGAATGAGACTCTATGCCAATCTGGTTAGGACATCTGCGCCATTGTTGGGTAGGTAAATAGGTAAGAGTATTAAACTCTGGAGTTAGACCCCATGGGTTCAAATTCTAACTCTATCACTTCTTAGTTGTGGGATGTTGGGCAATCTAATTAACCTCTGCATGCTTCAGTCTCCTTGTCTGTAAAGTGGAAATAGTAATACTCTCTACTTTAAGAGGGTCATTGTGAGGATTAAGTGAGGCTAATAGGAATCAGTGAGCTAAAATGGACTGGAATGGGTGAATTTAACTCAGATGACCACTATACCTACTACTGTGGGCAGGAATCCCTTAAAAGAAATGGAGTAGCCATCATAGTCAACAAAACTGTCCAAAATGCAGTACTTGGATGCAATCTCAAAAACTACAGAATGATCTCTGTTTGTTTCCAAGGCAAATCATTCAATATCACAGTAATCCAAATCTATGCCTCAATCAGTAATGCTAATGGAGCTGAAGTTGAACAGTTCTATGAAGACCTACAAGACTTTTTAGAACTAACACCCAAAAAAGATGTCCTTTTCATTATAGGGGACTGGAATGCAAAAGTAGGAAGTCAAGAAACACCTGGAGTGACAGGCAAATTTGGCCTTGGAATGTGGAATGAAGCAGGGCAAAGACTAATAGAGTTTTGCCAACCGAACACACTGGTCATAGCAAACAACCTCTTCCAACAACACAAGAGAAGACTCTACACATGGACATCACCAGATGGTCAACACCGAAATCAGATTGATTATATTCTTTGTAGCCAAAGATGGAGAAGCTCTGTACAGTCAGCAAAAACAAGAGCAAGAGCTGACTGTGGCTCAGATCATGAACTCCTTATTGCCAAATTCAGACTTAAATTGAAGAAAGTAGGGAAAACCACTAGACCATTCAGGTATGACCAAAATCAAATCCCTTAGGACTATATAGTGGAAGTGAGAAATAGATTTAAGGCACTAGATCTGATAGATAGAGTGCCTGATGAACTATGGACAGAGGTTTGTGACATTGTACAGGAGACAGGGATCAAGAACATACCCATGGAAAAGATATGCAAAAAAGCAAAATGGTTGCCTGCGGAGGCCTTACAAATAGCTGTGAAAAGAAGAGAAGTGAAAAGCAAAGGAGAAAAGGAAAGATATAAGTACTTGAATGCAGAGTTCCAAAGACTAGCAAGGAGAGATAAAAAAGCCTTCTTCAGTGATCAATGCAAAGAAATAGAGGAAAACAACAGAATGGGAAAGACTAGAGATCTCTTCAAGAAAATTAGAGATACCAAGGGACCATTTCATGCAAAGATGGGCTTGATAAAAGACAGAAATGGTATGGACCTAACAGAAGCAGAAGATATTAAGAAGAGGTGGCAAGAATACACAGAAGAACTGTACAAAAAAGATCTTCATGACCCAGATAATCACGATGGTGTGATCACTCACCTAGAGCCAGACATCCTGGAAGGTGAAGTCAAGTGGGCCTTAGAAAGCATCACTATGAACAAAGCTAGTGGAGGTGATGAATTCCAGTTGAGCTATTTCAAATCCTGAAAGATGATGATGTCAAAGTGCTGCACTTAATGTGATAGAAAATTTGGAAAACTCAGCAGTGGCCACAGAACTGGAAAAGGTCAGTTTTCATTCAAATTCCAAAGAAAGGCAATGCCAAAGAATGCTCAAACTACCACACAATTGCACTCATCTCACATGCTAGTTAAGTAATGCTCAAAATTCTCCAAGCCAAGCTTCAGCAATACATGAACCATGAACTTTCAGATGTTCAAGCTGGTTTTAGAAAAGGCAGAGGAACCAGAGATCAAACTGCCAACATCTGCTGGATCATTGAAAAAGCAAGAGAGTTCCAGAAAAACATCTATTTCTGCTGTATTGACTATGCCAAAGCCTTTGACTGTGTGGATCACAATAAACTGTGGAAAATTCTGAAAGAGATGGGCATAGCAGACCACCTGACCTGCCTCTTGAGAAACCTGTGTGCAGGTCAGGAAGCAACAGTTAGAACTGGACATGGAACAACAGATTGGTTCCAAATAGGAAAAAGAATACGTCAAGGCTGTATCTAGTCACCTTGCTTATTTAACTTCTATGCAGAGTACATCATGAGAAACCCTGGGCTGGAAGAAGCACAAGCTGGAATCAAGATTGCCGGGAGAAATATCAATGACCTCAGATATGCAGATGACACCACCCTTATGGCAGAAAGTGAAGAGGAACTAAAAAGCCTCTTGATGAAAGTGAAAGAAGAGAGTGAAAAAGTTGACTTAAAAAGCTCAACATTCAGAAAACGAAGATCATGGCATCTGGTCCCATCACTCCATGGGAAATAGATGGGGAAACAGTGGAAACAGTGTCAAACTCTATTTTGGGGGGCTCCAAAATCACTGCAGATGGTGACTGCAGCCATGAAATTAAAAGACTCTTACTCCTTGGAAGGAAAGTTATGACCAACCTAGATAGCATAATCTAAAGCAGAGACATTACTTTGCCAACAAATATCCGTCTAGTCAAGGCTATGGTTTTTCCAGTGGTCATGTATGAGATGTGAGAGTTGGACTGTGAAGAAAGCTGAGCACCAAAGAATTGATGCTTTTGAACTGTGGTGTTGGAGAAGACTCTTGAGAGTCCCTTGGACTGCTCGGAGATCCAACCAGTCCACTCTAAAGGAGATCAGCCCTGGGATTTCTTTGGAAGGAATGATGCTAAAGCTGAAACTCCAGTACTTTGGCCACCTCATGTGAAGAGTTGACTCATTGGAAAAGACTCTGATGCTGGGAGGGACTGGGGGCAGGAGGAGAAGGGGGTGACAGAGGATGAGATGGCTGGATGGCATCCCCGACTAGATATACATGAGTTTGAGTGAAGTCCAGGAGTTGGTGATGGATAGGGAGGCCTGGCATGCTGCAACTCATGGAGTTGCAAAGAGTTGGACACGGCTGAGTGACTGAACTGAACTGAACCAAATACATGTAAAGCACTTAGAATAGTGACTGACTCATGAGAAGGAAATGGCAACCCAGTCCAGTACTAGTGCCTGGAAAATCCCGTGGATGGAGAAGCTTGATAGACTACAGTCCATGGGGTCGCAAAGAGTCAGACACAACTGAGCAGCCTCACTCACTCACTCACTCATGATGTGATAAGCAGACTAATTGTTTCCCAAAGATATCTAGTTGGACATGACTGAGCGACTTCACTCACTCGCAATCCTAGATTACAGAACAAAGGAGAAGACAAGGGTTACAGGACAAAGGAGAATTAAGATAGAAGATGGAATTAAAGTTGCTAATGACAACTAAAAATGTTGCTCACCATCTAGTTCTACAATAATTATGTCACTAGACAATCACTGACTTTTAACAACCTGGAAACAGTTCAGGTTGGAGATCAGGAATTAGGCATTCTGTATTCTGGGAAACTGGAAGAATAGACCTTCTTATTGGTAGATATTTTCAGAACATTTTTTTTCCATGAATCCAAGCTCTTGCATCTTCCCATGCTTATAAAAGCACACTAAAACCATTAACTAAGACATCTATTCTTCATGACTAACAGCAAACTTCTACCAAGTTGTGTGCTTGGTTGCAGGTATTCCTGTCACCAAAATCACATATATGTTGATCTCCCCTCTTACCTGTTTGGAGCAGTTTCTCAAAGCTGTCTCCTCTGCTATAGTCCCCAATAAATTCTTAAATAAAACTGAAACTCACAGCTCTCATGTTGTATCTTTTTTTTTTTTCAGTCAACACTTATCAGACACTTTAAAATAGGGAGATTATCCTGGATTATTCTTAAGTGTGGAAGCAGGAGGCAGAAGAGTAGGTGTCAGAATGATGTGATGTGATGTGAAAAAGACTTGACCAGCCAGTGATGGCTTTGAAGATGGACTGTAGCCTTAAGCTAAAGAATGTCAGCAATGTCTGGAAGCTGGAAAAAGGAAGAAATGCATTCTCTCTTAAAGTCTCCAAAAAGGAATACATTATCAATTTTAACTAGTGAGACCCATTTCAGACTTTTGCTTTCCATAACATTAAGGAAATTAATGTTGTTTGTGTTAAGCCATCAAGTGTGTGTTAATTTGTGCAGTAGCAATAGGAAATGAATACACATGATAAGTGCCCTATAAATGATAAACACAGAATGAAATAACTCTTAATCCAATTTCATATTTGTTAAAAAAGCAAAGACATTTTTCATTTGATCCCTGCAATCTATCCCTATTTTAGCATTGGGGAAACTGAGTGAAAAATATGTGAGCAGTGAATTAGTGGCAAGGTACTTTCCCCTTACTTGCTACCAGCTGCTGCTGCATGACTAGTTTATGACTTGTCTTTTCAGCTCCAACAGTGGCAATTTTGCAGACAGACTCCCACATCTGCTGTAACTAAAGTGTGCAAATTCGTTGCTAAGCCATGTAATTTGTTGCTAGGCTTCCTTCCCCCTCTCAGGCCCCAACACATTTCAGCAACTGGAAGTTAATAATCTGCCAGCAAATTAAATTTGGTGAAAAGATCAGACAGCATGTTAATTGGGAACCAGGTGATCCAAGTTCATCTTGGAGGACTGTGTGACCCTCTACCGAGTACATCCCCAGTGTCAGTTGCTGCTTCCCCACCAGATGCATGAACTCCTGGACCTCTGTGAATCTAAAGGAGGCCACATTCATTTATTTGAACTGCTAATGAACATCTTCATCTTTTGCCTGCTTTTCTCTGCCTCAAATGCCCTAAGCTTATGTTTTCCAGAGTGTTGTAGTTAAGGGGTGATTATGCATGGTGGAAGTCTTACTGCATAGGGCAGATGTTCTCACTCCTGGCTGTATATAAGAATTGTCCTGGAGCTTTCTAAAGACATAACGCTGAAGTCCTTACCCAGAGATTCTGATTTAATTGGTCTGGGTGGGGTGAGTATTTTAAAAAAATGAATATTAAATGCGAGTGTTAAAGAAAAAAAAAAAAACCCTACATAGGTGATTTTCATAGCCAACCAAGAGTGAGAGCCAGTGGAGTAGCGATTCAGACCTGGAGCTCAAAGTCCAGCTCTGCTACTCACTATTTGTGCAGCTCTGGGTATGTTGCCTGACCCTTTTGGGCTATGGCTTTCCCATCTGTGAAACATGGAAGACAATCCCCATAGCATAACACTGTCACAAAGTATTAAATGAATTAGCACATGTAAAGTACTTAGAACAGAATTTATAAGCAATTAGTGTCAGAGTGAAAGAATTATTGATTTGCAGCAGTTAGAACTGTTTCTACCATGCAATAAGTACTCAACAAATGCCAGCTGTTATTACATCAACAAGATCTTTAATAGATGCTTATTTTAAACGTGTATTTCAGAACAGATAACTAAAATCAATTTATAATACCAGTATAAAGCTCTTTTTTAGTATCAAACTTTAAAAAAATTGATTACTTTAAAGTAAAATAATAAGTAAAGTTATCACTGAAAAAGGCAAAACTTCTGCAGTTTAAGAAACACTGCTCTATCCTCTTCCCATGGCCTCTCCTTCTACTAACTTGTTATACCCAATCCTACCTCTTCTTCCAAGCCCAGTATAACATACATGCCACCTTTGACAGAAAATCTCCCCTCATCTCCACATCTGGAAATATTTGCCTCCTGCTCTGAATTCCCACAGCTTCTTTCTCTTATATGTGTCTCAAATATATCCAACAAAAAACTCTGAATTTTCACTAATTCCCGTCCCTGCCCCCATTTTCCCCATTTCATTAATCAGCAATGCCACCAATCACATAATTGATGGGGCCAAAAAACTAGTGGCAATATTTTGATTTTTCACTTTCCCTCACACTCCTATCCAGTCTGTCAGCAAAGCTCATCAGTTTTACCTTCTAAATATTAATATTTCCAGACTCTGACCACTTCATCAAAACCAACACTCTCTCCCACCTGGATGTTGCAGCATTCTTGCTCACTGGGCTCCCAGCTCCCTTAGGCCCTGGAGACCATTCCCCTCCTAGAAACCAGAGAGCCATTTAAATCATGTTACAGCCCATCTCAAACACCTCCAGTGGCTTCTGACATAAAATCCAAACAAGGCCTCCAAGGCCCTACAGGAGTTAGTACCAATCTCTCAGAAGCCATTCACCTATGGCTCTTCCCTCCCTCCCAGATGTAGCTACTGGATCTCCTAGAGGGGATTTATCCAAAAGCCAAAGGGGAAAAATTAAAGGAATTTGCTTGGATTTACATTTCAGAAAAAAATTACTCTGGCTGAAGTGTGGAGAGTAGATCTAGAAGAACGGTGAAGGTGAATACATTGAGGAGGTATTGTTGCCATAGGCTTGGGTAGAGGAAAGACTGAAGTTCAAATGCCACCTTCAACACTGAGCTAGCTTTATGACTTTGGGCCCCTAGTCTTGACACTCCTGGCACAGATCTGTTTTGTTTGTAGTTCAGTTCAGTTCAGTTCAGTTCAGTCGCTCAGTAGTGTCCAACTGTTTGTGACCCCATGAATTGCAGCACACCAGGCCTCCCTGTCCATCACCATCTCCTGGAGTTCACTCAAACTCATGTCCATCGAGTCAGTGATGCCATCCAGCCGTCTCATCCTCTGTCATCCCCTTTTCCTCCTGCCCCCAATCCTGCCCAGCATCAGAGTCTTTTCCAATGAGTCAACTCTTCACATGAGGTGCCCAAAGTACTGGAGTTTCAGCTTTAGCATCATTCCTTCCAAAGAACACCCAGGGCTGATCTCCTTTAGAATGGACTGGTTGGACTTCCTTGTAGTCCAAGGGACTCTCAAGAGTCTTCTCCAACACCACAGTTCAAAAGCATCCATTCTTCAGCGCTCAGCCTTCTTCACAGTCCCACTCTCACATCCATACATGACCACAGGAAAAACCATAGCCTTGACGAGACGAACCTTTGTTGGCAAAGTAATGTCTCTGCTTTTCAATATGTTATCTAGGTTGGTCATAACTTTTCTTCCAAGAAGTAAGAGTTTTTTAATTTCATGGCTACAATCACCATCTACAGTGATTTTGGAGCCCCAAAAGATAAAGTCTGACACTGTTTCCACTGTTTCCCCATCTATTTGCCATGAAGTGATGGGACCAGATGCCATGATCTTTGTTTTCTGAATGTTGAGCTTTAAGCCAACTTTTTTTGTAGTAGTAACTCATATAATCCTTTCTAACTGTTTCCTTTTCTCAAATTGGGGATTAAAAAATAGTCCCTGATCTTCAGGATTATTTTGAAGATTAAATAAATTTGTAATTGGTCTTGTTGTTAGAGAAAACACTGACTGAAACCACCTGCCCTAGTAAGGCAAGATAATAGCCACTTGCATAGATTATTTTACAAAAGGAGGTTGGCAAGGAATGTGGAACTAGCAAACTACCACCAGCCAGAAGAATTCAGGAAAAGTCAAAAGCAGAGAGGAGACTCCAGTCTATATGTCCTACCAATCACTCAGAATACTTGCTGGAATCCATCTTGGCTGAGTGATGCACACACCACCAGGAAGGACCTTAAGTCAGAGTGATTGGCTAGAGACAATCCAGAAACTAACCCAATTACCATAAAACCAGAGACTGTGAGCCCAATGGCAGAGAAGTTCTTCTAGTTTCCCTTATCCTGCTGCTCCCTGCCAGGGCATCCCTTCCCAATAGTCTCTTGCTTTGTCAGCACATGTGTCTCTTCGGACATTTAATTTCCAAGTGTTAGTTCGGACATTTAATTTCCAAGTGTTAGATGAGAATACTAAAAGTTCCACTCTTGGGCCCTAGAAGGGATCTATCTCCCTTTCTGCAAAGCTGTCACAGTGCTTGACACACAGTCAACATTCAATAAATGCTAATTACTATATTTAACAACCCAGGATTTATCCTCAGGAAAGAATATAAGTGAATGTATTTGGGGAGTAATGTATGAGAGATGAGTACAAAGGACTCTGGAGCCAGACCGCTTGGGTTGTAAATCCTTTCTCTACCATTTGTTATTCTTAGAACATTGGATATAATATATAACCTCTTTGTGCCTCAATTTATCTCATGTGTAAAAAGGGGATGACAATAATTGCATCTGTTTTGAGGATTAGATGAGCTAACATGTGTAAATTATTTAGAACAGTCCTTGGTCCACAGTCTTGCCTGGAAAATCCCATGGACAGAGGAGCCTGATAGGCTACAGTCCATGGGGTCACAAAGAGTTGGACACAACTGAGTGACTTCACTTTGGTCCACAGTAAGTAATCTAATAAAGTCAATAAGCATTAAACTTAATAAATGTTAGCTATTATCACTATTGTTGCTGCCTGAAGCATTTCTGCCCAATTCTACTGAGTCAGTGTTTTATTTGCTCTTTTTTAGCATGCTTATAGATTCAAGAATCTTATGGACTCAACTCATTCATTTAGCCATGATGTTTTGGTTTTGTGGAGAAAGAAATGAGTGTATGTTTTTGGATTTTCAAAAATTTGTCACTATTTGGACAGTGGGAGAGCTTTTCAGGGTAGATTAACTGTCATTAAACAACCCTACCCAACACAACTCTGAAAGACTCTAAAGGCATGTAGTATAGTGATTATATGTATACATTCCACAATCAAACTATCTGGGATCAAATCCCAGAATTGCCACATATTAGCTATGTAGCCTAGAAAAAGTGATTTCACCATTTTGTACATCAGTGTCATCCTTGTACCACAGGGAATATGATGATGCCAGTACTTACTTGCTAAGGTTGTTGTGAGAATTAATTCATGTAAATTTTATAAATAGCATTGGGCATGGAGAGTTGTTTGTCATTATTAAAAGCACTTAGCCCAAAGTAGATACTCAATATATGATCATTATTGTCAGTATTACTGTTATTAATTCACAGGTATATATTACTTTATAATTTTTACTCATTTTGACATTTATGATTACATTTGAGTTTTACCATTGTCCTGTCAGGGAAGGATAATCAGTCCCAGGTGACAGATGAGGAAATTGACCTGACTGAACTATATTCACATTCCTGATATTTTACATGGTCATTTTTGATTTTGCATGGAAATTCCAAAACCCTAACATAAGATTAAAAGTTACTTATCATAATATTAGTTTTTTAATTTTTTAATAAATTTTTAAATTAGTAAAATATCTATAACTCCTTTAAGAGGATTGACTGAATAAAATTACCTTTGACATTATTAAATATTAGCTATAACCTAACTACATGTAAGTGTTAAGTTATAACAGTCAAAAGTAACAAGTGGCTGTGAAATATTTCACTGTCTGGAAAATTAAAGGTGTGTGTAAGAGAGAGACCACCTAATGTCAATCAGAATACAGGTTGGTGCAACCCTCCACAATTAATATCAGCTATCTAAGTCATTATATGAAGGTCACCAATCATATCTTCACCTTAATTTCCACAATTTGCATTAATTACAGTTATAGCCAAAACTCTGCTGAAACATGCCCTAGACATTATACCACTCCCTGCAAATACACTGCATTCTTTATTACTTTAATTATTTAAATGCTATCTCATTCATTTGGTTCCTGACTTCAGGATTTTTCATAGGGTAAGCATTATTGTATTGCACATAAGAGGAAAGAGAGCCCCCTCCCCCAAAGGGGAAGTGACTAGAGCAAGATATTATCTTATAACTTAGATAGCACTTCCTATGATTTAGGCAAAGTTCTAGTAGCTTTACCTGAAGAAAGTTACCGAATCGTCATACATAACAATCCCATGAGGTAAGTATTATCCTCCACAATTTATACACAAGGATACTGAGGTCCAGAGAAATTAACCATATTGCCCAAGGTCATACTGCTTCGAAGTAACAGAAATAGTTTTCAAACAAAAGCAGTTTGATTTCAGAGCCAACACACTCTTTACTCCTATGTTTCACTGCAAGGTGAAAGCCAGAAATCTTGACATGGGAAGAAAAAAAGTCAGTCTTATATGGAGGCCATATCAATAGTATAGCAACAGACAATAAGCCCAGGCTGAGGGTAGCAAATATACTATCCTTTAACGACCCTCCACAGAGGGGTGAAAGATCTGGAAAATCATGCCTGATTCTGTTCCACTGAAATAAGAGCTGGGGAACTTGGTGCAATCAGGGCTCTTGTTGGCTTTCATGGTGGGAAAAGGTGTTACAAGTTCAGAGGGAAGGGAGTCAGGGGATAATGGACCTGAATTCAAGCTACAGAATCACCTTGGCCAGTATTTGTTGCCCTTCCATTTACCTAGACTTTCCCAGCCTCTATATTTTGTTGGCTTCACTGCAGCCTCAATTGGCTTCTATAAACCCCACCTCAGAACAATAAGATCTTTCATGTAATTTGCCAAGATTAATGCTGGATTTCTCCCCTCAGAGCCACTTGCTGAAATTTCAGTTAATTTATACATACATACACACAGAGACACATCCCATAGAACTGAAGCTCTGTCACCCATTTCCAATCTCAAAGAACAGAGACCTCTTACCCTTCACCCAGTCAAAGCTACCCTAGTCTGTGACAGTTTTACTCCTAAACTGTCAGTGTCCCCACACATAACAAAGCCCAAAGACCTTGGCCTGGCCTCTAATGGCCTTTCCATCTCTTTATTCTCCCACTCATTTTAAAGGTCAAGTTCAAATGCCACTTCCTCTACCTTCTTCTGATCTTGGATGTCCATCAGTACAGTATCTATTCCATTCTGAATAGGGCTGGAGCTAAATGGAAGAGCAGAAAGACAGGACAGGAAGGTAGGCACCATTTTCACTACTCTAAAACATCTAATTTCTCCCTTTTGCCAAGTCAAGTTTAACCTCGAATATTCATTAGGTACAAGCTCTGTGCCTAGCACCTTTTAAGAATTCTTTCATTTACCCCTCCCTACAGCCCTAAGAAGTGAGGACTATCATTTGTAACTATCCCCCTAAGTAGAATGCCAGCTCCACAAGGTCAATATTTCTGTCTGTTATGTTCACTGCTGTATCCCAAGTACCTAAAACAGTGCCTGGATTGCATGTGTTCAATATATATTTGTGAATAACAGGCACCATTTTCTGAGTGAGGAAACTAAAAAAAAAACTAAGGCTTAAGTTTTCTGGTTTGGAGAATTTAAGTGATTTGCTCACTGTCACAAGGGTAATATGTAGTAAGATCAAGTGGTAGAATCAAGACTGGAATGAAAACAGACTAGCCTGGGGCCCACACTCTTACCCATTATCTAAGAAGTGAAGAGCTATTGCAGTCCTTATAATCACATCATTCATTTTTTCAATAAACTACTTTTCTCTGTGTAGCCAGTAGCAACACACATTTTATCATTTGTTTATATCATTCACACCCTGGGGCCCATGCTTTTAAGCTGTGGACAATTCCTTTCCCTTGGCATTTGCTACAGTGGTGCTCTTAGGTATTCTAGGCCTCAGATTCTACTTATTTGCATCTCACTATCTGCCCCCTCTTGTTCTTTGGAGAGCTTATTTCCAGTGATGCATTGTTCCATCCTTGAACTCTTGCAAGGAGAAAAGATGGCAAAGATAACCTTCTAATTTTAAACTTGAGCCCCTCCTTGGTACCTTGTGACGTTGTGTAAGACAGTTCACCTTTTTGATGTCTTCATGTTCATCTCCACTGCTGAGAAGTGGGCAGAAGAAAAGTCTTTGTGTCCAAGTTTAGCAACAGAGGATGTAAAAATGATTATTTTGTATACCCAGTAACAGCTTAGTGTGTGTGTGTGTGTGTGTGTGTGTGTATTTCATTTCAAAGAGAAGTCAAAAGAAGATTCAAATGAAGTTTAGAATAGAGGTAGGCTAGAAAGTTATCCCTCAATGAATGCTTCTGGGATGTCTGACACAGTAAGTTTTAGATGATAAGCCTCCTTGCCATTAAGGTCACCACATTTTTTTTTTGCCTGTATAAATCGGGTTTTGACCTGTATATTTGGCCTTGTTGCGCTCTGAGCTTCCCCTATTCTACCGCTGAGCAGCTGCTGCTAGGTGGGGGGAGCTCATCCAATCCCTCTTTGTCCCTGGCTTCCCTATCAGCTCACTGGAAGGTGCTTGCTGAAGAGGTTGATTGGTGAGCTCTAAGCAGCTGATATTCCTAGTCAATAAACTGACCCAATTTAGAAGAATTTTTTTAAACCTGAGAGGGCTGGGTTTTATGCTGCAATATACAGCAGTGCACAAATAGACCAGGGCAACAAGCTTCAAGGTTTTTTAAATCATTCAACCAATTGGGCACCTGCTGTGAGCCAGCCATGTAGAATACCATGATGAGGAAGCCTCAGATCTTGCCTTAACACAATTACATTGTATTAGTGTGTGTGTGGAGGGCAATAATGGAGATAATATATTATACAGCTCTGAGACAAGGTAGAATATGTTAAGTGCTTTTGAAGAATTGTAAATAGAGCCTGGAAACTGTATGAGCATACAGTTAAAATCTAAATAGGTGAATGTAAGGGGTGGGCATTAAATGGAGCAGGTTTAATACAGGAAAGGCTCAGAAATGGGAAAGCAGCTGCTGCTGGTGAATGGAGCCACTGGAAGAACTGTGCTTAAAGACAGTGACTCATATGCCAAGGAGGATGGACCCGAGGGGAGGTGAGATGAGAGGTAGGAAGAACAGCTAAGAGGTTGTGGGGTGAAAAGCAATACCAGCCTTCAATTAGGACAAAGGAGAAGCAAGACAAGACATAAGATATCATAAAACTAGAATCTTCAAGACCTGACAAATGATTATAATGGGAAAGGAAGAAAGAGGGAGGAGTCAGAGAAGACTGAGCTTTAACAACTACATGACTAGGAGAATGGTAGAGCTAATACCAGCAATCACTCAGAAGGAGAGCCAAGTTTAAGTGAGATCCTAGTGGTGGTAGCAGGGAAAGCATCTGAATTGAGTTGGAAATGTCTGAGGGACATGTAGATGGACTAGTCCATCAGGCAGTGTACATACAGATCTGAATATCAGTAGGCTTAGTAGTACTGATGGTCTTTGGGGGAATTCATCAGATGATGGGTGTCATGGGTTGAATTGTACCTCCCCCCAAATTGATACATTGAAGTCCTAAACCACAATGCCTAAGAATATACACTTATTTGGAAACAGGGTCACTGTCAGTCAAGTCAGTTCAGTCGCTCAGTCATGTCCAACTCTTTGTGACCCATGGATATAGCACACCAGGCTTACCTGTCCATCACCAACTCCCAGAACCTATTCAAACTCATGTCCATTGCATCGGTGATGCCATCCATCCATCTCAAGCTCTGTCATCCGCTTCTCCTCCCACCTTCAATCTTTCCCAGCATCAGGGTCTTTTCCAATGAGTCAGTTCTTCGCATCATGTGGTCAAAGCATTGGAGTTGCAGCTTCAGCATCAGTCCTTCCAGTGAATATTCAGGGCTGATTTCCTTTAAGATGGACTGGTTGGATCTCCTTGCAGTCCAAGGACTCTCAAGAGTCTTCTCCAACACCACAGTTCAAAAGCATCAATTCTTCAGTGCTTAGCTTTCTCTATAGTCCCACTCTCACATCCATACATGACTACTGGAAAAACCATAGCCTTGACTAGATGGACTTTGTTGGTAATGTCTCTGCTTTTTAATATGTTGTCTAGTTTTGTCACAACTTTTCTTCCAAGGAGCAAGTGTCTTTTAATTTCACGGGCCACTGTACATTTAATTAATTGATATTAGGTCATACTGTAACAGGGTTGGCCTATACACCAATCTGACTGGTGCCCTTATATAAAATAGAAATTTAGATTTACACACACACAGATAGAATGCCATGTAAAGACAAAAGCTAAGATTAGAATAATACAGCAAAAACCAAGGAATGCCAAATATTTCCAGCAAACAAGCAAAAGATAGGAATAAGGCATGAAATAGATTTTCCCTCATAGCCCTCAGAAGGAACCAACCTTGTTGACACTTTGATTTAGAACTTCTAGGTTCCAGAATTGTGAGACAAATTTCTGTTGTTTAAGCCACCAAGTTGTGATGCTTTTTTATGGTGGCCTTAGAAAACTAGGCAACTAGGAGTTAAATTCCTAGGAGTGGCTGTGCATGTGTGCTCACTCACTTCATTTGTGTCTGACTCTTTGTGACCCTATGGACTGTAGCTCCCCAGGCTCCTCTGTCCATAGGGTTCTCCAGGCAAGAGTCCTGGAGTTGGTTGCCATTCCCTTCTCCAGGGGATATTCCTGACCCAAGGATCAAACTCGTGTCTCCTGTGGCTCCTGCATTGCAGGCAGATTCTTTACCACTGAGCCACCAGTAAAGGTAGAAGGCTAGCAAGCATGGCTTTCCATGAAGTAATGTTTTGTTCCAATTAAATATCTTGAAGCATTTATTAGTTTCCCAGGAAACAAAATTAATAAAAGATTGCAGAGCAGAAGGATGTGCACTCATCTTCTGGGAGAACACCAAAATCACACCTAGCTGCTGAACAACGATCAAAAGGACAATGTTGGAACCCACCAAAAAAAGATACCCTGCATCTAAGGACAAAGGAGAAGCTGCAACAGGACAGTAGGAGGAGTGGTGCAATCATGTTTAAAATCAAACCTCATGCCTGCCAAAGACACTTGGAGGGCACAAACAAAACCTTGTGCACACCAGGACCCACAAAAAGGAGCAGTGACCCCCACAAGAAACTGAGTCAGACCTGCCTGTGACTATTTGAGGGTTTCCTATGGAGGCATGAGCCAGCAGCAGCCTGCCATGGGAACAGGGGCTCTGGCAGCAGAAGGCCTGGGAGGTGTGGCATGTTGCATAAGTCCTCTTGGAAGAGGTTGCCATTATCCCAACTATAGAGTCGCCAGATGGGTAATACACAAACAGGAAAACAATTATATCAAAAAACTTCTTGCATTGTTGTGAAAGTTCAGGCTCACAACAGACTTCCTAGCCTGGGTATCCAACAAAGGGATGGGAATCCCCAGGGAATGTAACTTTGAAGGTCATCGGGATTTGATTACAGAATTTCCACAGGACTGGGAAAACAGAGACTCTTGGAGGGCACCCTTGTGTACACCGGACCCAAGAAAAGGAGCATTGACCCTGCAGAACACTGAGCCCAGGTTTACCTGTAAATGAGAATCTCTGGCAGAGGTGAAGGTCAAAAGTGGCCTGCTGCAGGGTCAGGGACAATGACAGCCACAGTCCTGGAAGGCCCAGCATGCTCACATAAGTCCTTTTGGAGGAGGTCACCATTACCCCTACCATAGGGAAGGAACATAGCCCCACCCATCAACAAAAAATTGGATTAAAGATTTCCTGAGCATGGTCTTACCAACCAGAGCAAGACTAAATTTTCCCCACATCTAGTCCCATCAGGAAAATTCCACAAGCCTCTTATCCTCATCCTTCAGAAGACAGACAGAATGAAAACCATAATCACAGAAAACTAACCAAAATGATCTCATGGACTACAGTCTTGTGTAACTCAATGAAACTATGAGTCATGCCATATAGGGCCACCCAAGATACATGGGTGTCATGGTGGAGAGTTATGACAAAACTTGGTCCACTGGAGAAGGGGATGGCAAACTCTGGGAGATAATGAAGGACAGGGAAGCCTGACTGCTGTAATTCATGGAGTCGAAAAGAGTTGGACACGTCTGAATGACTAAACAACAAGGAAATTCTGAGGAAAGAACAGATTGGGCATAAAGAATGCGAATGCCCAGGGTCAAGGGAAACAAGGTCTGACTAAAAAAATGCTCAGCTCAGTAAGGTGTTTCTTTGATACCGTTTATCTCTTTTGTGTTGCATTTGCTCCACTAGCTGCTGATAAATTCTCAAGTGCCCCTAGCCCATTTTAAAAAGAATTCTGAAAGGCAGACATATTAATTATAAGATTCTGGAACTCAGTGATAACATGTATTGGATATCCACTATGTGTCAAGTGTTTTACACTTTGAATTTTCATAACAGTCCTATTTTCCTAATTTCACAGATAAGGAAACTGAGGCTCTGAGAAATGACCTGCCAAAGGCTACAGAGCTTGTAAGTGGCAAAAGTGGAAGGAGACTCTAGGCCTTTACTATCCTAAAACCCTGACTTGTCCCTCACTTTGAGGAAAGAAAATGGATTTCTTGACTGATACAGACTGTGATCAGTTGTGTGATAGCTGCCTGTAGCACTTAATGAGGAAGGGTGCATTAAGGCTCATTGGAAGAGGAGGGCCATAACTGATTATTGCTGTCTGGTTTGGACATAGACTGAGCATGGGTGACATATTTACCATCCTATACTACACCATACAATCATCATTGGGTAATGGAAATAGGAAAAGTGATTCTTATTCCTTGTATTATTTATAAATGTGCTTTGTCATTCCTAGTATGGTCACTTTGCTATTGAGAAAATTAAATATAGGAAATTAGTATATAACATTACATACTTTCAGAATTTCCTGAGTGAACATTTACCCAATACACACTTATGGCATGATGCAACTTGAAATTGCTTTTCCAATAGAAAGCCCTCACCTCCCATCTCCCCTCACCAAATGGAGGCCTCATAGATCTTAATAACCATCCAGTAAGCAGGGCAATGGTTGAGAAATTTACATATAAAGGATGAAAGATGGCAATGCATGTGTGCATGTTTGTGTGTGTGTGTGTGTATGACTCAGATGTTAAAAAAAACTCAGGCCTTGGGAACTAAAAGGATCTGTTGAGTTGTGTCCCAAGCCATAGGTGTGAGGCCTTGTACCAAGGTCACAGAAGTGGAGCTTAGAACCAAGAAGAAAGGTAATTGGGCCCCTTTGTAACCATTGCCAAAAGCCCCTAATCATCACTAACAAGCTTCCTGACTCCAAATTAGGCAAAGATGCCCACTCCAGTAAACACCCTATAGCACCCCAACCAATCACCTAATGCCAACCTTCCAGCAAGGATTTTCTTTATCTTGAGACTATAAAAATTGGTTATTAACTTTTGGAAACTGTTGATTCTCCCTGGTCTGCCAAGAGGTCAGCCCACTGTGCTCTCAGTGCCCAAGTTATCTCTCCTCTTTGTTCTTAATAATCTTCCTTTCTTCTGAAATGCTCTGTGTCTGGAAATATTTTTCCAACCCATGCTTGGACTGCCTCAACATGCTTGGGGGCTCTCGGGGGCTCTACCCCATTCTCATTTCTTCTTTCTTTTCCTTTTCCTTGAACCCTCTGCCAACAAGCAAGTGGCTGTGCAATCAACTGAGGAACTCTGGTCAGAGTTGCTCTCTGGTGTGTTGCAAAGGTCCCACTGCCCACTGTGCCCCAGTAGCTGCCACCCAAACAGGTGAGGGTTCTCCTTTCTTCTTTTTCCTGCTTTTCCCTTAAGGTGAGGACAAGGCCAATTAAAAGTGTGCAGGCATGGGTCGGGCAGTTAAAAGTCATTAGGGCACCTGCCACTTTAAGATTCCTGCGACAAGATAGGTGGAGGTCACAGAACAGACAGGCTATCAGTATCTTCCCCCAGCAAGACAATGTCCACGTGACTTTAGGCACATACTGGTTCAGGCAAAACACTAAGCCCATTCCCCAGACCTTCCCAGCAGTATTATAAGGTGGATTCCACAGCCTGTCTTTTCTGTCTCTTTCACTTTTCCTCCCTTGGTTTGGATGAATTCACAGGAGCCTTAGGACCAGCCTTGGAATCATCCCAAAGAAGGCCTTCCATGTTTCAGGGAGTCATTAAAAACTGGGTCACAATTGGTTCCGGGAAACTCTTTTCTATTATTTTTGGTCCTAGGCTACTGACCAGTTCATTTTCACACAGTTTGTGCCTAGGCTTGGGCCTAGCTGTACAGTTTTGTACTACTCTCTGTCACATGCTCAGGGGTCTCAGGGGTCCCCTCTCACTGTTGGACACAATCATTGGGATCATTGACCATTTGTGCCATTAGGTATAAAATACCTTGTCACACGTGGAGGGTTCACTGGGATAGCTGGGACACCTTCTGTGGCTGGTGAACTCTCTTTACCCCCTTTGTAAGAATGGGCTTGAGTATGTGTTGAGAACCTCCCTCACACTCACCTCTAGGCTATGTTTTCAGGAACTGGAAAAAATCTAACCCTGAAAATCTTAAAGAGACTCAGATTTTTTTTGCAACAAAACTTGAAGTCAGTACAAATTGGGGAACAAAGAAAAATGGCTTCTTAACGTCACACTAAATTATAGTATAATCCTCCAACTTGATCTCTTTTATCATTCCTTACACTCAAATCTTTATGGCACTCAGTCAGAATCCAGACCTAAGGGACTCATGCTACATATCTATTTCTGTTGATGCACTATCCTCTCATTCCCTTCCATCTCTCCCTTCATCAGATCTGCCAGCCCAGGACTTTCTCCCATAAGAATCCCCTTCTAACTCTTCATATCTCTCAGAGCTGGGGTGGAAGGTGGTTGGGGAGGCAAGGCAGGGAAGAGAAAAAAAACAAGCTTTCCCTACTCCTGCAAGTTCCCATAATCCTTCAGATTCTTCTGATCAAATGAAGACCCCATCTCCCCAAAGGAGAGAGAGCCAATTTGAGCACTATTTGCTCTATACTTTACCTATGATACTATGGCTACAAAAAAGGAGAGATGAAATTTTTGACGAAGGATGGCCATGATACCATTTAAACCCTGGAGAAAGCTGGTTAAAATGAAATCTTTTTGAAATTGCAAAACCGGTTCTTTTTGCATGTGCAATTGGAAAAAGTGGGCTTGTTAAAATACTTTTTTTGGAGCTCCAAGGAGAGATAAGAAAGCCTTCCTCAGTGATCAATGCAAAGAAATAGAAGAAAACAATAGAATGGGAAAGACTAGAGATCTCTTCAAGAAAATTAGAGATACCAAGGGAACCCATGCAAAGATGGGCTCGATAAAGGACAGAAATGGTATGGACCTAACAGAAGCAGAAGATATTAAGAAGAGGTGGCAAAAATACACAGAAGTACTGTGCAAAAGAGAATCTTCATGACCCAGATAATCATGATGGTGTGATCACTTATCTAGAGCCAGACATCCTGGAATGTGAAGTCAAGTGGGCCTTAGAAAGCATCACTACGAACAAAGCTAGTGGAAGTGATGGAATTCCAGTGGAGCTATTTCAAATCCTGAAAGATGATGCTGTGAAAGTGCTGCACTCAAGATGACAGCAAATTTGGAAAACTCAGCAGTGGCCACAGGACTGGAAAAATCAGTTTTCATTCCAATTCCAAAGAAAAAGCAATGCCAAAGAATGCTCAAACTACCACACAATTACACTTATCTCACACGCTAGTAAAGTAACGCTCCAAATTCTCTAAGCCAGGCTTCAGCAATATGTGAACTGTGAACTTCCAGATGTTCAAGCTGGCTTTAGAAAAGGCAGAGGAACCAGAGATCAAACTGCCAACATCTGCTGGATCATCAAAAAAGGAAGAGAGTTCCAGAAAAACATCTACTTCTGCTTTATTGACTATGCCAAAGCCTTTGACTGTGTGGCTCACAATAAACTGTGGAAAATTCTGAAAGAGATGGGAATACCAGACCACCTGATCTGCCTCTTGAGAAGCCTATATGCAGGTCAGGAAGCAACAGCTAGAACTGGACATGGAACAACAGACTGGTTCCAAATAGGAAGAGGAGTACATCAAGGCTGTACCTAGTCACCCTGCTTATTTAACTTATATGCAGAATACATCATGAGAAACTCTGGGCTGGAGAAAGCACAAGCTGGAATCAAGATTGCTGGGAGAAATATCAATAATCTCAGATATGCAGATGACACCACCCTTATGGCAGAAAGTGAAGAGGAACTAAAAAGTGT
>NW_024070207.1:87639404-87696276 GCF_014754425.2 Oryx dammah | reverse complement strand
CTTTGAAGGAAAGTTATGGCCAACTTAGACAGCATATTCGAAAGCAGAGGCAGAGACATTACTTTGCCCACAAAGGTCTGTCTAGTCAAGGCTATGGTTTTTCCAGTGGTCATGTATGGATGTGAGAATTGGACTGTGAAGAAAGCTGAGAGCCAAAGAATTGATGCTTTTGAACTGTGGTGTTGGAGAAGACTCTTGAGAGTCCCTTGGACTATAAGGAGATCCAACCAGTCCATTCTAAAGGAGATCAGTCCTGGGTGTTCATTGGAAGGACTGATGCTGAAGCTGAAACTCCAATACTTTGGCCACCTCATGCGAAGAGTTGACTCATTGGAAAAGACTCTGATGCTGGGAGGGATTGGGGGCAGGAGGAGAAGGGGACGACAGAGGATGAGATGGCTGGATGGCATCATTGGCTCGACGGACATGAATTTGGGTAAACTCCTGGAGTTGGTGATGGACAGGAAGTCCTGGCGTGCTGCAATTCATGGGGTTGCGAAGAGTCGGATACGACTGAGAGACTGAACTGAACTGAACTGAACCCTGGTATAACAGAAATATGCCTAGGCAAAAGCCTGTAGTTAACTCTTATCATGTTATTGAAATAAACAACCTACTTTGCCTGAGATGTTAGCCTTGGGCGAATTAGTAGAACTTCAAGCCAAGGAAAAGAAAAGGGCAAAGAGACATTTTAAATCTTAAAGCAGAAAAGGGTGACATCTCTGTCTGTCTGGATATATGTATGTCTCAGTGTATGTCTTTGTCTCTGGATAATATTGCTGTGGTTAATTTGTAAATGAGCTCTAATTTAATTGGCCTAAAGAAAAGTAAGTGATTGCAAGTCAAACAACTCCAAATTTAATAAAAATTAAACTAAATGAATTTCAGGTTCACATGAACTGGGAAATACTCACTATTAATGTTTGTTTGTGAATCTAATTAATATAGGCATATCTTAAGAATGCATTGTGAAGAAACTTTTAAGGAAAGAAAGTGCAAATTAGACAAAAACTTTGTTTACCAATCTACAGCATATTAATATAAATGACAGTTCATGGTTTCTGAAGGAAAGTAGGATGTATGTTTTCAGTAAAAAAGGTATAAGGGATGAAATTACATTTTATTAAGGGAAACAGAAGTAAATGTGGCTTACAGATGTCTGTTCTATGAATGGGCAAATAAAGTGATGAGTACAGAAAGTGTAAACAAGGTTTGTGGGAGGTGAAACCCAAAAAGAGGTTTCTGTGCATGGTACAAGTTTCTTAGGATATTAAACTGCCTTTGAAATCTTTTATTATTACTTTGACTAAGTGAATAACTATTGTTTCACAGTGACTATAAGCTGGTACTAGACTGGAATTTGGTTTTCTCTCCCTGTTAAAAGAATAACATTTTCTTGGAATGCAGCTTCTGATAAGACTAAGTAAGTTTCTTTGCCTTTTAGTGATTTATATTTGTTTTTAAAACTTATTGTTCCTGTGATAAAATAAATATTATTTCACAATGATCTATGAAGACTATGGCATGCATAGACAAAGCTCATTCTGCTTGTACAAATATTAACCCCTCATTGTCAGACTTTTACTATCCTGATGTCCTTGAAACATGCAACAGCCTACTCCTAAGTCAGGCGGAGCAGGCAATGGCAACCCACTCCAGTGTTCTTGCCTGGACAGTCCTGTGGACAGAGGAGCCTGGTGGGCTGCTGTCCATGGGGTCGCATAGAGTTGAACATAACTGAAGCGACTTAGCATGCATGCATGCATTGGAGAAGGAAATGGCGACTCACTCCAGTATTCTTGCCTGGAGAATCCCAGGGATTAAGGATCCTGGTGGGCTGCTGTCTATGGGGTCACACAGAGTCAGACACAACTGAAGAAACTTAGCAGCAGCAATAGTAATCAGAGGATTTAAAATGGGTAAACAATGGCTATAAATCAAACAGCCTGGGCAATGGGAAATCCAAGAAAGTTGCTTGGCTTTTCCTGGCTCCCTGACAAACCTTCTTCTTCTTCTTCTTCTTTTTTTTTTTTTTTTGATGGGATAAAGCCTTTCCTGGCTGTAGAGTTAGTTGATACTCTCATCTTAGAGAAAAAATGGTTAAAAATGTGTCTTCCACTTGGGTATACATTCTAAAATCCCTAGCAATTAAGGCACCTACTTCACTGAACAAATCATACAAGCCTTAACAAAAACTTCACAAACTTCTAAAAACTATCACTGTCACTATCATCCTCAATCATCAGGCAAGGACAATAGGACAAAAATTAATAATGAGGGATGAAACAAACTGCTACATATGATTATAATTTTCATGACTTTTTGTCTGACATATTTACTGGCTTCTAATCTTTGTTTTCTGATATAAAGAAGGTCTTCTTAAGCTACTTACGGTTCAAAACAATTTGATGATTTATACCTGTGGGTAAAATTAAAGCATTTTTCTTTTCTCTCTGCCTTGTCCCTCCAGAAATTTGAGACACCTTGGTTCTGAAAAGCCTTATCAGATAAATAAAAAGACTGTCTTCTGACATTTAGAGAAATATCAAATTATTTTGGGGACCTCTAGAGAAAAAAATCCTCACCTAAGCAAAATTTGATGGCAAGCCTATGCATCTATAGTCAATGGACCAAACTTATTTTAAAAAACAAATTTGTCTTGACTGTGTTTAATAAAAATGGGTGTAACTTCAAAAAAATTATGCTTCACTGTATGTTTAATTCTAGTTTTGTTAATCAAGGTCTATCTTTGCCAAGACTCACTCCCCAGTAGTTCCTTGTGGTTATATTATACTGTTATAAGATTTAGTTGAGTTAATAAGAGGATATTCTAAGTTTATTTCTGAAGCCTAACTTCATAATCAATCTTTGGATAAGAATCAGATGCTCTATGATCTACAACCAGGAGATTAACAACAGGCTATAGTTATTTAACAGACTAAGTCAGACGATCTGGAATATACTAGGCTGCACCTAATAAAAGTTCTTAAATTCTTATTTGTGACCTTACCATTATTGCTAGTTATATTGTTTTCTATATTGCCTGTTTTACAAAATTGTTGTCTCTTACACTACCAAATGTGTGACTGAGACTCTAATAAAATGATGATATATAGTTCCATATGAAATCAATGACTGTAATAATGGAAACTCTAGACATGGGAAGAAGCAACAAGAGGGAATATTTTCCTAGGCTGTAAGAGACTTCTAATAAAATAGATATGGTCCAGAATTTTGCTACTTTCATGGCCTAGTCCAATAAAGGCATATTAAGTGACCCATCAGATAAATCACTAAAGTTGGGAATGAGCAATCCTAGCACCATGGCACAAAATGATTATAAAATGCCACCAAATCAATGATCAAATTCATGGCCATGAATGGATCCTGCCAACTGGAAACTGGCACTTGCTACGTCTACAAAGATTAAATCAGGACCCACTGTAACAGCTGACCTTCAACACTTCTTGAAAGGAGTTCAAGGTGGGAATAAAAAAATGAGGCACTGTGTTCTCTGGGAAAAACTGACAGGATAGGCCTTCAGATAGATATTTTCAAGTAAAGATTTTCATGAGCCCCATTTCTTGTATGTTCTCATATCTAGTGAAACACCAGTACCATGGGCCAATGTCTGGTCCTGGTTCTCCTGGCTAGCCTCCCTTCCAGGCTCCTTAGCAGCCTTTCTATTTTCTTTGGGCCATGTACCTTTTTGTTAAGTTTGTGTCTTCTAGAACACAACAAATCTCCAGATGCTGTTACAACAAAGATGCCAGCCAGTTAACACACAGACTATACTGGAACCAGCCACCTTGTCATCCTTTAGACTCTCATCTCCCTCTGTAAATGCACTCTGACAGAGAGTGAGCAATGGGACCCAGGACCCACAATGCCCCTGTCTAGCCTGAAGAAGCCAGAATTATATTTGTCCCTTACCCCAGTGACCTAAGTCCCCATGTCCCAAGATGGAGATGGGCAGGTAGTTAGACATGAGTAGGGTGTTAAGTGGCCAAATATTTGGCCCATTGATAAGAAGAGAGGAGAGCCTTGTCCAAGGCCACAGGTGTGGGGCCTTGTACCAAGGCCACAGAAGCAGAGCCCAGAACCAAGGTCACTTCCAAAGTTAACTGAGCCCCTTTGTAACCATTGCCAAAAGCCCCTGATCATCACTAACAAGATTCTTGACTTCACATTAGGCAAAGATGCCCACTCCAGTAAACACCCTATAGTACCCCAATCAATCATTAATGCCAATCTCTCATCAAGAATTTTCTTTGTTTTGAGGGTATAAAAATTGGTTATTAACTTACAAAAACTGTCGACTCTCCCTGGTCTGTCAGTTGTCGTCGGCCTGCTGTGCCCATGGTGCTCACTTTATCTCTGCTCTTTGTTCTTAATAAACTCCTTCCTTTCTGAAATGCTCTGTGTCTGGAAATTTTTTTTTTCCAATCCACACTCAGACTGCCTCAACAAGAACTAGGCTAGGCTCAAAAACAGTCAAACTGATAATCACCACCTTGTATTTAATTGAGGCTGTCAGTGTACAGGACTGGAGCAGACAGCATCCTACAAGGGGTGATTTATAAGACCAATTCTCCTGAATTTCACCCACATCACCACCGCCAACAACTTGTTAGAATTGTTATTAGAATCTATCCACTATTAGAATATTAGAATCTATCCACTATTAGAATCTATCCAAAGGATAATCACTGTCTCAAAATGATCCCAGGGAATGAAAGTATATGCCTGAGTAGAAAAGCCTGATGCCTGAGATATGACTCCTTAGAAAAAAATGTGAAAATTGTTTGTCTCTGACATTGTCTCCACTCAGCTGATACACTTAAGGGGTGATCCCTCTGAAGGAGCATTTACATTTTCTAAGGGTAGTAAAGACCTAAAAAGTGCCCTCAAGGCACCCCAAAGAAACTATGGAAGAGTTGATTCTAAGCCCAAGTGAAATGTAGGAGGTTGAAGGGCTCTTTGACTCTATTATTTTAGCAAAAGAGGAACATGATTGAGAAGCAGAAAATGGGAGTTCTAGTCCTGGCTGAGCAACAAACTCACTTTGTAACTTCAGAGAAGTCACTTAACTCCACAGGGTCCGTAAAGTGGCTATGAATATTTACTCTTCCCATCTCACTGAGGCATCTTGGTGAACTTAGAAGAAATAAAATTGGATGGTGTTAAAGGTTATCTTCATCAAGCTTTGGTACAGTTAAGTTTCTATTCATACTGTGAGAAGCATTCCAGGATTGTATCAACCCCCTTCCCAGAACTCGTTTTGTCTGTTGCCCCCTCTCACCCTCTCTCCACATTCCCTCTTCTCCTCTCCTCTCTTTTCTTCTTCCTCCTCCTCTTCTCCCTTGTCTCTCTCTTATATGCACTGTCCCTAGGATGATACCACACATATTCTTACCTGTTTACAGACAGCTGTTCTTCCTATGCCCTGACTTCCACTTTCTCCCAGGTTCAACATCCCTTGACCATTTTCCTCTTTTCCCTTTTCATTCCTCATCTACAGTTGCAGTCTTATGGGAATTTAGGCAAGTGATTTTTAACTTGCAATGACTTTCTAGCTTATACTCACAGTTCTTCCAGATACTGGAGGACCCACAGCCCCTCCAGTCTAGATACCCTTCAATGAAGACTCAGCAGAAATAAGGTCTGGCTGACCTGCTGACAGCAATCTCCAATATGAGGGACATTGTCAAATGTCCTTGTTTTCCTTATCAATGTGCTATGGTCCTGTTACTTAAGCATTTAGTTCAATCTTCCTTTCTTCCTTTCTTTCTTTCCCTCTCTCTCTTTCTTTCTTTTCCTGTTAGGAAGAGCACTGGGTTGGGAGTCAGAAGACTGCTTGCTAATGCCTGGCTCTCTGCCTTTCATTAAAATGTCTGCCCCAGAAACTCTCACATTTGATAACTTTCCCTACTTCATCCTTTCTATCTTGTCAAATGAGTGATTGGTGCATTTCATTCTTCACCTTTCCTTACATTGAGTAATGATCCATACCACATGCTCAGAGTACTCAGGAAAATAAAACACAAACTCTGACCTTGAGGACATATTTATGTACTTGAACAAACATTTTTGACCTTAAAGACAAAGTTCCTGAGCTTAAGGAGCAACCAATGTGATAGGAGAGGCTAAGGATCTGTGTTCTGAAGGACATCACACCAAACTTGAAGTTAAAAACTTTGTCTGCATTTCTCCACTCTGTCATTTACATTCTGTGTGTTGTTTGATTATTCATTTTAACCTCTTTGAGCCTCAGTTTATTCATTTAGAAAACAGTATTAACATTCTACAGTATAACCCACCAATGTTGTTGTGAGGCTTACATAAATTCAATCATGTTGCTAAACATTTTAAACAAGGGATTCTCAGTACAGGCTGTACATCTTTGAATCACCTGGGAGGATTTTTAAAATGCCCAGGCCCAACCCCAGACCAGTGATATCAGAACCTCTAGGTGTGGGAACCAGACATAAGTAGTTTATAAAGATCCTTAGTTGATTTCAGGTGCAGCTGAGATTGCACCACTTGGTTAAACATCAAGCATCTACGAATAATACCATCCCCACTGACTGAGCAGTAGATGAAGTGGCAAGTGTGTATCTGGCAATCTCTCTTAAGGATATATCATTAAGATATCACATGTAAGCAATGACAACATGTGGAGATGTCATAAGACCTATACAAATAAAAATTATCTAGAATATAAAGAAGGAAATGGTTGATTCCAATTGAGGAGTCAAGAAAATCTTCAGGGAAGAGGTAGCATTTCAGTTGGATGTAGAAGCATGGTAGAATTCAAGAAACAGAAACAGGAGACAATAGGGAATGGTTAGTTCAGGCAGAAGAAATGTCAAAATCAAAGCCTAAACTATGTGCCAGATATTGTTTTAAGTGCCTAACATATGCCTAACTCTCACAGCAATATAATATATCCTTTTACACTTGAGTAAACAGACCTGAGAAGTTAATTTAAGGTCACAGAGCCAGGAAGTAGCCAAACTGAATAGTTGATTAAGCAGGCAGTCCATACTCTGATCATAATGTTCTACAGTTTCTCTAACATGAGCAGTGCTCTGTCTTGTGAAGATTAAGGACTAGATGATGATGATGAGAGGGATGAGAGATGAGGCAGAGAAATAGCTAAGTAGAATCATCAGCCTAGGATATAATGGAGGTCTGAACCATAATACTAAGTATTTGATTTATTTTTTTATGGCTTGGAGGTGTTTGTCCTTTCTGCAAAGGAAAGGAAAAGAAAATGAGTTTGTGCTTCATTAGGAAGGGTTTGAGTTAACTCTAAGAAAAGAATGCCCAGTAGTGAAGGTTGTTAAAAAAGGGAAACAGAACTGGAGGGAAGGAAATTGGAGGAATCTCTTAGGAAAGATAGGGGATGAAGATGACCTCCTAAGGTCTGTCAAAGAATTTTCAGATCACCTAAGCTCAATTAATAGCCCACTTTGGTCCTTGAAACATGATAGAAATCTAAGATTGACAGAAATCAGTAGATAAACCAATGTTTGCAATCAGAATCTGAACTTACCAATCAATCACTAGGTAATCTCCAGGCAGAAAGGATGTTTTTAGGAAGGCTGAGAATGCTCTTTTTCCCTTCTATCAATACAAAGAGCAAGAGCACCAAAGGGCAACCTCTTCCTTCAGGGTGATTTCCCAGAATTCTCACTCCATACTTTCTCTTACCTCCTATCTTCTCTTTCTTCTAGACTCCATTGGCAGTGAGCCCAGGATGCTCCTCCTAGGAGACAAGGCACTCTCTCACCCTTTCAGTTCCACCATTTCATACATATACCCCTCTTTTAAGCCAAATGATTCCTTTCCTTTCCCATCTTGTGGGAGCTACCTTGCCCCACCCTATTTGAAATTTTCCAAAACAAGTGAGGACACTCACCCTTGCCTTTTATTTCAAATGAGGCTTTTCTAAACTTTGGTATAGGAATACTGGGCTGGAGCTGGAGCCAGAGACCCCTAGGACTCTAAGGAGAAATTCTTCTTGAAACAGAAAAAGTAGCCAGTTCTTCCCACTGGTCTTCCTGACCTGTTCATTAAATACTTCCTCCAGGGGCCTAGTAGGATGTAGTACGGGGCAAAGAGTACTGGCTAGGGAGTCAGAAGATCTGACCTTGAAGATTTCCCAGCCCTTGTTAGCATTGCCCTTGTCTGAATCTGCATCTCCCATCTGTAAAGAAATAAGACAATAATATAAAAATAGAGAGCCACTGATCATTAAGTGCTTATGAATGCGATGACATTTAACTGCTTGTGAAACAATCTTGCCAAAAAATGAATCTGAATCTGATCAAGGCCTCTAGATGTCTCTTATTTGCAGGAAATAGAATAGTGGGGAACATTGAAGTCTACTACAAAGATGTGGTCAGTGAAACGCAGACCAGGTAGGGGAAAGCACTATAGGACAAATCAAGCAGTTCAGGTTTGTTCAATAAATACACTGAGAGAAAGAGAAGGAGGGGTGGAGAGAAAGAGAAAGAGAATCTAAATTCAACAGAGACTTATCAGACATGTCAGTCATTTTTAATATATGGATCTTATTAGGATCTGTATGGGAATACAACTGTTTAAAAATAACATTTGTGAGACATCAAGGAAATCTGGACATTGATTGAATACTAGATGCTATTAAGGAATTATTCTTAGTATATTTCTAGGTTTGATAATGGTATTAGTTATAATGTTTGGAATCCTTGTAATTTAGAGAGATATGATGTCCAAGATTTGCTTCAAAATAATAAGGATTTGGTGAAGGATTAGATGAAGGAATAGATAAATTACTAATTGCAAAAGCCATATAATGGGTATAGGGGGGTCATTATACTGTTTTCTGTACTTTTATAGATGTTTCAAAGTTCTCATAATAAATGAAAATGTTTGAAAAAGGGAAGTATAGGTTAGTGCAATCATTTTAAGGAGCCTTGGTACTGCAGTAGTAAAGAAGCCACTTGTCAGTGCAGGAGACATAGGTGACATGGGTTGAATCCCTGGGTCAGGAAGATCTTCTGGAGAAGGAAATGGCAACCTGCTCCAGTATTCTTACCTGGAAAATCTCATGGACAGAGCAGCCTAGTGGGCTACAATTCATGGGGTCGCAAAGAGTCAGATATGACTGAGTGACTGAACAGAGCAGAGAGAGTTCTGAGGGCACACCTTGGAGACTACTGTTAGGTGAAACAATGCATGTATCAAGGTGGGGGCATTTAAATAAAACCCTTCCATGCTTTAACCTCAGCAATGCTATTTTGGTATATTTTCTGTATACCTTAACACTCTATGGCAACCCAGGCCTACTTGAGTTTGGCTTAAGGATAGACCAAGCCACTTACATTTTAGACTGATGGAGATCTACTTTTGAACACATACAAAAACAGAGAAATAGTACAAAGAGTGGATTTCCCAGCCCCTAGCCCTAGACTGTTTCATGGCTTGGGAGGTCTGACACTGTTGTGACTTGAATAATTTGTCTCCAGGACTTTTACCCTAGTATTAGGAACAGACTGTAGTGTAAGATATATCATTTTTTTTTAGTTTGCCTCAGAGAGCTGTCCCTCCTTGCCAGGCCTTCCTCTATACCCCACTAAATAAGGTACACCACACCTCCAACCCAAATGACTTATACCACAGAGGCCTATATCCCCCACCTCCCACCCGTGGTCGTTGCCCAGGTCCAATCATCACATTGGTATTAACAAAGTTTTTCACATGTAATAAAATAAAAAGCCTTAATTTTTAAGAATTAGAGAGCTGGAAAAACTTTGGGGAAGTTCAGGGGTCACAGTTTTATACAAGGCCTTCCCTGACTGGGTAACAAAGGACTGGGAGACTTGGAGTGCACTCTTCTGTGAACTCCACCAAATAAATTCACCACAAGCAATCATATTGTTAAATATGGGTCTCTTGGCCACAAGGGTACAGCTGTGGATCCTAAACTGGGAGAACTTTTAGGAGACTGAGTAGGGCAGAAAGTCTCTCAGAGAGCGGGACTCTGTTAGAGTATCTCTCATTTGTCAACTTCACAGTCTTCTCCTATCCTATTACAGCCATAAATCAGAAATGGAAACAGCTCTGAGAATTCTATAATTCTTAAAGGAGTAGCTTCAGTAATTTTCTGGTTCCTGAGAGTCAGGAAATCAGAAAGGAGACAGGATGCTGGGTGATTCCTGTCCACAAACTGTCTCTGAACTATACCCCAACTTTCTGAGAAACAAATCCTTGCCTACGGTGAATTATGTGGCTTTTATCCTTGCTTCCAACCCTAGATCTGGGCTTCATGCATCAGTCTTCTATAAAATCCAACAAGCATGGTGCCATCTTTAGAACAAAAAGTTTTCACCTTTTCTCCAAATTTAGTTTTGCTGAATGTCTAGTTAGTAGGTATATCTCCCTACTCATTCCTATCCCAGTCCCTTCTTATTCCTAGGACTAGATGCTTTCCAAACAGATTGGGTTGGGAGAGCCTGACAGGGCAACACCCCAGTGTGTCAGCATATAATAAGATGAGAGGTTCTGTTTTTCAGTCCCTGGGACTCTTTTTCAAGCCCTCTCCTATCTCATCTGGTAGAGGCAAAGGAGTACTAAATCTAGCCCACCTCCAAGTGTCAGATACTCAGGCTCCTGGACAGAAGGAATGTCTTTTGCCAGCTTCCCTCCTTCCTGGGACCCATGCAGCTGCTGGGACTTGCTGGATACAGAGTCCACTTTCTGGGTAAATAAAATCCACAAATAATCTAAAACCTTCAGCTACTACTGTATTATTGGAACCCTCTCTCCAACTAAACTTTTTTGGTTATGGAAATTTTCAAACTCATACATGCACATAAATAGAGTCATATAATGAATCCCTATGTATCTATCACTCAGCTTCAATAGTTAGCAAACCAGTCACTCTTATTTCATCCAAATCCTTCCGACACACAAACGTTCTTTCCAGAATATTGTAAAGCAAAACCCAAATATACCATCATATCTTTTTATTCATAAATAATTCAGACTATATTTTTAATATATTTTTTGTATCATCAGAGATGAGTGAAAGATACAGAAGGCCCCTTTACAGGTTCAGCAGTTTTGCTTTCACCTCTGCCTCTGATACACACTCTAATTTTGGAAAAGTTTCTTTCTGTAGACCTAAATTTTCCCATCTGTATAATGGTGTAGGAGAGGTAGAGTGGTGTGTATGTGTTAGGAATAGTGGTGCACCAAACTAGTGTTTCTCAAGCTTTAAAGTACATATGACCTCCCTGTTAAAATGGAAATTTTGACTTAATAGGTCTGAAGTGGAGTCTGGGGTTCTATATTTCTAATAAATTCCCAGGTCCATTGAGTAACAAGGTTGACTTATCTCAGGGACCTCTCAGTTCTGCAATCGCACAAGTCCAAAATTCCTGATAATTTTACCTATTTCTCTATCCCCAGATGGGAGGCATGCTTTAATATGCCCCAGACAAAGTGCTCCAACTTTAAAATCTTCAAGGGAAGGTTTGTGTATACCCCTGATCATTAGTTTCAAGCATTGATATCCTGAAATCAGCTAGTGCTAGCTTTCAAGAACTGATTGTCAATTTCTCAGGATCTTTGCAAGTTGTTAAACGTAGCTATCATTTAAAATTGAATTAATATCCATGTTCATAGCAGCATTATGCACAATAGCTAAGAGGTGGAAGCAACTCAAACATTTATGAATGAATGAATAAACAAACATTTTATATTCATACAACGGAATATTATTAAGCCTTTAAAAAGGGAAATACATTCTACATATGCTATAACATGTCTGTAAGGACATTGTGCCAAGTAAAATGTGCTTCCCAGGTGGTGCAGTGGTAAAGAATCTGCCTGCAGGAGATGCAAGAGATGCGAGTTTGATCCCTGGGTAAAGACAATCAGCTGGAGTAGGAAATGGCAACCTGCTCCAGTAATCTTGCCTGGAAAAATTCCATGGACAGAGGAGCCTGGTGGGGCTACAGTCAATGGGGATGCAAAGAGTCAGACACGACTGAGCACACGCACATGCCAAATAAAATAAGCCAGTCACAAAAAGATAAACACTGCATGTAAGATTTTACCTACATTGGTATCCAAAGTAATCAAATTTGAAACAAAAAGTTAAATGGTCGTTGCTAGTGGCTGGGAGAGGAGGAACTAGAAAGTTGGATAATCAGACTAAAGTTTCAGTTTTTCAAGATGAAAAAGTCCCGAAGATCTGTTTCACAACAATGTGAATATACGTAATCCAGTGTTTTTTTATCATGATTCAAAATGAAAAATAAAATGTAATTAAATTATATAAATCTGGAGTTAAATAAATGATATTATAAACAAGGTAATAATTACTCAAAAGTCATCACTTCTAAGAATTTTTTTACCATATATATTTTACCATTATATATTTTATATATAATATATAATTAATATCTCTACTATAGTATATGCATCATGGAAATACTACATAATATACGCTTCTGCACATCTCTTCCTAAATTTGCATTTAATAACATGGAGTTGGTAGTCTGAAATCGGTGAATGCTACAAATTAGGTCTCACTTGTCCTACCCTCTATCCTAATGGAGGGCCGGTTGTTAAATGTCTACCAACAGACCACTGGTTCTAGGGCCTAGCAAACCTTCATTATCAGTAATTCCTTCCACTAGAACTACCCCCAAATACCTACTTTTGTATTTCAGAATTTCTTTTCCAGTATGGAGGAAGACATCAAGTATCAGGTAAAGAATTGCACTAAATGAGCCTCCCAGCTACTGTACAGACAGGAAGTACGGAAGAAGTTTCAGTTCAGTTCAGTTCAGTCCCTCAGTCCTGTCCGACTCTTTGTGACCCCATGGACTGCAGCACGCCAGGTCTCCTTGTCCATTGCAAACTCTTGGAGTTTACTTAAACTCATGTCCACTGAGTTGGTAATGCCATCCAACCATCTCATCCTCTGTCATCCCCTTCTCCCCGTGCCTTCAATCTTTCCCAGCATCAAGGTCTTTAAAAAGGAGTCAATTCTTCACAGCAGGTGGCCAAAGTATTGGAGCTTCATCTTTAGCATCAGTGTTTCCAATGAATATTCAGGACTGTTTTCCTTTAGGAAGGACTGGTTGGATCTCCTTGCAGTCCAAGGGACTCTCAAGAGTCTTCTCCAAAGACAAAGTTCCAAAAGCATCAATTCTTCGGCACTCAGGTTTCTTCACAGTTCAACTCTCACATCTATATGTGACTACTGGAAAAACCATAGCTTTGACTACATGCACCTTTGTTGGCAAAGTAATGTCTCTACTTTTTAATATGCTGTCTAGGTTGGTCATAACTTTTCTTCCAAGGAGTATGTGTCTTTTAATTTCATGGCTGCAGTCACCATCTGCAGTGATTTTGGAGCCAAAAATACATAAATAAATAAATAAAGTCTGTCACTGTTTCCATTGTTCCCAATCTATTTGCCATGAAGTGATGAGACCAGATGCCATTTTCTTAGTTTTTTGAATGTTGAGTTTTAAGCCAACTTTTTCACTCTCCTCTTTCACTTTCATCAAGAGGCTCTTTAGTTCTTCTTTGCTTTCTGCCATAAGGGTGGTGTCATCTGCATACCTGAGGTTATTGATATTTCTCCTGGCAATCTTGATTCCAGCTTGTGTTTCTTCCAGTCCAGTGTTTCTCATGATGTACTCTGCATAGAAGTTAAATAAGCTGGGTGACAATATACAGCCTTGATGTACTCCTTTTCCTATTTGGAACCAGTCTGTTGTTTCATGTCCAGTTCTAACTGTTGCTTCCTGACCTGCATACAGATTTCTCAAGAGGCAGGTCAGGTGGTCTGGTATTCCCATCTCTTTCAGAATTTTCCACAGTTTCTTGTGGTCCACACAGTCAAAGGCTTTGGCATAATCAATAAAGTAGAAGCAGATGTTTTTCTAGAACTCTCTTGCTTTTTCGATGATCCAACAGATGTTGGCAATTTGATCTCTGGTTTCTCTTCTTTTTCTAAATCGAGCTTGAACATCTGGAATTTTACAGATCATGTCCTGTTGAAGCCTGGCTTGGAGAATTTTGAGCATTTTACTAAGGTAACTAGCATGTGAGATGAGTGCAATTGTGCAGTACTTTGAGTATTATTTGGCATTGCCTTTCTTTAGGATTGGAGTGAAAACTGACCTTTTCCAGTCCTGTGGCCACTGCTGAGTTTTCCAAATTTGCTGGCATATCGAGTATGGCACTTTCACAGCATCATCTTTTAGGATTTGAAATAGCTCAACTCGAATTCCATCACTTCCACTAGCTTTGTTTGTAGTGATGCTTCCTAAGGCCCACTTGACTTTGCATTCCAGGATGTCTGGCTCTAGGTTGGTGATCACACCATCATGATTATCTGGGTTGGGAAGATCTTTTTTGCATAGGTCTTCTGTGTATTCTTGCCATCTCTTCTTAATATCTTCTGCTTCTGTTAGATGTATAACATTTCTGTCCTTTATTGTGCCCATCTTTGTATGAAATATTCCCTTGGTATCTCTAATTTTCTTGATCTCTAGTATTTCCAATTCTATTGTTTTCCTCTATTTCCTTGCATTGATCACCGAAGAAGGCTTTCTTATCTCTCCTTGCTAGTCTTTGGAACTCTGCATTCAAATGGGTGTATCTTTCCTTTTCTTCTTTGCCTTTCACTTCTCTTCTATTCACAACTATTTTGAAGGCTTCCTCAGACAACCATTTTGCCTTTTTGCACTTATGTTCCTTGGGGATGGTCCTGATCCCTGCCTGCTGTACAATGTCACGAACCTCTGTCCATAGTTCTTCAGGCACTTTATCAGGTGTAATCCCTTGAATCTGTCACTTTTACTGTATAATTGTAAGGGATTTGACTTAGGTCACACCTGAATGGTCTATTGGTTTCCCCTACTTTTTTCAATTTAAGTCTGAATTTGGCAATAAGGAGTTCATGGTCTGTGCCACAGTCAGCTCCCAGTCTTGTTTTTGCTGACTGTTTACAACTTCTTCATCGTTGGCTGCAAAGAATATAATCAAAGAATATAATCATTGAATCAAGAATATATTGGTCATCTGGTGATATCCATGTGTAGAGTCTTCTCTTGGGTTGTTGGTTCAGAACAACTCATTATGCAATAAATATTAATTATAGAGTATCTTTATGAGCTAGACTCTGAAATACTTGTTAAGAATTTAGATAATCCAGGCATGATATAATTTACCTCTGACCAATAATATAGAATTGGCCAAAATTTTTTCTGAGACTTCTATGAAACCATTTTCTGCAAAGGTGGTTTTATATTGCTTGCAAAAAAGGGCACTGGATCAAGAGACTAGGGATAATTAGGGGGTTTAATGGAACAGTGGAACATTAAGCAAATGATTTCACCTCTCTGTGCCTCAGTTTCCTCATGTGTAACATGGAGGTAGCAGTATAATTATCACAGTGATAGCTGATGCTACATAAGCTCATGTATGTGCTAGGCACTGTTCTAAATTCTTTACATGTATTCCCTCATTTATCCTCACAACAATGCTAGGAAGTAATTTCTATTCATTTTACTGATGAGGAAACTGAGCCACAGACAGAGGAAATAGTGTGCCCAAGGCTGGATGAATCACAAACTGGAATCAAGATTGCTAGGAGAAATATCAGTAACCTCAGATATGCAGATGACACCACCCTTATGGCAGAAACTGAAGAACTAAAGAGTCTCTTGATGAAGGTGAAAGAGGAGAGTGAAAAAGCTGGATTAAAACTCAACATTCAAAAAACAAAGTTCATGGCATCCGGTCCCATCACTTCATGGCAAATAGATGGGGAAACAATGGAAACAGTGACAGACCTTATTTATTTATTTATTTGTTTTTGGCTCCAAAATCACTGCAGATGGTGACTGCAGCCATGAAATTAAAAGATGCTTGTTCCTTGGAAGAAAAGCTATGACAAACCTAAACAGTATATTAAAAAGCAGACAATTTTGCTAACAAAGGTCTGTCCAGTCAAAGCTATGGTTTTTCCAGTAGTCATGTACAGATGTGAGAGAGTTGGACAATAAAAAAGGCTGAGCACTGAATAATTGATACCTTTGAGCTTTGGTGCTGGAGAAGACTCTTGACAGCCACTTGGACAGCAAGGAGATCAAGCCAATCAATCCTAAAGGAAATCAGTCCTTAAAATTCACTGGGAGGACTGATGCTGAAGTTAAAGTTCCAATACTTTGGCCACCTGATGGGAAGAACTGACATTGGAAAAGACCCTGATGCTAGGAAAGATTGAAGGCAGGAGAAGAGGACAATAGAGGATGAAATGTTTGGATGGCATCACAGACTCAATAGACATGAGTTTGAGCAAACTCCGGGAAATGGAGAAGGACAGGGAAGCCTGGCATACTGCAGTCCATGGGGTCACAAACAGTCGGACACAACTGAGCAATTGAACAACAATTAAAGCAACAACAAGGTTACAACAGTCAGTTAGTAAGTGAATGGCGTTTACTAGATGACCTCCTAGTTCAGAGCCATTCAATTCTATTCTGTAAAGCCATTTCCAGTTTGAATCTGGGAGCCTTGCTTAGGCCTCAAAGCCATACCTGAGAGAGTCAGTTCTTAGGTATGTTGATAAGAAGTCCGGGGTGCCCAAGGAGGAGAAAGGGATCGGGGGCTTTCAAGGAGGGGATAGGGGTCTGAGGTTCTCAAGGAGGAGAAAAAGACAAACATTTTTTCTACATTCCTTAGTCTCAGTCACATATAATGTTTTGTTTTGTTTTGTTTTTCCTTAAAGCCCAGAACTGATCATTACACAACAAAAAAACCATCTTAAACTCTGTACTAAGGATTATATAACAACAAAGTATCTTGCTTGAGGACATGTTTCTCCTATTTAAGAACCTGCTGACTAATTCTTTTATCTTAAAATATATATTGAAGGAATGGGTCTGGTTTGGTTAAGTTCATATCTATCGCTTAGTCATGTCTGACTCTTTGCGACCCCATGGACTGCAGCACACCATGCTTCCCTGTCCATCACCAACTCCCAGGGCTTGCTCAAACTCATGTCCATAGACACAGCAATGCCATCCAATGATCTCATCCTTTGTTGTCACCTTCTCCTCCTGCTTTCAGTTTTTCCCAACATCAGGGTCTTTTCCAATGAGTCAGTTCTTCACATCAGGTGGACAAAATATTGGAGTTTCAGCTTTAGCATCAATCCTTCCAATGAATAGTCATGACTGATTTCCTTTAGGATTGATGGTTTGATCTTGTTGCAGTCTAAGGGACTCTCAAGAGTCTTCTCCAACACCACAGTTCAAAAGCATCAATTTCCATTTCTCAGGTTTCCTTATGGCTCAACTGTCATATCCATACATGAACACTAGAAAAGCCACAACTTTGATTAGATGGACATTTGTTGGCAAAGTAATGTCTGTGCTTTTTAATATGCTGTCTGGGTTTGTCTTAGCTTTTCTTCCCAGGAGCAAGCATCTTTTAATTTCATGGCTGCAGTCACCATCTGTAGTGATTTTGAAGCCCAAGAAAATAAAGTCTGCTACTGTTTCCATTGTTTCCCCATCTATTTGCCATGAAGTGATGGGACTAGATGCCATTTTCTTAGTTTTTTGAATGTTGAGTTTAAGCCAGCTTTTTCACTCTCCTCTTTCACTTTCATCAAAAGGCTCTTTAGTTCTTCTTCACTTTCTGCCATAAGCGTGGTGCGATCTGCATATCTGTGGTTATTGATATTTCTCCCAGCAGTCTTGATTCCTGCTTGTACTTCATTGAGCCCAGCATTTCACATGATGTACTCTGCATATAAGTTAAATAAGCAGGGTGAAGATATACAGCCTTGACATACTCCTTCCCCAATTTGGAATCAGTCCATTGTTCCATGTCTGGTTCTAACTGCTGCTTTTTGACCTGCACACAGGTTTCTAAGGAGGCAGGTAAGGTGGTAAGTTATTCCCATCTCTTTAAGAATTTTCCACAGTTTGTTGTGATCCACATAGTCAAAGGGTTTGACATAGTCAATAAAGCAGAAGTAGATATTTTTCAGGAAATCTCTTGCTTTTTCTATGATCCAACAGATGTTGACAATTTGATCTCTGGTTTCTCTTTCTTTTCTAAATCCAGCTTGAACATACGGAAGCTCTTGGTTCATATACTGTTGAAGTTTCATTTGGAGAATTTTGAGCATTACTTTGCCAGTGTATGAGATGAGTGCAATTGTGTGGTAGTTTGAACATTTTTGGCATTGCCTTTCTTTGAGATTGGAATGAAAACTGACCTTTTCCAGTCCTGTGGTCACTGGTGAGTTTTCCAAATTTGCTGGCATATTGAGTGCAGCACTTTCACAGCATCATCTTTTAGGATTTGAAATAGCTCAACTGGAATTCCATCACCTCCACTAGCTTTGTTCATACTGATGCTTCTTAAGGGCCATCTGACTTTGGATTCCAGGATGTCTGACTCTAGGTGAGTGATCACACCATCATGGTTATCTGAGTCATGAAGATCTTTTTTGTATAGTTTTGTGTGTTCTTGCCACCTCTTCTTCACATATTCTGCTTCTGTTAGGTGCATACAATTTCTGTACTTTACTGTGCCCATATTTACATGAAATATTCCCTTGATATCTCTAATTTTCTTGAAGTGATCTCTAGTCTTTCCCATTCTATTATTTTCCTCTATTTCTTTGGATTTATCACTGAGGAAGGCTTTCTTATCTCTCTTTGCTATTCTTTGGAATTCTGCATTCAGATGGGTATATCTTTCCTTTTCTCCTTTGCCTTTCATTTCTCTCTCTCTCTCTCTCTCTCTTTTTTTTTTTTCAGCTAATTGTAAGGCCTCCTCAGACAACCATTTTGCCTTTTTGCATTTCTTTTTCATGGGGATGGTCTTGATCACTGGAAAAACCTTTCTATTGTTAGTTTTAATCCCCTTATCTTAAAGTGTAAAATGTGGAAGTGGATCTGGTAAGACCTTTACAACCTTGAGACATTCTTTTGATTTACTGTAATAACCAACTGAAGAAGTATATGGATCCCTTGCTAAGACTAGTGAGGGGGCACTCTCCATCCCCATTCTGATGTCTATGTCAGAAACTTTCTCTGTCCCTTTTTATAGTTTAATAAACTCTTCTACACAAAAGCTCTTGAGTATCAACCCTGGTCCCGAAGTGAAATCTTCCAAAATCACGAATTTGACATTGTTCATGTAAGCTATCATACTCTTGTTTAAACCTGAGTCAGAAGGCAGGACCTCAGAGATCTGAGAAGCAGTAAGGGTAGATTTGAATCTACTGGAACCTGGGAAATGCAGCCAGGGCCCCTCTGTCCAATTTACAGCAAGGAATCCAGCGGGCATAACATTTGGTGGTAAGTCTCCCTCCATATAGTTATAGTTCAAGAACAAAAAAATAAAGGCAACCCAGGTTCTAGTATGCTCTATCAAATGTTTTATTTGAGATGCTTCAGTGCTGATGTTTGAAGTTGAGTGGGTTTAGAGGACTTGTTCTATATTTTATCTTGATAGAAATTATTTGTTATCTGGGTTTAAGATATTTTTGTGCATTTCCCTTGGCCCTTGGAGGCCCCAAGGGACAAAGTGACAGGTGTGTCTAATCCAAATCTAAAGTGGATCCTCTTTTTTACTGAAGGAAAAAAAATGATACAAAATTGCTCGCCAGGACTCTTCGTGTTAGTTGGCTAATTGAGCTCCATCCTATCCTCCTCTATTGAGAACAGCTTCTTCATTTGATATCTTGCTTTTTTGCCTCTGATCTGAAAGTTATTTCCAAGCATGCCACAGTAACCTAGAGAGCCACTCTAATGTTCATTTAAAAGCCGTTTTTCATTAATTCTTCTACCAAAATGACCCATGGATAGTATTAGGTCCACATGTAATAATAACAAAAATATCAAAATTCAGAAGTTTAAAAATAAGCTTCTTCCTACAGTCACCATTGCCATTTCACCCAAGGTGAAACTCTGTTAGAAGCCAAAATATTAACCACCAATAGTGACTCAAGTATCTTCCATTCCAGAAAATAGGAAACTAAAAAGGACCTTGAAGGGTCATCTGGTTAAGCCTCCTGATTCCAGATTAGTGATTATACAATACATTAGCAGTCAAATCAATTATAGGAGTGGCTTCTGGGTGTATTGATGACCAATACATTTTGACTTACAAATAGACTTATCTACTATCTTCCTTAAGCATGCCATGGGTTATGCTCATTTTCCTGGGGTGACTCTTTCATGTTTCAGTTCTCCTTTGGTTCCCTGGTATATTGTGAGTATCATTTTATCTCCCAAGTTGATCACATCATTTGGAAAATGACTACTCTGTGGAGAGCATCAAGCAGAGGCTGGTCCATATGGTGTTGAATAGCATGGAGATCTATTATTCTTCTGTATTTCAATTTTTAATTGACACCAAAGACAATGCTGGAAACCTGATACCTATCCTTGGGTGCCTATAATTCTTCTTTTTATTATTTCTAATTCGAAGCTAAGGACCCCCACAAGGCATGTTGAAACATGAGACTGCAAAAAGTGGGAGACCATGTGAAGGCTTTGGAATTGTACTTCTGGATCCTTAATTTCCTCATTGAAAGTAGTGTGCACAAAGAGTCTGGAAGGGAACAGACATTTAATAAATGTATAAATTCTTCTCAGCAAATGATGATCCAGTACAGCAGTGGTATTAATTTCCCTTTTCAGCGGTCCTCAATTCAATACCATTTCAAAGGCTAAGAATTCTACCCTGGTCTATCCTGCTTTTTATCTTTATTTTATTCTTTTCATTCCCAATCCTTCCCTTCTTCCTCTTTCATTTCCCACAATCTCTTTCTTAATTCTCTTCCTTTCCTCTCTAACTAGCACACTGAGTTCTGTTTGTGCACAGCCAGTGAGAAAACACAAATCAGCTGGATGACATATATCTTGCCAAGTGGATCTGATGGATTGGAAACCTCATTCCTACAGTGGTGTGTGATTATTATTTTGATTAAGCCTCTGGAGAAAACAATGACAACTAAGAGAGGGCCACCAACATATGCCCACTTCATAAGTCTTTGCTGTAGGCCCAGTAGTTAGCTTGACCTTCTCTAACACTCAGGCCATTCCCCAGCCCCCAGTTCAGAGAGTCAGAAAACTTGGCTGCTCATCTTACAGCATTCTATATTTGGGCAGAAGAAAAGGGAGGAGGGAAGAATTGAGCCTATAGCTAAAAGGTTTATGAAAACTGACTAGCTAGGAGATCATCTCTAGCCAGAAAACAATGATAAAAAATAGTCACTTGTAGCTGAAATGAAGCTACACTCTGGTGGCTTCAAGTCATTTCATTCTTTTTCTAACACAAACAAGTTTCTGCTACAGTTAGCACTACACAGGCAGTTGGACAAAGATTGGGAGGTGCCATGCCAGATCCTAATAGTGAGTGTGCATCAGGACTGCCAGCAGCAGCTGCTTTATTTCTGGGATTGATGGCAGAAACAGAGGAAGCAGCTGAATTCCTGGGACACAGTGAGAATACCTGGGCTCAGGTGGAGTTTGTTAGACTGTGTATTAGTTTGCTAGAGCTACCATACAAAGTACCACAAACCGAGTGGCTTAAACAACAGAAATTTATCTTCTCAGTTCTGGAGAGTACAAGACTGAAAACAAGGTGACAGCAGAGTTGGTTCCTTCTGAGGACTGTGAGGGAGAATCTTGTCCATGCCTCACTCTTAATTTCTAGTAAACTATTTCTGGCAATATTTGACATTTCTTGGCTTGTAGATCATGTCTTCATCTTTATGTGGCATTGTCCCTGTGTACATATATGTGTGCAAATTTCCCCTTCATATTGGATTAGGGGTCCACCCTACTACAGTATGGGCTTCCCTGGTGGCTCAGATAGTAAAGAATCTCCCTGCAATGCAGGAAACCCAGGTTCAATCCCTGGGTTGGGAAGATCTCTTGGAGAAGGAAATGGCAACCCACTATAGTATAGTTGCTTGGAGAATTACATGGACAGAGAAGCTTGGCAAGCTATAGTCCATAGGATTGCAAAGAGTTGGACACGACTGAGTGACCAACACTACTACAGTATGACTTCATCTTAACTAAGTACTTCTGCAATGATTTTATTTCCAAAAAAGTTTACATTCCAAGGTACTGGTGACAGGAACTCCAACATATGAATTTGAAGGGGACATAGTTAAACTCATACCAGTTCCAGGGACAGGAGTGTTAAAGCCTGGCATGGGCATAAAAAACACTCTTTATTGTTTTTGTTAATGATAAGAACAGGCAACATCATCTATTGAATTTGTTCTGGGCTTGATTCTGAGATGCATTGTTTCATTATTTGCATCACAAATCTATACACTAGGTACTTAACTATTATGCCCATGTTTCAGCATACAAAACTAAGGCCCTAGAAAGAGAAATGACTTGCTCCATAAAGGGAATTTGACTTGGCCCAAGTCATGGGTCCAGTAAATGGCAGAGTGACATTTGAACTCAGATCCATATGACACCAAGGTATCTCTGAAATGTTCTTTGCACTGTGTTGTTGTTGTTCAGTCGCTCAGTTGTTTCCAACTCTTTGCAACCTCATGGACTACCTCATGGATAGTGAGATAACGTCACTATCTCTCAGAGTTTGTTCAAACTCATGTCCATTGAGTCAGTGATGTTATCCAACCATCTCATCCTCTGTCACCCCCTTCTCCTCCTGCCTTCAATCTTTCCCAGCATTAAGATCTTTCCCAATGTGTTGGCTCTTCTCATCAGATAGCCAAAATATTGGAGCTTCAGCTTCATCATCATCCTTTCCAGTGAATATTGAGAGTTTATTTCCTTCAGGATTTACTTGTTTTATATCCTTACTATCCAAGGGACTCTCAAGAGTCTTCTCCAGAACCACAGTTCAAATGCATCATTTCTTTGGCTCTCAACCTTCTTTATGATCCAACTCTTACATCCCTACAAGACTACTGAAAAAAGCATAGCTTTGACTACACTTTGATGGCAAAGTGATATTCTGCTTTTTAATAGCCCATCTAGGTTTGTTACATATTTTCTTCCAAGGAGCAAGTATCTTTTAAATTCATGGCTGCAGTCACCATCCACAGCGATCCTGAAGCCTAAGAAAATAAAATCTGTCACTGTTTCCATTTTCCCCCCATCTATTTGCCACGAAGTGATGGGACTGGAATCCATGATCTTAGTTTTTTGAATGTTGAATTTTAAGCCAGCTTCTTCACCCTCCTCTTTTCACCCTCATCAAGAAGCTCCTTAGTTTCTCTTCACTTTCTGCCATTAAAGTGGTATCATCTGCATATCTGAGCTTGTTGATATTGATTCCAGCTCACGAGTCATCCAGCCCAGCATTTTGCATGATGTACTCTGCATATAAGTTATACTTTGCACCATACTCTTTTGCTAATTAGGAAGCCCTCACTTGCCCCATTTCAGGACATGAAACACCAGAACCTGAAGAGAAATTCTGATTTTAGAACTGGTGGGATCTGCTTAGGGATCTTGGGTGGCTGAAGCATCTTCCTTGGAGAGTTTTAAGAGTAAGAGACCTCTCTGCCAGAGTCTGTTGGTGTGATGAGAGGCTATCTAAAGGTAAAGATGTGGGTAAGATGATCTCCAGTAAATGGCAGGGGTATAAGTTGCAGGAGGAGATGTTAGAAGGAAAGGATGTAGAGATGGTAGAGTTCTAAGGAACCAGTACAATCAGTGAGACATAATAGTGCATACTCACATAGCATTTATTATATACTAAGCACTGTTTAGTGCTTTAAGGACTTCCCTGTTGGCTCAGATGGTAAAGCGTTTGTCTAAAATGCGGGAGACCTGGGTTCGATCCCTGGGTTGGGAAGATCCCCTGGAGAAGGAAATGGCAATCCACTGCAGTACTATTGCCTGGAAAATCCCATGGACAGAGGAGCCTGGTAGGCTACGGCCCATGGGGTCGCAAAGAGTCTGACATGACTGAGCGACTTCACTTCAAGCACTGTTTAAGCACTTTATATGTATTTACTCATTCAACCATCAAAATCACCCTATATGGTGGGGTCCATCTTTGTCCTTGGTTTATAAAAAGGAAACTAAGGCACACAATTTTGAATAACTTGTCTAAAATTTCACAAAAAAACTACATATTGAGACTGAGATTTGAATATAAGCAGTTTGATTCCAGTCAACACCAAAAGAAATTTGCTTTTCTCTGATTAAACAATTCACTCAGATCCACTACCCATACTGTGAACTGCATTTTATCCAGTGCAACTTATGTTAAGAAGCATTAAATTGCCTCCTTTAATCTTTACGAAAGCCACATGAGGTATGACATGTTATTACATCAGTGCCATGGGATAGCAGAAGAAACCAAGGTTCAATTCACAAGCAGAGCTGAGATTCAAGCCTAGGTCTGGCTTACCTCAACACTACACAGCTCTGCGTCTCACTGCCTCATGGTTTGCTGGGCTGATTCCTTCCAAGATAAGAAAGGTGATAAAAGATGTGATTGCTCTTAAGATGTATATGTATTTTAACAGAGATTCTTGGAAACACAAACCCTTCTCCAGAGTAAAGTTCCTCTTAGTTAGATATTTCATCTCTTGCAGCAAGTTAGACTGCTTAATGGCACACATCTTTTACATGCAAGCACCAAGAACGCTTGAGATTCTGTGTGTACCAGTGTATGAGATGGAGGAGATTTCTATATATATTGATATTAGTTCAAGAGATATTATAAATAAATTAAATGATTATGCAAATTATATGCAAACACATTTAATAGCATTCTTTCAGGAAAAGGATGGCAGCAAGCCAATAAAGTGGGCAGTGTTTTCTGTTCCACTAATGGCTAAACTGGGAAACTGTGTAGGACAAAGCTGGCCAAAATACCCTCTATAAGCAAATAGAGATGAGTTTGTTACCTTTGTTCCCAAAAATTTGTATAAATCACTATATAATTCCAAAGCCTAATGTTTTCCCTGTATGGTCACCTCTATGGTCATTGATTCTGTCCTAAAACTCAAGAATACCATGTGTTAGTGAAAAGAACCTTCTGTGTGAGAAGAGCTAGGTTCTAGTTGAATTTCTGCTTTGGACTATGTATGTATCCTTGGACAAGTTATTTGACTTCTCTGAGTATCACTTACCCTTGATTATAAAGGAATGGATAAGATGTAATTATCTCTGAATTTCTTTCCATTTAAATATTCTGTTTAATTATTAAACTATCTTCAAATTCTTAGCCTTTGAGTCATTAATGGATTGAGTGAGAAAAGCATCATTTCTTAAAGGTCTATTAAAATGTACTTGTAGGAAAAAAAAAAACTACTGGAAAGCATTTGCAAGTAGATTTATTTAGACCTCACCTGCTTACAGGTACAATAAATACCAACACCTGCTTTGTAGATTCATATCTCACTTACTCAGCCAGGCCCATATGTCTCCCTCTCTGAGTAACTTAGGTTCAGGACCTAAGGTAGACCCTAGGAGAATTTCTATAAAGAAGGCTTTGTGGAGTGCATTTTGACAGATGGTTGGAGGCACCAAATTCTTTCATATTATTAATAATTTTGTTGGAGTATAGTGTCTTTACATTGTTGTATTACTTTCTGCTCTACAGTGAAGTGAATCAGTTATACATATACACATATCTCCTCTTTTTAAGATTTCCTTCCCATTGAGATCACCACAGAATACTAAGTAGAGTTCCCTGGGCTGTACAATAGGTTCTCATTATTTATCTTAGTAGTGTATGTATGTCAATTCCAATCTCCCATTTAATCTCACCCCTCTTCTTCCCTTGGCATCCATAAGTTTGCTTTCTACATCTGTATCTCTATTTCTGCTTTGCAAATAAATTCATCTGTACCATTTTTCTAGATTCCACATATAAGTGATGTTATACAATATTTGTTTTTCTCTTTCTGACATACTTCACTCTTTATTTTCCATCTCTAAGTCTATCCACATCTTTGCAAATGGTGCTATTTTGTTCATTTTTATGGCTGAGTAATATTCCATTGTATATATTTACCATATTTACTTTATCCATTCTTCTGTATAGACATTTAGATTTCTTCTGTATTCTAGCTATTGGAAATAGTGCTGCAATGAACGTTGGGGTGCATGCATCTTTTTGAATTGTGATTTGCTTTAGGTATATAACCAGGAGTGGGGTTTTTAGGTCATAAGGTAGTTCTATATTTTTATGGTAGTTCTAGTTTTTTGAGGAACCTCTATACCATTCTCCATAATGGCTGTACAATTTACATTCCGATCAACAAGGTAGCAGGGTTTCTATGTCTGCACACCCTCTCCAGCATTTATTGTTTGTAGATTTTCTGATGATGGCCATTCTGACCTGTGTGAGGTGATGCATCGTCGAGGTTTCGACTTGCACTTCTCTAATAATTAGTGCTATTGAGCATCTTTACATGTGTTTTTTGGCCATCCGAATGTCTCCTTTGGAGAAATGTCTATTTAGATTTTCATCCTGTTTTTGATTGGGCTATTCACATATTTTGGAGATTAATTCCTTGTCAGTTGTGTCATTTGCAAATATTTTATTCCATTCTGAGAGTTGTCGTATTGTTTTGTTTACAGGTTCCTTTGTTGAGCAAAAGCTTTTAAATTTAATTAGATCCCATTTGTTTAACTTCTTTTAATTTTTATTACTCTAGGAGGTGGGTCAAAGATGATCTTGCTGCAATTTATGTCAAAGACTGTTTTGTCTATGTTTTCCTCTAAGAGTTTTATAGTTTCTGACTTTACATTTGAGAGGGTAACAGGCAGGAAAGCCAAGGGTCTCCAAACGAAAGAAATAGCCTGCAAATGTCAGACATTTTTATCTCTCTTAAGCAGCAGGAAGAAACAAACTAGTGATATTTTTTCCTTCTCTATACAAATTTAAAAGGTGGTTTCTCTTAAAATACCATGTTGCCATAATGACACCTGGTTTCACCTGAAGTTAACTATTCTCAAACCTAGAGATAACCAATGCCTTTTTCTTATGGAAATGTTTATCTTAAGCTAAGCTATGCTAATGTACTATGCATTTACCCCAAACTCTGTCTTCAAGTCGGTTCAGCCTTTTGGCTCAGAATCTACTTGACAAACCAGTATGTTACACTCAGATATTGTTCCTCTAATCTACATAAATGAAACTATTTGTATGGTGATCTGCCCTTCTTCAAGATTCAAGTTAATCATTTTATGGCCCAGGATGAACCATTTGGTGCCAAGATTATCCCAAAATGCATCTTATGGGTGAGGGGCCTGGTGCCGTTCTGAGTTTTAAGACATTTCTTTCTTTCATTATCACAAAAGCTCTGAGCGATCAAGCCATGTCTCTGGCCCTGGATTGAATTCTTCTCCTCCAGGGGCCAAGAATCCCGGTGTCTTTGTGTGAATAAAACAACAACCTTTCACATTTAGGTGTTTAATCCATGTTGAATTGATTTTCGTGTGTGGTGTTCGGAACTGTTCTATTTTTATCCTTTTCATGTAGCTGTCCATTTCTCCCAACATCACTTATTGAAGATATTATCTTCTCTATTGTATATATATTCTTGCCTCCTTTGTCATAGATTAGGTGAGCATAGGTGTGTGAGTTCATTTCTGGGCTTTCTATGCTATTCCGTTGACCTATATTTCTGTTTTTGTACCAGTACCATCCTATTTGATTACTGCAGCTTTCTAGTATAGTCTAAAGTCAGGGAGCCTGATTCCTCCAGGCACATTTTTCTTTCTCAAAAAGACCGCTTTGGCTTTTCAGAGTTTTTTGTGTTTCCATAAAAATTGCAAAATATTTTGTTCTAATTCTGTGAGAAATTCCATAGGTAATTTGATAGGGGTTTCGCTGAATGTGTAGATTTCTTTGGGTAGTATAGTCATTTTCAAAATATTGATTCTTCCAATCCAAGAACATGGTATATTTCTCCATGGGTTTGTGTTGTCCTTAATTTCTGTCACCAATATATTACAGATTTCTGAGTACAGGTCTTTTGGTTCCTTTATTCCTAAATATTTTATTTTTTCATGTGATATTAAATGAGATTGTTTCCTTAATTTCTCTTTCTTAACTTTCTTTGTTAGTGTATATGAATGCAAGAGATTTATCTGTATTAATTTTGCATCCTGCAACTTTATCAAATTCATTGATGAGCTCTACTAGTTTTCTAGAAGCATCTTTATGATTTTCTATATATAATATCATGTCATATGCAGACAGTGACAGTTTGACTTCTTCTTCCCCAATATGGATTCCTTTTATTTCTTTTTCTTCTCTGATATCTGTGTCTAGGACTTCCAAAAGCAGGTTGAACAAAAGTGGTATGAGTAACATCCTTATCTTGTTGCTGACCTTAGAGGAAATGCTTTCAGCTTTTCAACACTGACTATGTTATTAGCTGTAGGTTTGTCATATATGGCTTTTATTATGTTGTGGTAAGTTCTGTCTAAGACCACTTTTGGAGAGTTTTTAACATAAATGAGTGTTGAATTTTATTAAAAGCTTTTTCTGTATTTATTGATGTTTATATGGTTTTTATTTTTTAATTTGTTAACATAATGTATCACATTGATTGATTTTCATGTCTTGAAGAATCCTTGCACCCCTGGGATAAATCCAAATTGATCAGGGTATATAATACCTTCAATATATTGTTGGATTTGGTTCACTATTTTGTTGTAGATTTTTGCATCTATATTTATCAGTGATATTGGCATGTAACTTTTTTGTGTGGTATCTTTGCCTGGCTTTGGTATCAGGGTGATGATACCCTTATAAAATCAGTTTGGGAATGGTCCTTTGTCTATTATTTTTGGAAGAGTTTGAGAAGGATATGTATTAGCTCTGCTTTAAATGTTTGATAGAATTTGCCTGTGAAGCCATCTGGTGTTGGACTTATGTTTGTTGGAAAATTATTAATCAGTTTCATTTTCATTAATTGTGATTGGTCTGTTCACATTTTCTTTCTTCTAGTTCAGTATTGGAAGATAGTACTTTTTTAAGAATTTGTTCATATTTTTCCCAGTTGGCCATTTTATTGGCATATAGTTGCTTGTAGTATTCTCTTATGATCCTTTGTATTTGTGCTGTGTCAGTTGTAACATACCCTTCTTCATTTCTAATTTTACTGATTTGATCCTCTCCTTTTTTCTCTTGATGAGTCTGGCTAAAGTTTTTTTAGCTTTGTTTTTCTCAAAGAACTATTAGTTTCATTGATCTTTGCTATTGTTTTCTTCATTTCTTTTTCATTTACTTCTGGTCTGATCTTTATGATTTCTTTTCTTCAACTAGTTTGGGTTTTGTTTGTTCTTTTCTCTCTAGTTGATTTAGGTGTCAAGTTAGGTTGTTTATTTTATATTTTTCTCCTTTCTTGAGGCAAGATTGTATTGCTATAAATTTCCCTCTTAGAGTTTCTTTTGCTGCATTCCATAGGTTTGAAGTCATCATGTTTTCATTGTCATTTATTTCTAGATATTTTTAAATTTCATCTTTGATATCTTCAATGATCCATTGGTTATTTAGTAGCATACTGTTTAGCCTCCATGTGTTTGGGTTTTTTACAGCTTTTTCCTATAATTGATTTTAAAAATTGTGGTTGGAAAAATGCTTAATATGATTTCAATTTTCTTAAATTTACAAAGGCTTGATTTCTGATCCGAGATAAGATCTACCATGAATGTTCCAAGTGCACTTGAGAAGAAAGTATATTTTGCTGCTTTCAGTTGGGATGTCTTCTAAATATAAATTAATTCTATCTGGTATAATGTGTCATTTAAGGCTTTTGTTTTTTAAATTTTCTGTCTGAATGGTCTGTGCATTGGAGTAAGTGGGGTGTTAAAGTGAAAGTGAAGTCGCTCAGTCATGTCCAACTCTTTGTGACCCCATGGACTGTAGCCTACCAGGATCCTCTGTCCATGGTATTTTCCAGACAAGAATACTGGAGTGGGTTGCAATTTCCTTCTTCAGGGGATCTTCCCAGCCAAGGGATCAAACCTGGGTCTCCTGCATTGTAGGCAGACACTTTTACCATCTGAGCCACCAGGGAAGTCAGGGTGTTAAAGTCCCCCACTACTATGATGTTACTGTTGATTTCCCCTCTTATGCTACTTAGCATTTGTCTTAAATATCAAGATGCTTCTGTGTTGGGTACATGCTGCTCTGCTGCTGCTAAGTAGCTTCAGTTGTGTCCGACTCTGTGCGACCCCATAGACAGCAGCCCACTAGGCTCCTCTGTCCCTGAGATTCTTCAGGCAAGAGTACTGGAGTGGGTTGCCATTGCCTTCTCCGGTGTTGGGTACATAAATATTCACAATTGTTTTATCTCCTCAGATTTATCCCTTGATCATTACCTAGTGTCCTTCCTTATCTCTTGCAACAGTCTTTATTATAAAGTCTATCTTTTCTGATGTGACTATTTCTACTCCAGCTTTCTTTTGATTTCCATTGCATGGGCTATCTTTTTTCATGCCCCCACTTTCAGTCTATATATGTCCCTAGGTCTGAAGTGGGTTTCTTGTAGAGAGCATATATATTTGTCTTGTTTTGGTATGCACTCAGCCACTCTATGTTTTTGGTGGGAATATTTAATCCATTCACATTTAAGGTCCAGAAGCAGAAGGTATTAAAAAGAGGTGGCAAGAATATATGGAAGAGTTGTACAAAAAAGGTCTTAATGACCTAGATAGCCACAGTGGTGTGGTCACTCACATAGAGCCAGACATCCTGCAGTCTGAAGTCAAGTGGGCATTAGGAAGCATTGCTACCAAAAAAGCTAGTGGAGGTGGTGGAATTCCAGCTGAGCTATTTCAAATCCTAAAAGATGATGCTGTGAAAGTGCTACACTCAATATGCCAGAAAATTTGGGAAAATCAGCAGTGGCCACAGGACTGGAAAATGAGTTTTCATTCCAATGCCAAAGAAGGACAATGGCAAAAAATGTTCAAACTACTACACAATTGTGCTCATTTCACATGCTAGCAAGGTAATGCTCAACATCCTTCAAGCTAGATTTCAACAGTATCTGATCTGAGAAATTTCAGATGTAGAAGCTGGATTTAGAAAAGATAGAAGAAACAGACATCAATTTACCAACATCTATTTGATTACAGAAAAATCAAGGGAATTCCAGAAAAGCATCTGCTACATTACTACACTAAAGTCTTTGACTTTAGTTTATGACTTTGTTGTGAATCACAACAAACTGGAAAATTCTTAAAGAGATGGAAATACCAGACCACCTTACCTGCATCCTGAGAAATCTGTATGTAGGGCAAGAAGCAACAGTTAGAACTGGACATGGAACAATGAACTGGTTCCAAATTGGGAAAGGAGTATGTGAAAGCTTCATATCATCACTTTGCTTATTTAACTTATAGGCAGAGTACATGATGTGAAATACCAGGCTGGATGAATCACAAGCTGGAATCAAGATTGCCAGGAAAAATATCAATAACTTCAGATAAGCAGATGACACCACCTAATGCAGAAAGTGAAGAGGAAATAACTAAAGAGCCCCACTGATGAAGATGAAAGAGGAGAGTGAAAAATCTGGCATAAAATTCAACATTCAAAAAATGAAAATCATGGCACCCTGTCCCATTACTTTATGGCAAATAGATGGGGAAAAAATAGAAACAATGACAGATTTTATTTTCGTGGCCTCCAAATTCACTGTGGATAGTGACTGTATACATGAAATTAAAAGACACTTGCTCCTTGGGATAAAAGCTATGACAAACTTAGACAGTATTTTGAAAGACAGAGACATCACTTTGCCAACAATTGTCCGTATAGTCAAGCTATGGTTTTTCCAGTAGTCATGTGTGGATGTGAGAGTTCGACCATAAACAAGGCTGAGAGCCATGAAAATGATGCTTTCAAACTACGGTGCTGGAAAAGACTCGAGAGTTCCTTGGAAAGCAAGGAGATCAAACCAATCAACGTTACAGTAAATCAGCCATGAATATTCATTGGAAGGATTCACAGTGAAGCTGAAGTTCCAATACTTTGGCCACCTGATGCAAATATCTAACTCATTGGAAAAGACTGATACTGGGAAAGATTGAAGGCAGGAGAAGGGGGTGAGATGGTTGGATGGCATCACTGACTCAGTGGACATGAGTTGGAACAAACTCTGGGAGATGGTGAAGAACAGGAAAGCCTGGTGTGCTATACTTTAGACAGTTCCCTTGCAGAGCAACCTGGAGCTTGAGCAGTAGACCAGGAAAGCACACATGCCATGAGTGGGAGCAAACTCAGTGTAGCCCAAACACTGTGAGCACTCCCCACAGTGATATTTGTTTACAGTGTTCCTTCCTCCCCACAGCACAACTGAAAAAGTGAGCCTAAATAAGTGACCACCTCCACCCCCTTGTGTCAGGGTGGAAATTAGACACTGAAGAGACTTGCAAACAGAAGAGGTCAAAATGAATAGAGGGAACCGCTTGGGAAGTGACACGTGCAACAGATTAAAACCCTGTAGTTGGCACCAACTATATTGGAAGGGGCCTAGAGACCTCAAGAAGAAGTATAAGCCGGAACAAGGAATGATCTGAAACTGAACTGACCACACAGTGCCTGCAACAGCTCCAGATAAATTCCTAGATATATTTTACTATTATCATTTTTTTTTACATTTTTAAGTCCTTTACTACTCCTTTAATTTTAATTTTTATAACCTATTACCTTGCAAAAAAAAGTCCCTATGTTTAAAGCAAATTTCATATATACTTTTATAATTTTTGTGATTTTGTTTTGTTTTTTTAATATTGTATTTTTGAAGGTCTGACCTCAACACTAGATTTTTAATCTTTGCCTTTTGGTCTTTGTTATCAATTTTGTACCTTTACGAATCTAATTTTCAGTGCCCATTTTTACTTAGGAGTGTAATTACCAGCTTGATTGCTCTCTCCCCTTTTTGACCCTCTTTTTTCTCCTCCAGGTCACCTCTATCGCCTCCTTCCCCCTTCTTTTCTCTACCCAACTCTGTGAATCTCTATGGATATTCCAGGCTGTGGAGAACACTTAGGGAACTGATCACTGACTAGATCTGCATCTCTCCTTTTGACTCTCCCTCTTCTCCTATTGGTCACCTCTATCTCCCTCCTCCCTCTTCTCTTCTCTATCTAACTCCATGAAACTTTTTGGGTGTTCCAGGCTGTGGAGAGCACATAGGGAATTCATTACTAGCTAGATTGTTCTCTCCCCTTTTGATTCCCCACCCCCCCTTCTCTTCCAGGTCACCTATATCTCCCTCGTCCCTCTTTTCTCCATGTAACTCTGTGAACCTCTCTGGGTGTCCCTCACTGTGGAGAAACTTTTAGTCTTTAACCTAGATATTTTATCATCAATGCTGTATAGATGGAGAGGTCTTGAGGCTATTGTAAGAATAAGACTGAAAACCAGAGGCAGGAGGCTTACATCCAAATCCTGAGAATACCAGAGAACTTCTGACTCCATGAAACATTAATTGACAACAGCTCATCCAAAAGCCTCTGTACCTACACTGAAACCAAGCTCCACCCAAGGGCCAACAAGCTCCAGAGCAAGACATACCATGCAAATTCTCCAGCAACACAGGAACATAGCCCTGAGCTTCAATATACAGGCTGCCCAAAGTCACTAGAAACCCACTGACATCTCATAACTCATTATTGGACACTTCATTACACTCCAGAGAGAAGAAATCCAGCTCCAACCACCAGAACACAGACACAAGCTTCCCTAACCAGGAAACCTTGACAAGCCACCTGAACAACCCCACCCACAGCAAGTAAATTACACAATAAAGAGAACTCCAGAAACTACCAGAATATGGAAAGTGAAAGTGAAGTCACTCAGTCGTGTCTGACTCTTTGTGACCCAATGGACTGTAGCCTACCAGGCTCCTTCGTCCATGGGATTCTCCAGGCAAGAGTACTGGAGTGGAATGTCATGTCCTTCCCCAGGGGATCTTCCTGACCCAGGGATCAAACCCAGGTCTCCTGTATTCCAGGCAGACACTTTAACTTCTGAGCCACCAGTGAAGCCCAGAATATGGAAAGGCCACCCCAAACACTGCAATATAAACAAGATGAAGAGGCAGAGAAATATCCAGCAGGTAAAGGAACAGGATAAATGCCCACCATACCAAACAAAAGAGGAAGAGATAGGGAATCTACCTGATAAAGAATTCCAAACAATGATAGTGAAAATGATCCAAAATCTTGAAAACAAAATGGAGTTACAGATAAATAGCCTGGAGACAACGATTGAGAAGATGCAAGAAAGGGTTAACCAGAACCTAGAAGAAATAAAAAAGAGTCACTATATAATGAATAATGCAATAAATGAGATTAAAAAAACACTCTAGAGGGAACCAACAGTAGAATAACAGAGGCAGAAGATAGGATAAGTGTGGTAGAAGATAGAATGGTAGAAATAAATGAAACAGGGGAAAAAAAAACAAATTAAAAGAAATGAGGACAATCTCAGAGACCTCTGGAACAATGTTAAATGCCCCAACATTCAAATCATAGAAGTCCCAGAAGAAGAAGACAAAAAGAAAGACCATGAGAAAATACTTGAGGAGATAATAGTTGAAAACTCCCCTAAAATGGGGAAGGAAATAATTACCCACGTTCAAGAAACCCAGAGAGTCCCAAACAGGATAAACCCAAGGTGAAACACCCCAAGACACATTTTAATCAAATTAATGAAGATCAAACACAAAGAACAAATATTAAAAACTTCAAGGGAAAAACAACAAATAACACACAAGGGGATTCCCATAAGGATAACAGCTGATCTTTCAATAGAAAATTTTCAGGCCAGAAGGGAATGGCTGGACATACTTAAAGTGAGGAAAGAGAAAAACCTGTAACTCAGATTACTGTACCCAGAAAGGATTTCTTTCAAATGTGAGATAGAAATCAAGAACTTTACAGACCAGCAAAAGCTGAGAGAATTCAGCACCACCAAACCAGCTCTCCAACAAATCCTAAAGGATCTTCTCTAGACAGGAAACACAGGAAAGGTGTATAAACTCAAAACAACAAAGTAATTGGCAATGGGATCATACTTATCAATAATTGGGGAAAGCGTCTGTCTACAATGCAGGAGACCTGGGTTCGATCCCTGGGTCAGGAAGATCCCCTGGAAAAGGAAATGGCAACCCACTCCAGTATTCTTGCCTGGAAAATCCCATGGACAGAGGAGCCTGGTTGGCTACAGTCCATGGGGACGCAAAGAGTCGGACACGACTTTACTTCAATCCACTTCACCTTAAATGTAAATGGGTTGAATGCTCCAACCAAAAGACAAAGACTGGCTGAATGGATACAAAACCAAGGCCCATATATATGCTGTCTACAAGAGACCCACCTCAAAACAAGGGACAAATACAGACTGAAAATGAAGGGCTGTAAAAAGATATTTCATGCAAATTGAGACCAAAAGAAAGCAGAAGTAGCAATACTCATATCAGATAAAATAGACTTTGAAGGAAGGACGTGAAAAGAGACAAAGAAGAATACTACATAATGATAAAAGGGTCAATCCAAGAAGAATATATAGCAATTATAAATATATATGTACCCATCATAGGAGCACCACAATATGTAATGCTAACAAGTATGAAATGGGAAATTAACAGTAACACAATAATAGTGGGAAACTTTAATACCCCACTCACACCTATGGATAGATCAACTAAGCAGAAAATTAACAAGGAAACACAAGCTTTAAATGATACAATGGACCAGTTAAACCTAATTGATATCTACAGGACATTTCACCTCAAAACAATGAATTTTAACTTTTTCTCAAGTGTGCATGGAACATTTCTAGGATAGACCACATCCTAGGCCTTAAATCTAGTCTTGGTAAAATCAAATTAATGAAATCATTTCAGGCATCTTTTCTGATCACAATGTGGTAAGACTAAATGTCAACTACAGGAAAAAAAATATTAAAAATACAAACATATGGATGCTAAACAATACACTTCTGAGTAACCAACAAATCACAGAAGAAATCAAAGAAGAAATCAAAATAGAAATCAAAATATGCATAGAAATGGATGAAAATGAAAACACAACAAACCAAAACCTATGGGACTCAGTAAAAGCAGTGCTAAGGGGAAGGTTAATAGGAATACAAGCTTACCTCAGGAAACAGGAAAAAATCAAATAAATAATCTAACTCTAAAACCTAAAACAATTAGAAAAAGAAGAAATCTAGAACCCTAGGATTAGTAGAAAGAAAGAAATCACAAAAATTAGGGCAGAAATAAATGAAAAAGAAACAAAGGAGACTTTAGCAAAAAAATCAACAAAACTAAAAGCTGGTTCTTTGAGAAGGTAAATAAATAGACAAACCATTAGCCAGATTCATCAAGAAAAAAAGGGAGAAGAATCAAATCAACAAAATAAGAAATGAAAATGGAGAAATCACAACAGAAAAAAACAGAAATACAAAGGATCATAAGAAACTATTATCAGCAACTATATGCCAATAAAATGGAAAACTGGGAAGAAATGAACAAATTCTTAGAAGTGTTAGAAAGTTAGAAAAGTGTAACTATCCAAAACTGAATCAGGAAGAAATAGAAAATCTTAACAACCCATCACAAGCACGGAAATCGAAACTGTAATCCGAAATCTTCCAGCAAATTAAAAGCTTTTGCACAACAAAGGAAACTGTAAGCAAGGTGAAAAGACATCCTTCAGAATGGGAGAAAATAATAGCAAACGAAGCAACTGACAAAGAATTAACCTCAAAAATATACAAGCAGCTACTGCAGCTCAACTCCAGAAAAGAAACTACCCAGTCAAAAAATGGGCCAAAGAACTAAATAGACATTTCTCCAAGGAAGACACATAGATGGCTAAAAAACACATGAAAAGATGCTCAACATCATTCATTATTAGAGAAATGCAAATCAAAACCACAATGAGGTACCATTTCACGCCAGTCAGAATGGCTGTGATCCAAAAGTGTACAAGCAATAAATGCTGGAGAGGGTGTGGAGAAAAGGGAACCCTCTTACACTGTTGGTGGGAATGAAAACTAGTAGAGCCACTATGGATAACAGTGTGGAGATTCCTTAAAAAACTGGAAATAGAACTGCCATATGACCCAGCAATCCAACTGCTGGGCATACACAGCAAGGAAACCAGAAGGGAAAGAGACACTTGTACCCCAATGTTCATCGCAGCACTGTTTATTAAAGCCAGGACATAGAAGCAACCCAGATGCCCATCAGCAGACGAATAGGTAAGAAAGCTGTGGTACATATACACAATGGAGTATTATTCATCCATTAAAAAGAATACATTTGAATAAGTTCTAATGAGGTGGATGAAACTGGAGCCTATTATATAGAGTGAAGTAAGCCAGAAAGAAAAACACCAATACAGTATACTAACTCATATATATGGAATTTAGAAAGATGGTAACGATAACCCTGTATGTGAGACAGCAAAAGAGACACAGATGTACAGAACAGTCTTTTGGACTCTGTGGAAGAGGGCGAGGGTGGGATGGTTTGGGAGAATGGCATTGAAATATGTATATTGTCATATATGAAACAAATTGTCAGTCCAGGTTCAATGCATGAGACAGGGTGCTCGGGGCTAGTGCACTGGGATGACCCAGAGGGATGGCATGGGGAAAGAAGTGAGAGGGAGATTCAGGATGGGGAACATATGTACACCCATGGCGGATTAATGTCAATGTATGGCAAACCAATGCAATATTGTAAAGGAATTAGCCGCCAATTAAATAAATTTATACTAAAGAAATAAATAATTTAAAAAACACAAAAATGTGAAAAAAAAAAAAAAAACACACAAGCCCAGGACCAGACGGCTTCACAGCTGAATTTTACCAAAAATTTAGAGAAGAGCTAACACCTATCCTACTCAAACTCTTCGAGAAAACCGCAGAGGAATATAAACTTCCAAACTCATTCTATGAGGTCACAATCACCCTAATACCAAAACCAGACAAAGATGCCACAAAAAAAGAAAACTACAGGCCAATATGACTGATGAACATAGATGCAAAAATCCTTAACAAAATTCTAGCAATCAGAATCCAAAAACATATTAAAAAGATCATACACCATGACCAAGTGGGCTTTATCCCAATGATGCAAGGATTCTTCAATAACCACAAATCAATCAATGTAATACACCACATTAACAAATGGAAAAATAAAAGCCATATGATTATCTCAATAGATACAGAGAAAGACTTTGACAAAGTTCAACATCCACTTATGATAAAAACGCTCCAGAAAGCAGGAACAGAAGGAACACACCTCAACATAATAAAAGCTATATATGACAAACCCACAGCAAACATTATCCTCAATGGTGAAAAACTGAAAGCATTTCCCCTAAAGTCAGGAACAAGACGAGGGTGCCCACTTTCACCACTACTATTCAACATAGTTCTGGAAGTTTTGGCCACAGCAATCAGAGCAGAAAAAGAGATAAAAGGAATCCAAGTTGGAAAAGAAGTAAAACTCTCACTGTTTGCAGATGACATGATCCTCTACATAGAAAACCCTAAAGACTCTGTGAGAAAATTACTAGAGTTAATCAATGAATATATTAAAGTTGCAGGATATAAAATCAACACACAGAAATCCCTTGCAATCCTATACACTAATAATGAGAAAATAGAAAGAGAAATAAAGGAAACAATTCAATTCACCATTGCAATGAAAAGAATAAAATACTTAGGAATATATCTACCTAAAGAAACTAAAGACCTATATATAGAAAACTATAAAACACTGGTGAAAGAAATCAAAGAGGACACTAATAGATGGAGAAATATACCATGTTCATGGATTGGAAGAATCAATATAGTGAAAATGAGTATACTACCCAAAGCAATCTACAGATTCAATGCAATCCCTATCAAGCTACCAATGGTATTTTTCACAGAGCTAGAACAAATAATTTCACAATCTGTATGGAAATAAAAAAAAAAAAAAAAAAACCTCGAATAGCCAAAGCAATCTTGAGAAAGAAGAATGGAATTGGAGGAATCAACCTGCCTGACTTCAGGCTCTACTACAAAGCCACAGTCATCAAGACAGTATGGTACTGGCACAAAGACAGAAATATAGATCAATGGAACAAAATAGAAAGCCCAGAGATAAAATGACGCACCCATGGACACCTTATTTTTGACAAAGGAGGCAAGAATATACAGTGAATTAAAGACAATCTCTTTAACAAGTGGTGCTGGGAAAACTGGTCAACCACTTGTAAAAGAATGAAACTAGAACACTTTCTAACACCATACACAAAAATAAACTCAGAATAGATTAAAGATTTAAACATAAGATCGGAAATTATAAAACTCCTAGAGGAGAACATAGGCAAAGCACTCTCTGACATAAATCACAGCAGGATCCTCTATGACCCACCTCCCAGAATACTGGAAATAAAAGCAAAAATAAACAAATGGGATCTAATTAAACTTAAAAGCTTCTGCACAACAAAGGAAACTATAAGCAAGATGAAAAGACAGTCTTCAGAAAGGGAGAAAATAATAGCAAATGAAGCAACTGACAAACAACTAATCTCAAAAATATACCAGCAACTCCTGCAGCTCAATTCCAGAAAAATAAATGACCCAATCAAAAAATGGGCCAAAGAACTAAATAGACATTTCTCCAAGGAAGACACATAGATGGCTAACAAACATGAAAAGATGCTCAACATCAATCATTATCAGAGAAATGCAAATCAAAACCACAGTGAGGTACCATTTCACGCCAGTAAGAATGGCTGCTATCCAAAAGTGTACAAGCAATAAATGCTGGAGAGGGTGTGGAGAAAAGGGAACCCTATTACACTGTTGGTGGGAATGCAAACTAGTACAGCCACTATGGAGAACAGTGTGGAGATTCCTTAAAAAACTGGAAATAGAACTGCCATATGATCCAGCAATCCCACTGCTGAGCATACACACCGAGGAAACCAGAAGGGAAAGAGACACGTGTACCCCAATGTTCATCACAGCACTGTTTATAATAGCCAGGACATGGAAGCAACCTAGATGTCCATCAGCAGACGAATGGATAAGAAAGCTGTGGTACATATACACAATGGAGCATTACTCAGCCATTAAAAAGGATACATGTGAATCAGTTTTAATGAGGTGGATGAAACTGGAGCCTATTATATAGAGTGAAGTAAGCCAGAAAGAAAAACACCCATACAGTATACTGATGCATATATATGGAATTTAGAAAGATAGTAATGATAACCTTGTATGCAAGACAGCAAAAGAGACACAGATGTATAGAACAGTCTTTTGGACTCTGTGGGATGATTTTGGAGAATGGCATTGAAACATGTATAATATCATATATGAAACAAATTGCCAGTCCAGGTTCGATGCATGATACTGGATGCTTGGGGCTGGTGTACTGGGACAACCCAGAGGGATGATAAGGGGAGGGAGGAGGGAGGGGCTTCAGGATGGGAAACATATGTATACCTGTGGCAGATTCATGTTGATGTATGGCAAAACCAATGCAATATTGTAAAGTAATTAACCTCCAATTAAAATATATAAATTCATATATATATAAAGAAAGCTGTATGTTTCATATACACAATGGAATATTGCTCTGCACTTAAAAAGAATGCATTTGAATCAATTCTAATGAGGTGGATGAAATTGGAGCCTGTTATACAGAGTGAAGTAAGCCAGAAAGAAAAACACCAATACAGTGTATTAATGCATATATATGAAATTTAGAAAGATGGTAATGATGACCCTATATGCGAGACAGCAAAGGAAATACAGATGTAAACAACAATCCTTTGGACTCTGTGGGAGAAGGCAAGGGTGGGATGATATGAGAGGGTAGCGTTGAAAGTATATATTATCATATGTGAAGTGGATCGCTGGTCCAGGTTCGATGCATGAGACAGGGTGCTCAGGGCGGGTGCACTGGGATGACCCTGAGGGATGGGATGGGGAGGGAGGTGGGAGGGGGTTCTGGATGTGGAACACATGTGCACCCATGGCTGATTCATGTCAATGTAGGGCCAAAACCACTACAATGTTGTAAAGTAATTCACTCACTTCAGTAACACAGTCATATCCAACTCTTTGAAACCCCATGAACCCCAGCTTGCCAGGCCTCCTTGTCCATCACCAACTCTCAGAATCCACCCAAATCCACGTCCATTAAGTCAGTGATGCCATCCAACCATCTCATTCTCTGTCATTCCCTTCTCCTCCTGCCCTCAATCTTTCCCAGTATCAGCATCTTTTCAAATGAGTCAGCTCTTCACATCAGGTGGCCAAATTAATGGAGTTTCAGCTTCAACATCAGTCCTTCCAATGAACACCCGGGACTGATCTCCTTTAGGATGGACTGGTTGGATCTCCTTGCAGTCTAAGGGACGTCTTCTCCAACACCACAGTTCAAAAACATCAATGCTTCGGTGCTCAGGTTTTTTTGTAGTTCAATTCTCACATCCATTCGTGACCACAGGAAAAACCATAGCGTTGACTAGACGGACCTTTGTTGGCAAAGTAATGTCTCTGCTTTTAAATATACAGTCTAGGTTGGTCATAACTTTTCTTCCAAGGAGTAAGCATCTTTTAATTTCATGGCTACAATTACCATCTGCAGTGATTTTGGAGCCCAAAAAAATAAAGTCAGCCACTGTTTCCCCATCTATCTGCCATGAAGTGGTGGGACTGGATGCCATGGTCTTAGTTTTCTAAATGGTGAGCTTTAAGCCAACTTTTTCACTCTCCTCTTTCACTTTCATCAAGAGGCTTTTTAGTTCTTCACTTTCTGCCATAAGGGTGCTGTGATCTGCATATCTGAGGTTATTGATATTTCTCCTGGCAATCTTGATTCCAGCTTGTGCTTCATCCAGCCCAGTGTTTCTCATGATGTAGTCTGCATAGAAGTTAAATAAACAGGGTGACAATATACAGCCTTGACATACCTTTTTTTCCTATTCAGAACCAGTCTGTTGTTCCATGTCCAGTTCTAACTGTTGTTTCCTGACCTGCATACAGGTTTCTCAAGAATTCAGACGGTATGGTTTTCTCATCTCTTTTAGAATTTTCCTCAGTTTTTTGTGATCCACACAGTCAAAGGCCTTGGCATAGTCAATAAAGCAAAAATAGGTGTTTTTCTGGAATTCTCTTGCTTTTTTGATGATCTAGGATATGTTGGCAATTTGATCTCTGGTCCTCTGCCTTTTCTAAAACCAGTTTGAACATCAAGAATTTCACGGTTCACGTATTGCTGAAGTCTGGCTTGGAAAATTTTAAACATTACTTTACTAGTGTGTGAGATGAGTGCAATTGTGCAGTAGTATGAGAATTCTTTGGCATTGCCTTTCTTTGGGGTTGGAATGAAAACTGACCTTTTCCAGTCCTGTGGCCACTGCTGAGTTTTCCAAATTTGCTGGCATATTGAGTGTGGCACTTTCACAGCATCATCTTTCAGGATTTGAAACAGCTCAACTGGAATTCCATCACCTCCTCTAGCTTTGCTCATAGTGATGCTTCCTAATGCCCACTTGACTTCACACCCAGGATATCTGTCTCTAGATGAGTGTTAGTGATCACAGCATTATGATTATCTGGGTTGTGAAGCTCTTTTTTGTACAGTTCTTCTGTGTATTCTTGCCACCTTTTCTTAATATCTTCTGCTTCTGTTAGGTCCATACCATTTCTGTGCTTTTTTGAGCCCACCTTTGCATGAAATGTTCCCTTGGTATGCTAATTAAAATAAATTAATTAATTAAAAAATAAAAATTAAGAAATAAAGAGAACACTGTGAGAGGTGGAGAGAGGACAGAGTGTAGAACACTGGCTTAAGGGAAGAAAATAACTTGAGTTCCACCTTCTCTGATTTCCCAGTTTAACTAAGCATGTGTTTTACATGTTTTGGATAGGGCAGAGCACATAGCAGTTTCTCGTTCAAAAGCCTTGTATCCTCCCTTTGAGGATATCCTTGGTTTAAGTCAGCACTGAATTTCTAGAGGGTCCTTCAAAGCCCAGCTCAAAAGTGAGCAGTCCATGAAATTTCACATGATCCTCTTCTGTCCCCTCTCCCACTAGTCAGATGTAACTCATCATCTGGGATTTCATAGCACACATATAAGACTTCTACTTAGGTCCTCAGAGTTTTGTCTCTAAATCAATTGGCAAATAAGGGATTTACTGTACTGGTTGGGGTGATCATGCCTGACTATCAAGGAGGAATTGGACTGTTACTTCATAATGGAAGTAAGGAAGAGTATGTCTGGAGTACATGAGATCCCTTATGGCATCTCTTACTATTACCATGCCAGTGATTAAAGTCAGTGGAAAACTATGACAACCCAAGCCACGTAGGACTGTTAATGGTCTGGACTTTTCAGAAATGAAGGTTTGGGTCACTCTGTCAGGTAAAGAACTACAGGCAGCTGAGGTGCTTGTTGAGAGTAAAGGGAACACTGAAAGGATAGTGGAAGAATGTGGTTATAAATACTATCTATGACTATGTGACCAGTTATAGAAATGAGGACTATAATTATCATGACTATTTACTTCTCATTTTGTTTTAAATAGGTTTGTGTGGGTGTTTCTTCCCGAATGTTTTCACTAGATTAACTTTTCAATCAGTAAAGTAAATTTCCCTCTATAATATGTGTGGGCCTCTTCTAATCAGTTAAAGGTCTAGATAGAAGCCCCCAAGAAAAAGAGTATTTCCCATTGCACTGCCTTTAGATTTTAACTGGAACTTCAGTTCTTCCTCCTTCTAAATGGAATATTGACTCCCCTTTTGTTTTCAGCCCACTTGGTGCAGTCTGTAGATTGGATTTTCCAGCCTCCACAATTATATGAACCAATTCCTCATAATAAATCTCTTTATATATGTGATTAAATACAAATATGTATTGGTTCTGTTCTTTGGAGAGCCTTAACTAATACAGACAGAGAAAGAGGAGACTGGTTTTAAGTTAGAAGAAACTGTGTCTTCACCACTGGAGTGGGAGTCTCTTGAGGAAAGGAACTGGATTTGACTCTTCCCTACATCCTGAGGGCTCAGCACAGGACCTGGGACAAAGTAGGCACTCATGTAATCCCTATTAAGCTGACGAGAGTTAAATTAACTGATTAGTCAGTACTACACTTAGTCAGTGGAGCATGGCTAAGCACCCCAAGGGAGTTCTACTAGCTAGGCTGCCTAGAATGGCCATGTAGCCACAGTGTAGGAAACAAGTTCATCAAAAATAGTTCAACACTTTCTGGATAGTTTTAATAGATCAAAACAATAGTAAAAATATATCTAGGACTTTCTCTGGTGTTGTTGTGACCAGTGTGTGGTCAGTTCAGTTTCAGATAGTTCTTTGATCGGGCTTATATTTCTGAAGATCTATAGGCCCTGTCCTATGTAGTCGGTACTAACTACAGGGTTTTAATCTATTGCACCTGTCACTTCCAAGGAGGGTCCCTCTGTTTTAGCTTCTTCTGTTTGCTGGTCTCTTCAGAATTGGTCTGTATCAGGAGGGGAAAAAACACGCTCAGGTCCTTATCCAAACCAGGATGGAGATGGAAATCCCTACCTGCCGGGAGCCAGCACAGGAGATCCTACCCATGACAAGGTCATGCGAAGGAGACCTGACAAGCAAGGCTTCAGGACTCAAGGGACTCCCTGGGCCGATCCCACACATGACAAGGTCATGTGGAGAGACCTGACGAGCAAGGTGGATCAGTACTCGAGGGACCCCCCCGGACCTGCTCGAGCATCTACAGCAAAACCAGAATCTGTCTGTCTTACTATTTTATGCTTTTCACCAACTCTTTTGACATTAACAGGGGGCTATCCCCAACCACCTTTTTCTGGAAAAAATTAACTTAGGGCTCTAGTTGATAAATCTCCTGGGCATGAAAGGAGTATTTCAATTCAACCCCCCTGTTAGCATTCTAGCTTACTTGGCAGGTTTATCCAGACTCTTGCAACATTGTTGAGCCAATGCTTGCTGCCAAATTCCCACATCCCTTATCCATTGTGTTCCTGGGAGTGCATATAGTTAAGATGTAGAAAAAACAAGTAATAGTCTTAACATTAGCAACATTAGACTTTGAGTTAATAAGTTCTTTCTTTGCTGTAACCCACTGACTCTTTGCTCCATAAAAATGTAACTCTGTACTTTAAGGGTGACACAGGCTAAAGAATTTAAGAAAAAACATTTCAAGGGAAAGTAAGTGTTTTAGCTGACCAACCTTTATCAAAAAGGGGCCATAAAATGTCAATAGGCCTCCGAGCCAGAAGATAATGTACAAAAAATAAGACCCTTGTTTATGAAATGGTATGCAAGAAGAAACCTAGTATTGATAAAAGTTAATACTGATGAAATGTTGAGATGACTCTGCATTTTTCACTTTGCTTAATGTACAACTCAGGGTATAAAAGCTCCCTCTGAAAATAAAGTGACAGGCCTTGCTCAATGAAGCTTGGTCTCCCCGTGTTGTTCTTTCTTTCTCTTTTTCCTTTTCAGGTTGATTCCCTGGTGTGCAGGGGCCCTCTGAATTCACTTCTCTGCCCTGGCTTCTAAGACCCACTCGAGAAGGTGCCCAAGGTGGGGCATCTTCTGCTATTCAAGAGGGTGCCTGTAGCCTACGTGAACAGTGCAAGTCCCGTGCTGGGGCTTTATTGGCTTTCTGAGTAAACTAAAAAATATCAGCCTCTTTCTCTCCTTTATTTTCTTAACTGCAAAATTCTTTCCTTATCTCTCTCTACATCTCTAAATCTCAGTCGCCAAAGCCATTCATGCTTCAGATACCCTGGATCCAACCAGGGCTGGACCCTGGTACCTACCTGTCTGACTCCAGAGCCCAATTTCTGAAGAAAGCTTTTCCTTCAAGAAATGTTTTGGCTTCTGGGAGAGTGAGGTTCACCTGTTTCTAAAGTTCATAGTCAGCTACAGCAATGCGGGCAGCGTAACAATTTCATGGCATACACATCACTCCCAGCTCTGAGTTTCCTACAAACCGAAGCTCCCATAATATTGAGTATGTAGCCAAGTGTTGGCTGAGAAGAATATAGCCTCTACTGATCTTGTGCTCTTGGTACAATGCAAATGACATCTTGCAAGATCTTCCAGGTCCTGAGATAATATATCTTTGCATTCTGAGCAAGGAAATCTGTTCTCAACACTGAACTTTTGTCCAGCTCGTCTTGAAAGCCCAATACCCCAGGGTTTCAAAAGATAATTATCACTCTGGCACTCCCTAAAAGTTGCCAACTTGATGTCATGGTTATAATCAAGCCCACTAGTACTCCTCCCTTTTAGGACTCTTTTGAAATTTTCCAGGATGTTCACCTCCTCACCCATCCATCTTGCAGTTTCCCATGCATGATGTGCTGATTGTTGTCTTCACAACAATCCCATACCTCTCACCACCCACTCCAAACACACACACCATTTTCAGAACTTCTGATCATTTTTTAAAGAACACCTCCTCTGGGATTCAGGACCCAATCTGTTTCCTTGACTTTTTCAAATAGTGAAGCACTTCTTTTACAAACTTGGGCTCGATCTTTTTTTTTTTTTCCTTAGGATGTACCCCACTGATCTGATTCCTCACTGGTTTATTGTTCTCTCCTAATTAGACCATGGATTCCTTGAGAGCATACTTGCCTTTTAAAATTCTGTATCTAAGCACCGAGCTCAGTTCCTGGCACATAGTCTGTCTTCTGAATGAAGAAATTAATGAATAAACAAATACAATGAGTGACTTAGAAAAAATCATTTCAGTCCCCAGCAAGATTCAGAATAAGGATCATTACTGTCCTCACAACTTTTTGAGGACAAATTAATTATCACAGGTTCAAAAATTCTGGCAAAATTATAGAAATCAAAAGTATATCAGTAACTTCCACGGGAGTGGGAGGACAGAATGGAATATAAAGGGACATGAAGGAACTTTTAGGGGTAATAAAATGTTCTATATCATGATTGTGTTGGTGGTTATGTGACTATACATATTTTTCAAACTGTCTCAAATTTCACACTTAAACTTGGTAAGTTTTAATTTGAGTAAATTATATATTAATAAAACTGAACCAAAATACTCTAGATTCTCTCTTATTAATCAGTTGATGAGGAGAAAGTAGTTTAGAAGAGTTGAGGAGGATGACCTTTGAGTTTTAGGATCCAATGTGTTTCTCCTGACTCTAGGTTATAAGCAATCTCTGGATCTGGTGAATTTTTTCTATACAGAGTAGAGATTCTGATCACAATAATATGTGTTAAAGTTTTTAAAATGCAGCCACATCCATTATCTCTTTGGAGCTTCTTCATATCCTGAGAGGGCAAGGCATCGTATTATTGCCCCTATTTAACAGAGTCAGAGAATAAGTGTCAAGTTGATCTTAAACAATCTTAAGATTAGCTAACATAGCAAAATCAATATTGGACTTGGGTGTCTTGATTATCAAGTCTGTGTTAATTATACTACATCTAACTGTATTATCTTTCTAGCCTTGGATTTTAAATCTCCTTTCTTTCTGAGAATCCAGACCATTTGATGTAAGCCATTTTTATTACTATTATTACTCTCATGAAAAGACCAAGGATGGACCAGGACTACAAAAACAATTGCTTAAGTATTTCAAGTATTGTGAATGCCATAGAGTTCCCCAAGGCTTTCTTGGTGACTTCCATTATTCCCTTTAATCATTGAGTTTGGATACTTTATCCTTCTGGAACCACCTCCCTGGATTTCATTTCCTGAGGCCTTACAAAGTCTGGCTTCCCCAAAGCAAGGGCCTTATCACACATGACTAGTTGTTGCCTTTGAGCATACAAAAACTATTGATTAGAAGTATGCTGATCATTTGTTCTCTGAGTAAAAAAGAGGACCAGCATGGAGATCTGGCTGAAATGAAAACAGGTGTTCAGATTTGTCTGTTGATGCCCTTTGTATTAGGAGTAATGAATCAGTTTGAATCTGGACTAAGGAACTCAAGTGAGGGAAGACTGGCAAGAAAGGAAGTGAGCAGAGGCAGCAAACAGAAGGCAAGCCAAGTACCATAAAACTTTTCCTCTGGGCCACACTTTGCAACTGCCAAACTAACAAAACAAAACAAAACAAAACTCTCAACTTCATGATATCTCTGGGGATTGCATTCTTAGCTGTAATTACTCACCGGGGTTTAACCACAGAGCTGTAGATACTTGTCCCTGCATAAACTGACTCATGCAGACATAGAGACATAATAGAAAACAGATATCGGCACACACCTTAAGCAAAAAGATGCCAACTAACAGGCCTACAGATACAAATGCATACAAAAAAGTATCAAATGTCAAAATACCCAAAGATAAACTCAGATTAAAAGATATTGATATAGAGATATATAGAAAGGGAGAGACAGAAAGGGGCACACACAAACAAAAACTTCAGTTAGAAAAACACATTGTAGTCATGCTCAAGGACAACCATACATGCATAAAAAAAGTACTCTAATTCAGATATGTAGCTGGACAAAGATGCATATATTTTAATAAGTATATGTGAACAAGCATGCACATGCACAGAGATATAACAAGAAAAAACTACACTTACTACACTCACATAAGTACTCAACAGACACGGATATGAACACATGGAGGTAGAGAAGCCTCTGAACTCCTAAGCATCCAGTATTATATCTGCATTTATAAAACATCTTCTCCAAGGAAATGCATATAAACATGCCACCCATGTTTATGAACCCAAAGAATATAATAAAAGTAAATCAAATTACATATGGCTTAAAAATCTCACAGTCCACCATCCAGTCTGCTACAGGAAAGGCAGCCAAATACATTGGCAACAGCAGGGTGTGTGGAAGTCATAAAAAGTCTTCAATTTATCTCATAGGAAAATTAACCTCAGGGAGAAAAGGTTAATGCTCCCAATTTTTTTTTTTGGTAGTCATAAAATAAACCCATTTTAAAACCATTTTAAAAATTGCCTCCATTCCACATACTGGAAGCTCTAATATTTGCAATTTGTCTAATAAAAAGAAATCTTAGAGGAAAATAAAGGGTCTTGGATGCCCAGTAAGTTCCAAAGGAACTAAGAAAAGAGATCTTACCTCATTAATATGCCCAGTTCCTGGTCCCTGAGGTTTCAAGTATCCACCAATGTTCTTGCAGGTTTCTAGTGTCTTGGAGCCCTGGTCCAAGTTATCTGTGGTAAAAGAATACCCTTTAGATTGAATACCAACTGCAGCTTCTTTTAGAGAGGTTCTGGCTGCTGGTCAACCTAGTATACCACTCAGAACCACCAGAACTGAGGTGAGTGAGGCATGGGAGGTAAGGTTATGCTCAAGTGATTCCAGTAATGGGCAGAAATATCAGAAAGAGAAATTTTTTAAAAAATATCATTTAAAAATCACATAAAGCTATGCAGAAGTAAACTTAACCAAGGAGTTGAAAGACCTATACTCTGAAAACTATAAAATATTAATGAATGAAATTGGAGATGATAAAAGGGATGGAAAGATATCCAGTGCTCTTGAACTGGAAGAAGTAATATTGTTTAAATGGCCATACTCCCCAAAGCAATCTACAGATTTAAAGTAATCCTTACCAAAATACTCATGACATTTTTCACAGAACTATAACAAATTATCCCAAAATGTATGTGAAGTGAAAGTTGCTCAGTCATGTCTTACTCTTTGTGACCCCATGGACTATACAGTCCATGGAATTCTCCATGCCAGAATATTGGAGTGGGTACCCTTTCCCTTCTCCTGGGGATCTTCCCAACCAAGGGTTGAATCCAGGTTTCCCACATTGCAGGCGAATTCTTTCCCTGCTGAGCCACAAGGGAAGCCCAAGAATACTGGAATGGATAGCCTATCCCTTCTCCAGCGGATCTTCCCAACCCAGGAACTGAACTAGAATCTGCATTGCAGGCAGATTCTTTACCAACTGAGCTATGAGGGAAGCCCTCCCAAAATGTATATGGAACCACAAAAGATCCTGAAGCCATAAAAATAATGAAACATTGCCATTTGCAGCGATGTGGGTGGACCTAGAGAATAATATGCTTAGTCTAATAAGTCAGAGAAAGAATGTACTATATGCTACTGCTGCTGCTGCTGCTGCTGCTAAGTTGCTTCAGTCATGTCTGACTCTGTGCAACCCCATAGACGGCAGCCCACCAGGCTCCCCTGTCCCTGGGATTCTCCAGGCAAGAAAACTGGAGTGGGTTGCCATTGCCTTCTCCAATGCATGAAAGTGAAAAGTGAAAGTGAAGTCGCTCAGTCGTGTCCGACTCCTAGCGACCCCATGGACTGCAGCCTACCAGGCTCCTACATCCATGGGATTTTCCAGGCAAGAGTACTGCAGTGGGTTGCCATTGCCTTCTCCCTATATGCTACTACTTACAGGTAAAATCTAAAAAAGAAAAAGAAAGTAAATCAATATGCAAAACAGAAACAGACTCACAGATATAGAAAATAAGCTTGTGATTGTGAAATAAAAGAGTTAGGGGAGAGGGATAAATTAGGAGTATGAGATTAACAGACATACATGGTCTGCGGTTCAGTCTGGCCCTAACAAATTTTTCCTGTTTTTTCTGCTGTGAGATTAAAAAGCAGTATAAAATCTTGTTCTTACCATAAATGTAGGTATATGTTCCACATAAAGAAACTTAGTGGGAGAGTAGCAATACCTGAAGAGCCTGGTGCTGTGCTCTTGATGTGGTGAGCAAGTCTGTGATGGATGGTGAATGTGTTTTCCTGAATTGTTATCACTCCAATGTTGTACTCTTCTTTCCTCCTTTATTTGTTTAAAATTGAGAATGATTTTTTTTTTGCCTACAGTTTTCCTAATAATTTTTGATGATATAACTCTTCATCCCCCTGTCTACCCAAGGACCCCATTCTTTACTAAAGCTTGTTATTTTGGTATATTTTAGTAGGGTTCAAAACAAATATGTACCAGTATAGTTGTCATTTTAACTTTTATATATACCATTGACTTGGCTTACAATAGTTTTATGATTTTAATCACTTATATAGGCCATTTGGTTATCATTTATAAAAGAATAATGTGAAGCTAAAGTAATTGCTAAGCTCGGAATGGAAATAAAATCTTCAAGAAAAGTAATTGCCTCTGCTTTATTATGTGCTCAAAATAAATACTGGAAATACTCAGGCACTGAACATGGGGTTAAGGGCACTGTTGTTTTAATCTAGTGTATTTGCTTAGAGGAGACAAAATGCAAAAATGGACTGCTAAGTAGATGTTAAAATGTGAAATAGTCTATGTTGCTACTGTTTGGGAATTTGCCCATTTATTGGCTTCAAAAATGAAATTTTTAAAAACATAATCTATTATATATAGAATAGATAAGCAACAAGGATATACTATGTAGTATAGGTAGTTATACCTATTATTTTACCCATAACCCATAATGGAATATAATCTGCAAAACTACTGAATTGCTATGACATGCCCATGAAACTAACATAATACTCTAAATCAACTACACTTCAGTTAAAAAAAAAAAAGAAAATCTGTAAGAGAACTCAGGTCTTCTAACACCTGGCTCAGTCATTAAGCAAGGTTAAAAGATATCTTCACCACACATATACTAAAATAATAGATAAAGATACATCAGCTTGTTTTTACCTTGCTGCAGCCAGTGTCTTGGTTAGCATTGCTTACAACTGCTCCATAGCCATTTAACTGAGTGGCATTAGGTTCTTCTTGCTATACCTTCCAACACTCTAGATCAATATGAACCATCCTCAGTGGGAAATTATTTGATTGTCATTGCCAAAAGAGCTTCTGAGTCAGTCAAGCTTCAAGAGGTTTGAGCACAGCTCAGCAAATATGTGGGGTGATAAGCATAAGGGTAATGCTTTCATAGGGTCTGCTCTGGAATTCTGGCCCTTTCAAGTAGGAAGTGCCCCCACACACACATACACACATACACACTTCATTTGGGCTTCCCTCGTGGCTCAGATGTTAAAGAATCTGCCTCCAATGCAGGAGACCCGGGTTCAGTCTCTGGGTCAGGAAGATTCCTTGGAGAAAGGAATGGCAAACCACTCCAGTATTCTTGCCTGGACAATTCCATGGATAGAGGAGCCTAGCAGGCTACAGTTGATGGGGTTACAGAGTCTGACATGTCTAAGTGACTAACACTTCCACTTTTTCAATACTTCATTTAGAAAGTAAATCTCATTTCCAATATAGCCATATATATATATACACAATATTATCATAATATAATTGATTTTACATATATATAAAATCAACTGTGTAAAGGCACTGGAAAGGTATAAGACATAACTCTTATTCCTTAACTTGTTTATTGTTATTACTATTACTATCATTCCCATCTAGTTGTATAGCACCTCAGAGCTTATAAAGCACTTTTATGTTTGCTATCCGCTTTGAGCTTGTAAAGTTCAAATTATTACCCTAACATTACAGATAAGAAAACTAAGTCTCAAAATAGTAAAGTGATTTATTCCAAATCACATTGCTAATAAGTGACAGAGTAAAGAGTCAAATCCAGGTACGTCTGATTTCAAAATTTTTGCTCCTTCCAGCACACTAGGCTATTGGAGAGCAAACTCCACTGACTTTCTAATTTTGTTCAATAAATATGTGTTGAGTGAATGAGAAAATGAATGAACAAACAGAGGAAGTAGCAAATTCAGGTTGGGCCCCATAGTAATGTCTGTTTGTGTGTATGTGGGGTAAGTCCTTGGGTATTCAGAACTGGTAGAGAGCAGTGGGGAGAAGAAAACTGCCATCACTGAGCACCCTGCAAGCCAGAAACTGTGTCAGGGACATTCATGTATTCTGTTTCACTCAATTAATCTTCACAATGATCCCATGAGTCAGATATTATCCAGCATCTCATTCCTCAGATGGTGAAACTGAGGTGCAAAGAGGTTATGCAATTTGCACAAGGTGATGGAACAGAAATTTGAACCTGGGTCTGTTCAACTTCAAAGCTGATTCTTTTCACTATAATAGTCTGCCTTAGGAAACTCCTGATTAGAAGCCAAGAGAAAGGAACTGGTAGAGTGTTTATAGAGAAACATCTAAGGACAGAGACAGCACTTAAAAACAAACTGAAGTCCTTCATGCCTTGAGCAATATGCAGGTCAGGAAGCAACAGTTAGAACTGGACATGGAACAAGAGACTGGTTCCAAATAGGAAAAGGAGTACGTCAAGGCTGTATATTGTCACCCTGCTTATTTAATTTCTATGCAGAGTACATCATGAGAAACGCTGGACTGGAAGAAACACAAGCTGGAATCAAGATTTCCAGGAGAAATATCAAGAACCTCAGATATGCAGATGACACCACCCTTATGGCAGAAAGGGAAGAGGAACTAAAAAGCCTCTTGATGAAAGTGAAAGAGGAGAGTGAAAAAGTTGGCTTAAAGCTCAACATTCAGAAAATGAAGATCATGGCATCCGGTCCCATCACTTCATGGGAAATAGATGGGAAACCAGTGGAAACAGTGTCAGACTTTAATTTTTTGGGCTCCAAAATCACTGCAGATGGTGACTGCAGCCATGAAATTAAAAGACGCTTACTCCTTGGAAGAAAAGTTATGACCAACCTAGATAGTATATTCAAAAGCAGAGACATTACTTTGCCGACTAAGGTCCATCTAGTCAAGGTTATGGTTTTTCCAGTAGTCATGTATGGATGTGAGAGTTGGACTGTGAAGAAGGTTGAGCGCCGAAGAATTGATGCTTTTGAACTGTGGTGTTGGAGAAGACTCTTGAGAGTCCCTTGGACTTCAAGGAGATCCAACCAGTCCATTCTGAAGGAGATCAGCCCTAGGATTTCTTTGGAAGGAATGGTGCTAAAGCTGAAACTCCAGTACTTTGGCCACCTCATGTGAAGAGTTGACTCATTGGAAAAGACTTTGATGCTGGGAGGGATTGGGGGCAGGAGGAGAAGGGGATGACAGAGGATGAGATGGCTGGATGGCATCACTGACTCAATGGACGTGAGTCTGAGTGAACTCTGGGAGTTGGTGATGGAGAGGGAGGCCTGGCATGCTGCGATTCATGGGGTTGCAAAGAGCTGGACACGACTGAGCAACTGAACTGAACTGATGGCAGTGTGCACTAAGCGCAGGTGGCTGCGGCCGGCGCACTACGCACAGCCAAGAGGAGCTACCCTAAGTCCGAGGTCAGGGGCAGCAGCCTAGAGCACCAGGCTGTGATGGTGCAGGAATGGCTGAGAGGAGCTACCCCGCATCCGAGTCAGGAGCAGCAGCCGGGAGGAGGCACCCCGCGTCTGAGGCCAGGGGCAGCACCCAAGGCCAGGGATGGCAGCTGGGAGGAGCAACCCCACACCTGAGGCCAGGGGCAACAGCCAGGAGGAGCAACCCCACATCCAAGGAGTGGTGGCTGCACAGGGGCAGGAGGGCCTAGAGGAGCCATCCCACGTTGAAGGTCAGGAAGGGCAGTGGTGAGGAGACACCCCTCAACCAAGGTAAGGAGCAGTGGCTGCACTTTGTTGGAGCAGCCGTGAAGAGATATCCCACGCCCAAGGTAAGAGAAACCCAAGTAAGATGGTAGGTGTTGCAAGAGGGTATCAGAGGGCAGACACACTGAAATCATACTCACAGAAAACTAGTCAATCTAATCAGACTAGAACCACAGCCTTGTCTAACTCAATGACACTAAGCCATGCCTGTGGGGCAACCCAAGATGGGAGGGTCATGGTGGAGAGGTCTGACAGAATGTGCTCCACTGGAGAAGGGAATGGCAAACCACTTCAGTATTCTTGCCTTGAGAACCCCATGAACAGTATGAAAAGGCAAAATAATAGGATACTGAAAGAGGAACTCCCCAGGTCAGTAGGTGCCCAATATGCTACTGGAGATCAGTGGAGAAATAACTCTAGAAAGAATGAAGGGATGGAGCCAAAGCAAAAACAATACCCTGCTGTGGATGTGACTGGTGATAGAAGCAAGGTCCAATGCTGTAAAGAGCAACATTGCATAGGAAACTGGAATGTCAGGTCCATGAATCAAGGCAAATTGGAAGTGGTCTAACAGGGATGGGGGAGGCTGGTGGGCTGCCGTCTCTGCGGTCACACAGAGTCAGGCACGACTGAAGCGACTTAGCAGTAGCAGCAGCAGCAAACAAGAGATGGCAAGAGTGAACGTTGACATTCTAGGAATCAGCGAACTAAAATGGACTGGAATGGGTGAATTTAACTCAGATGACCATTATATCTACTACTGCGGGCAGGAATCCCTCAGAAGAAATGGAGTAGCCATGGTGGTCGACAAAAGAGTTCAAAATGCAGTACTTGGATGCAATCTCAAAAACGACAGAATGATCTCTGTTCATCTCCAAGGCAAACAATTCAATATCACGGTAATCCAAGACTATGCCCCAACCAGTAATGCTGAAGAAGCTGAAGTTGAACGGTTTTATGAAGACCTACAAGACCTTTTAGAACTAACACCCCAAAAAGATGTCCTTTTCATTATAGAGGACTGGAATGAAAAAGTAGGAAGTCAAGAACACCTGGAGTAACAGGTAAATTTGGCCTTGGAATGCAGAATGAAGCAGGGCAAAGACTAATAGAGTTTTGCCAAGAAAATGCACTGGTCATAGCAAATACCCTCTTCCAAACACAAGACATCACCAGATGGTCAACACCGAAATCAGATTGATTATATTCTTTGCAGCCAAAGATGGAGAAGCTCTATACAGTTAACAAAAACAAGAGCAAGAGCTGACTGTGGCTCAGATCGTGAACTCCTTATTACCAAATTCAGACTTAAATTGAAGAAAGTAGGGATAACCGCTAGACCATTCAGGTATGACCTAAATCAAATCCCTTATGATTATACAGTGGAAGTGAGAAATAGATTTAAGGGCCTATTTCTGATAGATAGAGTGCCTGATGAACTATGGAATGAGGTTTGTGATATTGTACAGGAGACAGGGGTCAAGACCATAACCATGGAAAAGAAATGCAAAAAAGCAAAATGGCTGTCTGGGGAGGCCTTACTAATAGCTGAGAAAATAAGAGAAGTGAAAAACAAAGGAGAAAAGGAAAGATATAAGCATCTGAATGCAGAGTTCCAAAGAATAGCAAGAAGAGATAAGAAAGCCTTCTTCAGTGATCAATTCAAAGAAATAGAGGAAAAGAACAGAATGGGAAAGACTAGAGATCTCTTCAAGAAAATTAGAGATACCAAGGGAACATTTCATGCAAAGATGGGCTCGAGAAAGGACAGAAATGGTATGGACCTAACAGAAGCAGAAGATATTAAGAAGAGGTGGCAAGAATACACAAAAGAACTGTACAAAAAAGATCTTCAAGACCCAGATAATCACGATGGTGTGATCACTCATGTAGAGCCAGACATCTTGGAATGTGAAGTCAAGTGGGCCTTAGGAAGCATCACTACAAACAAAGCTAGTGGAAGTGATGGAATTGCAGTTGATCTATTTCAAATCCTGAAAGATGATGCTGTGAAAGTGCTGCACTCAATATGCCAGCAAATTTGGAAAACTCAGCAGTGGCCACAGGACTGGAAAAGGTCAGTTTTCATTCTAATCCCAAAGAAAGGCAATGCCAAAGAATGCTCAAACTACCGCACAATTGCACTCATCTCACATGCTAGTAAAATAATGCTCAAAATTCTCCAAGCCAGGCTTCAGCAATATGTGAACCGTGAACTTCCTGATGTTCAAGCTGGTTTTAGAAAAGGCAGAGGAACCAGAGATCAAATTGCCAACATCCTCTGGATCATGGAAAAAGCAAGAGAGTTCCAGAAAAACA
>NW_024070207.1:87579046-87639304 GCF_014754425.2 Oryx dammah | reverse complement strand
TGACTGTGTGGATCACAATAAACTGTGGAAGATTCTGAGAGAGATGGGAATACCAGACCACCTGACCTGCCTCTTGAGAAATCTGTATGCAGGTCAGGAAGCAACAGTTAGAACTGGACATGGAACAACAGACTGGTTCCAAATAGGAAAAGGAGTACGTCAAGGCTGTATATTGTCACCCTGCTTATTTAATTTCTATGCAGAGTACATCATGAGAAACGCTGGACTGGAAGAAACACAAGCTGGAATCAAGATCGCTGGGAGAAATATCAATAACCTCAGATATGCAGATGACACCACTCTTATGGCAGAAAGTGAAGAGGAGCTAAAAAGCCTCTTGATGAATGTGAAAGAGGAGAGTGAAAAAGTTGACTTAAAGCTCAACATTCAGAAAACAAAGGTCATGGCATCCGGTCCCATCACTCCATGGGAAATAGATGGGTAAACAGCAGAAACAGTGGAAACAGTGTCAGACTTTATTTTGAGATCCAACCAGTCCATTCTGAAGGAGATCAGCCTGGGATTTCTTTGGAAGGAATGATGCTAAATTGAAACTCCAGTACTTTGGTCACCTCATGCAAAGAGTTGACTCATTGGAAAAGACTCTGATGCTGGAAGGGATTGAGGGCAGGAGGAGAAGGGGATGACAGAGGATGAGATGGCTGGATGGCATCACTGACTCGATGGACGTGAGTCTGAGTGAACTCCGTGAGTTGGTGATGGACAGGGAGGCCTGGCGCGCTGTGATTCATGGGGTTGCAAAGCATAGGACACAACTGAGCAACTGAACTGAATTGATCTCCCAAGGGATTATGAGAGCATGCCTTATTCTCACGCACAGGACTTAGAAATTATGGTGGGTATCTGCTGACACTTTGATGGCTTGATTTGTGTCTACTACTTGTGGTCTTCTTTAAGGGGAAGGAGGTGACTGGTTATTCCAGTACAGGTGAGCTTGAAAGTAATCACAGCTTGTAATTCCAATGTTTAAGACTGTTCTAGAACTGTAGTAAAATTACATTCTGACATGGTTGAAAGTTAGGTGCTTGAAGTCCTGTCTTAACTCTGTTATGAACTCACTTATGACCTTGAACAGGTCCCTTTCCCTGTATCAGCCTATTTCCCCATTCATAAATCAAGAGGACAGAGCAACCTCTAAGGACCCTCCTAGTTTTGACAGTGAAGGATTATCTCCCTTCAGAATTCTTCACTCTTTCCTTTCACCACCTTGCTGGCTTCTGGGGATTTCTGAGGGAGATGATGGTACAAAAGACCCAAGCTTGCAATTTCTTTGGCTTCTACCTTAACGGAATTGTGGCAAGGAATCGCAGGGTTGGATATAAGCTCCAAGTCAAAGCATCCCACATGTTCTCCATACATGAAGAGAAGATAATAAAAAAGAAGTGGCCAGTTCAGAGCAGCTACAGATCTTTTGGGATTGAGGAAACCTTTGGCTCATAGAGAAGTAGGATCAAGGTTCCCAGAGCTTGTAACACTATAGAAAACTTTCGAAACGAATGTTATGAAATCTTGTGTATCCTTAGTATCCATGCAGATTATGTTGCTTGTAAAATGACTGGTGGTGGAGTCTGTTAGGAGACTGTTAGGGTGTGGTCTAAGGCCCATGGGTAAGAGAGCATGGATTCTCCCAGTTGTACCAAAAGGTGGATCTTTACTTGCAAGTGACAACAGTCTAGCAGGCAGGGTCAGTGGCCTGAGTTAGAAAGGGTATACCCTGAAGCTCTAGGAGGTAACTGGTTTTGGTTGGGGGAAATCTCTGTGTTTTGAGTGAGGTAAATAAAGTTGCCTTGAGCCTTGAGGGGCTTTCCATGGTCAGTGGTCAGTAAAACAGGGCAGGACCTGGGACCCACAGAGAGTAAGTCTAAGCAAGATGCAAAAGAGACAGGGCTAGAATGACACCTTGGGAGATGGGAACAATGGGACTGGTCCATTTGAGGCCAGGAGGAAGGTGTATATAGGCGTACTATGAAAATGGTGAAGAGGGGGAACTAGAGTATGTGAGACCTAGAAGGTACTGGGTACAGAGGTCCTGGGGGGGAAATAAGGCTTTAGCAAGATATTTGAGTGTTTTGAGATTAAAGGCCCCAAATAAGAAAAGAAGAGCATGGAGAGGGAAAAATCTATACCTTGTCATTACTAATGTGAATTTTCAAATGCCAATGAGGAAGAGTACTAGGGAACTGAGGGGAAGGTTTGTCAGGGAAGTAGGATAATGTCAACACAATCTGTCTGTGCATGAGGCCTGCCAAGCATGTCCCACCTCAAGAAAAAAAGGGCATAAAAGGCATACCTGTGCAAAGCTTCTTGGATCTCCTCCAACCCACTTTATCCAGCTCCATGGGGATGTTCTGTGAGATAGACAGAGAATGGCATTTTTCCAGAAGGATTTTGAGTGGTGCAGTCCTTGGTGATGGTTCAGCTGGGGGAAAGAAAGTCTGCAAAGAAAACTGTTCAGGATCAGTTACTCATGGGGTTGGGGTGTGGGCCAACACTTTGCTTAAACAGAAGAATTTCCAATCTGAAATATCATGTGATCGGCCTCCAAATTCAGGCAGGTTACTATGTATTATCAATAAATGTGATTATAGATCCAACTACAAAGAGCTTAAAGACATCAAGGAGTGTAGAAAAGGAAAATAAACTAACTTATTTAAAGAAAATAGCATCTGTTTACTCTTTCTTAGGTATTTTTTTGTGTGTTTGGTTAGTGTTAAGATGGAGGAAGTGAGGATTCTGCATCCACTATAAACGTTAACCTTTACTCAATGTGAGGCCTGGAGCAAGTTAATTTATCTAAGTCTCAGTTTCTTCACCTACATACAAGGGACTGTGATAACACCTAACTTGTAGAATTATTAGGATTCAAAAATGAGATAATGCATATAAAGCACAAAAATGAGAATGAGAGAGAGTAAGAGACAATGATTGAAAGAGAGACAAACTTTCTCTTGCCAGAAGCACATTTTAGCTAAGACCAAGTCCTCTCCTTTGATATCAACATAACCATCTGTTTTCAATCCCAATCCTTCTTTCTTTTCCAAAGTCCTGACCTCCAAGTGGAAAAAGATGGAAGTAACTAACATCTGTGAAATAACTGTATAGCACAGTATTATGTATTAGATACCCTACTGAGTATATTTATGCATATTGTCTCATTCAGTGTTCATAACTACTCCATACGGTAGCTAATAACCCATTTTACAATAAGGAAACCAAGGGTCAGAAAAAATAAATAAGTTGCCCACTGTCTCACAACTACTAAATTGTAGGTCTATCTAACTACAGACCAGAAAAGATAAATAGTTCCTTGAGCTGACATTCTTAAAGTTTCTCCTAAATATTCCTAAGTCACATGAACATAGTACAGGTTTCTTCCACCTGTACTAAGAGGATTGGATGTGGAGAGAAGTTAACAACTTGGATGGAACAAGAGTAAAAAACTAATAAAAACTTCAATTAAATTAAGTCTGTATATGCATTAATATACAGTATTTGTCTTTCTCTTTCTGACTTACTTCACTGTGTATAATAGGCTCTAGGTTCATCCACCTCATTAGACATCCTGTATGGGAAGGGAGTTTAGGGGAGAATGGCTACATGTATATGTATGTCTGAGTCTCTTAGGTATTTACCAGAAATTATTGCAACATTGACTATACTCCAATACAAAATGAAAAGTTAAAAAGAAAAAAAAATAAAATAAATAAAGCTCAGAGATCGGAACGGGGAGCTCTTAGGACCTGTAATGATAGCAGAGCCCAACAAGAAGAAGAGTCCTTTCCTAGCCAGTGAAATGAAACTGTTAGTTGCTCAGTCATATCTAACTCTTTGCAACCCTATGGAATATATCTCACCAAGCTCCTCTATCCAGGAGATTCTCCAGGCAAGAATATTGGAGTGGGTTGTCATTCCCTTCTCTAGGGGATCTTCCCCATCCAGGGATCAAATCCCAGGGATCCCAGCCAGGGATCTCCTGCATTGCAGGCAGATTATTTACCATCTGAGTTACCGGGGAAGCCCTTCTTAGCAAGGACTAAATCAGTGAAAAGCCATGGGCTTTTTGTTTACTATAGCCCTCCCAACTTACTTGTAATCTCTAAGAATGTGTTCTTGGGGATTCCCTGGTGGCACAATGGTAAAGAATCTGCCGGCCAATTCAGGAGACACAAGTTCAATCCCTGGTCTTGGAAGATCCCACGTGTCATGGAGCAACTAAGCCTGTGAACTATGACTATTGAGCCTATGCTCTAGAGCCTGGGAACCACAACTACTGAGCCCATGGGCCACGGGTACTGCAAAAGTATATTAACACATATATATGGAATTTAGAAAGATGGTAATGATGACCCTATATGCTAGACAGCAAATGAGACAAAGATCTAAAGAAGAGACTTTTGGACTCTGTGGGAGAAGGCAAGGGTGGGGTGTTTTGAGAGAATAGCATTGAGACATGTATATTACCACATGTGAAATAGATCACCAGTCCAGGTTTGATGCATGAGACAGGGTCCCCAAGGCTGGCACACTGGGATGACCCAGGGGATGTGGGAGGGGGGTTCAAGATGAGAAACACATGTACTCCCATGGCTGATTCATGTCAATGTATGGCAAAAACCACTATAATTTTGTAAAGTAACTAGCCTCCAATTAAATAAATTTAAAAAAAAATAAAAATGAACTCTAGGTATAAACTATTATCTACACTGTCCCTAGAGACCTCAGTCCTCAGGAAAAGTAGAGAGAGCCAATCAATTTTTTTAAAATAGCAATAAGAAAGAATCCAAGAGACCGCTTTGGGGTGGAGAAAGGCCCTACTTTTAGCTCTCCTTAGCACTTGCATTGCACCTAGAGAACAAGTCAGTCTCAGCCCCTATGAGACATTATATGGGAGACCTTTTGTCTATGTAAATGACCTCCTCCTAGACCCCAAACCCCAAGCCCTTTTTTCCTATGCTTTGACTACTGGGCAATTTCAGTGAGAGATGTGCTTATGGGCAAATAATCAGGACTCAAAGGAGCTCCAATAGTCACCTTTGTATGCTCTTGGACCCAGGTGCTAATCAAAGTTCAGAAAGATAAATCTCCAGGGTCTCAACTTCAGCCTACATGGAAGATCCCATACCCTACTTTTTTACTCCTACAGCAGTCAAAGTACCAGGACACAACTCCTAGATTCATCACTCTCGAATCAAGCTGTGGAAGGAAAAAGAGGATGCTCAGTACACCTCCGAACCCCTGGGAGACCTCTGATATCTATTCAAGACTACAAATTGGTGCCATTCAGATGAATATTCAGGAAACTGAATTTCTCAGGTTAAGCCTACTGCTCTGCTTATACTTTATTACAATTACCCTCTTGATTTGCTTTTCCCAGGGAAACTCTTTCCATATTTATTATACTCAGATCTCATAAGCCTCATGCCCTGCACTCCATGATGTGGCACCTCTTTCTTGTCTGTCTGTCTGGCTTAGGCTATTCATAGATACATCCTTTAAGACTGGCCATCACCAAGGTCACCAGGTGCCTGAACAAGTGTAACTGTTGGTGTGCCTTGATCTGGGCATAAAAAACAAAATTGTGCCAATGGTAACTTGCTTGAGTGCTCCCTATTGAGCATTACTGTACCCTTTGCCAACCTAACACAAGTCAATGGAAGTTGGTTAGGTTCCACTATCAATTCTGCAAAACCTAAATGAGTTAACTCGGAAGGAAAAAATATCTTAAATGTCAGGGAAGTTGAAATAATGTCTGGCATCATGCCCATATGCTTTGTGAGTTACCCTTGGTGAGATGGAAAACCACTCATTAAGATGCCTAGTGATCTCTTCATTGGGGCACTTAACTCATCCTCCCACTGTAACTAGACTATGGAGCTACTGAACTCCTCTCAACTCTGGGTTGCTAGATTCAAATATGCTAAAGATAAAAGCTTCCCAGGACACACTTCAGAAGGAATTACCTGATGTGAAAGTCTAACCACCAATCCTTGGGGCTGGAAATGGAACCTTCTTCCCCAAAATTAGAAAACAAGTGATGCAGTGTATGGCTATTAGACCTACAATAATACCAATAACTTCCCTAACAATAATAATAGAGTCTGGTTTGCAGATGCCCACATACAATTATATACATCTATTTGAGTTGAGATTGGGGGAGGATCTGGGGAATGTATGGGGAACAAATCTCTGAAACCCTGACCAAGATTGTGGAAATGGATGAGGAATAAGACCATGCTACACTAACCAGTCCATGCACACCCTCATAATATTATTTCACTCACCTCCTGAAACCATTTGTCAACTAATGAGAATACATCCCTCATGCCAAACATCGCCCTAAATAGTGATACAGTATACAAAATGGGGGTATCACCACCAAGCACAGGCCTCCATCCAATGTACAGGGAACAGATTTACCCAACTAGGGCTAAATCTAACAACCTAGGTCAGCCCCCATTAGGTGGGAATGTTCCTTGTAGGAATGGGATATCATTTCTTATATCAAAGGTCTCTATACTTTATTCTCCTGACCAAATGGTATAGGATCTGCACAATAGTCCTGATGGTTCCAAGAGTCTGGTTTCTCACCATTGGAAAACTTAGGACAACCTCAGGGGCTATCTCCAACTTGAGTTCATTCCTAGAACAGGCAATAGAAGTCACATACCAACACTAATGCGACCTCCCCTCTTACCAAATACCATCCAATTGGGGAGGCACATACGTGAGTGATAATCCCATCTTGGGAAGACTGCGGATAGGACATTCTATAGCTACAAGGCTCTTTTGGTTTGTGAGGATCACCCTCCTCACAAGGACAGTGCTTAATATTTCAATAATGATGCAACAGGGATGGGAAGCCACAGTATCAGCTCTAGAGGCTCAACAAAGTCTATATACAGCTTGGCAGGGGTGGTACTCCAAAATAGGCAAGCTATAGATCTTTTGAATGCAGAACAAGGAGAAACCTGTGCCATTCTGAATGAGACTTGCTGTTTTGGAGGTAACGCCTCAATCAAAATTGAAGAAAGCTTTCAGTTCTCAAAAAGATCATATAAATCATCTAAGATGTTAATGATTGAGCAGGGGCACCTCCAGATTGGCTCCAGTCCCTTTTTGGGATCTTTTCTCGGAGAGGAGGGATTTGGAGTTGGCTACTGCCCCTGCTGATCCCTGTTGTCACCATACTAATTCTGCTCATGGTTGCTCCATGCATTATCTATTGTTTAACCCGTTTTATTTCTGCCCAGGTAACCGAATTACAAAATGACATAATGCTCCAGAGGGAATACACAGAACTACAGATAAATACTGATGGTATCTACCACTTGCCCTTAGATAGACCCTGTCACCCAGACTCTGAGGACCCCAAGGCCTAAGAATAGCAAACTCAACACCCCTTGCCACCGTAGCTCAGCAGGAAGTCATCAGAGGGATCTTGGTGTCCCTACTCCCAAAGAATTGGGCCTCCCATCTCTTGAGGGGGGCATGTTAGGCAGTTAGAGTAGGAAGAAAAATGTCCAAAATTGCAGTCAGAGAACGTGATGACTAGGAGATCACATGCACACAGAGGGTGAACAAAGAAAAAAACAAAAAAGGAGAACTGTGGAACTGATTGAAGACTTCTGCTGGGAAAATATGCCTGGCACCTCTGCTTCCCTGTTTGGTCTCAGGCTCATGCCTCATTTTCATAGGGCACAAGCAATTAAGCCCCAAGTACCACCCAGGGGAGGGAACAAAGGATATAAAAATGAAAGCCAAGATTGAACGGGACCACTCCTGCAGGGTTTGGCCTGTTCTCATCTCTCGAGAGGGTACTGCTTACTGCTTGCTCAATAAACCTTGCTTCCCCAAGCTCTCCTGGTCTGCCAGTTCAATTCTTTGCTATGACAAGATAAGAACCAAGGGAGATAAAATTGACCTACCACTTTCCTTCCCCACAACCTAGTGTCAGTAGATTGGCTTTGCTGCCCATCAGGTGAGTGGACCAAGTTTGGTTTAGAAACAATATCAAAACTAAAAAAGAAGAGGAAAGATTCATATTTTTCCTGGCAAGGACTCAGCCAATGAAAAGTCATGGACTGTTTGCTTACCATAGCCTTCCCAACTTTCTTTTCTCCTGTATAAAAGTGTTCTCCTTCCTTTTCTGTGAAAGGACATGTACATGGCCTGCCAAAGTTGCAGACCATGAATTGTATTTCTTTGCAGCTTTCCAAGAAAACCATCTTTGCTGGAGAAATATCTGGCAGTCTATTTGTTTTAGGTCAACACGGGTAAGGTTCTCTGCCAAATTGGTAACCCAGTTTCCAAGGGCTGAGACAAATTCTTAGGCACAACAAAAGCCACTGGGTAGTACTGAAAATAAAGCAGTAGAAGGTACAAGTTACTGTACTAAATTGGTATGAATCCTTAGACATGGTCTCAAGGTTGCTTTTTATAATTCTCCTTAATCCTAACTCTGCCTCCTAGATCCATAAATTGTTAGAGCTGGAAAGCCTCTTATGGTCATACAGTCTAACTCCCTCATTAAACAGATGGAAAAAAAAAAACTGAGCCCCAGAAATGGAAGAGACTAGATCATTTAATTCTTTTGATTTTAGATAAAGGGAAGGGGAAATACCTACAGAGCATAAAGTCAAATTCTACAGTAAGATTTTGGAGATACTTGCCCCTAAATCCTCTTTATATGATCTGAACATTTTCACTTCTCTGGTCACAATTACTGACAGTCCACTAATTTCAACATCATTTGCAGCAGGGGTTCACCATTCTCTGTGAGGATGAAAACAGACCTCCATATTAATTAGCCTAATTCGATCACTTTCCAGGTTGTAACTGGGGCCAGAGCTCTAGTTGGAGGAGCATACATTTTATTAGGGCTGCCATGACAAATCACCACAAACTGAGTGGCTTAAACAACCAGAATTCCTTCTCACAGCTCTGGTGGCTGGAAGTTTGAAATCAAGGTATCAGCAGCAACATGCTCTCTATGAAGACTCCAGGGATTAATATTTCCTTGCTTCCTAGCTCATGGTAGCTCTCAGCAATCCTTGGAATTCCTTGGCTTGCAGGTACATTACTCCAACCCTTGTATCAGTCATTCCATGGTCTTCTTCCCTGTGTCTTTGTGTTATTGTACAAATTTCTCAATTCTCATAAACACATCAGTCATTGGATTAGGGCCCACACTAATCCAGTATGATGCCATTTTAACTTGGCTACATCTACAAACACCGTATTCCTAAACAGGAATATACAGTTGACAATATACAGTTCACATTTACAAGTACTGAGGATTAGGACTTGAAGATTTTGTGAAACACTATTCTATGAAATTCAGGAAGACAAAGCCTTTTGGAAACTGAGCTTGGAAGGATACCAGAACTAAGCAGCTTTAAGCTTAGAGGACAAGGGTAGGGGCTTCCAAATTGGTCAGAAGCTAAGAAAAACAAGGTAAAAGGCAGCCAATTGTACTTTTACTAAGGCACACTATGAATTAAGGTTACACTATCCATAGCCTATAATGTCTTTAAGGAAAATATACTGCTGCTGCTGCTGGTGCTGCTGGTGCTGCTGCTGCTAAGTCACATCAGTTGTGTCTGACTCTGTGTGACTCCATAGACGGCAGCCCATCAGGCTCCTCCATCCATGGGTTTTCCCAGGCAAGAGTACTGGAGTGGGGTGCCATTGCCTTCTCTGGAAAATATACTACTGGCTGCCAAATTGGGGCTGCTACAGCATCAACTTCACAATTTGGTGCATTCAGAAACACCTTGATGTGGTACTCATTTTGGACTTTTTTCTTCCTTTTAAAGTGTCCTTGAAGGACTGGATAGCAGAACCCACAAGCGGTGGGGGGGAGCAGTCTTACTCAGGGACTGCCCTGCCCACCCCTCCATAGATAGATAGATAGATAGATAGATAGATAGATAGATAGATAGATAGAAAGATAGATAGATAGATAGATAGATAGATAGATAGATAGATAGATATAGATATAGATATTTCAGTCAGTTCAGTTGCTCATATCAATCAGTCAGTTCAGTCACTCAGTCGTGTCCAACTCTTTGTGACCCATGGACTGCAGCACACCAGGCATCCCTGTCTATTACCAACTGCCAGAGTTGACTCAAAGTCATGTCCATTAAGTTGGTGATGCCATCTAACCATCTCATCCTCTGTTGTCCTCTTCTCCTCCTGTCTTCAATCTTTCCCAACATCAACATCTTTTCCAATGAGTCAGTTCTTCTCATCAGGTGGCCAAAGTATTGGAGTTTCAGCTTCAGCATCAGTCTTTTCAATGGATATTTACGACTGATTTCCTTTAGGATGGACAGGTTGGATCTCCTTGCAGTCCAAGGGACTCTCAAGAATCTTCTCCAACACCACAGTTTAAAAGCATCAATTCTTGATTTCTCAGCTTTTCTTATAGTCCAACTCTCACATCCATACATGACTACTGGAAAAACCATAGCTTTGACTAGATGGACATTTGTCAGCAAAGTAATGTCTCTTCTTTTTAATACACAGTCTAGGTTGGTCATAGCTCTTCTTCCAAGGAGCAAGCATCTTTTAATTTCATGGGTAGAGTCACTATCTGCAGTGATTTTGGAGCCCAAGAAAATAAAATCTGTCACTGTTTCCATTGTTTCTCCACTTATTTGCCATGAAGTGATGGGAACAGATGTCACATTTTTTGAATGTTGAGTTTTAAGCCAGCTTTTTCACTCTCCTCTTTCACTTTCATCAAGAGGCTCTTCAGTTCCTCTTCACGTTCTGCCATAAGGGTGGTATCATCTGTGTATCTGAGGTTATTAATATCTCTCCTGGCAATCTTGACTCCAGCTTGTGCTTCATCCAGCTTAGCATTTTTCATGATGTACTCTGCATAAAAGTTAAATAAGCAGGGTGACAATATACAGCCTTGACGTACTCCTTCCCCAATTTGGAACCAGTCTGTTGTTCCATGTCTGGTTTTAACAGTTGATTCATGACCTGCATACAGATTTATCAGGAGGCAGGTAAGGTGCAGGGGTTAATAATCGGCCACCTGTTGCTCTGGCTAAGCCATGGGAAAAGAATAAAAGCAAAATATAGCAATACAGTATAATCTAAAGTACCGAGAGAAGGGAACCATGAGCAATGTTTCTCAATGGTTCATAAAAGTTCCAATAGCTGGCCCTCAGACTTATTTTTTTTACCCTCTCACCCCCATTTTTAAAAGCTGCCTTAAGAAGCATATATATGGCTGCTATCATTCTGAGCTTTCTGAATTTCCCAGGTTTAACCCCAGTTTCAATGCCAGAAAGAGTATTACTTAATGCAAAGAGGGATTTTCAAGACCTCATCCCACTGTTCTTCAGGACCCTGCAAGGATATTTCAACTTTAGCTTTGCTCTCAGCGATCCTTCACTTTGGAGCCCCATGTTGGGCACCACTTGCTGTGGTCAGTGCAGCAAGTAGGGATCAAAAGTGATCAATGCACAGTTTGGGAAAAAGAAGCTAGAGACAGAAATAAAGCTTTAAAGATGGGACCGGGGGACTCAAGACCTCTTGGATCAAGAGCCCCGTTCCTTGGATTCACATCACTTTTATTTAGTGTCTTGGCAAGCAGAAAGTATCTGCTGTGCTATGATGAAGTCAGCCTCCTGTATCCCCAGTCACATCTCTTATTTTATTGATTACTTTGAACTATGTTTGTTATTTTCTTGTAGAACTGGTATCACCCAGCTGAAGGTCATAGACCCACATATGCCTTGGGAAAACATCTTCGTGTGTGCACAAGCAGTATTCTGAACATGGGCTGACCCAGCATTCCTAGGTCACACTATATTTTTCCTTAGCTTTGCAGGGCTTGACGACCCCAACTAATCAACCTGATGTACTTCTGTTTAGATTATACTGTATTGCTATATTTTGCTTTTCTTCTTACCCCATGGTGTTTTTCTCATGGCTCAGCCAGAGCAACATATCGCTGAATATTAACCCCTGCAATTCTGGTTCTAACTGTTGCTTCTTCACCTGCATACAGATTTCTCAGGAGGCAGGTGAAGGAAGTCTGGTATTTCAATCTCTTGAAGAATTTTTCACACTTTGTTGAGAAAAAGAAAGATATAAGCATCTGAATGCAAAGTTCCAAAGAATAGCAAGAAGAGATAAGAAAGTCTTCTTCAGTGATCAATGCAAAGAAATAAAGGAAAAGAACAGAATGGGAAAGACTAGAGATCTCTTCAAGAAAATTACAGATGCCAAGGGAACATTTCATGCAAAGATGGGCTTGATAAAGGACAGAAATGGTATGGACCTAACAGAAGCAGAAGATATTAAGAAGAGGTGGCAAGAATACACAGAAGAACTGGACAAAAAAGATCTTCATGACCCAGATAATCACGATGGTATGATCACTCATCTAGAGCCAGACATCCTGGAATGTGAAGTCAAGTGGGCTTTAGAAAACATCACTGTGAACAAAGCTAGTGGAGGTGATGGAATTCCAGTTGAGCTATTTCAAATCCTGAAAGATGATGCTGTGAAAGTGCCACACTCAATATGCCAGCAAATTTGGAAAACTCAGCAGTGGCCACAGGACTGGAAAAGGTCAGTTTTCATTCTAATCCCAAAGAAAGGCAATGCCAAAGAATGCTCATACTACCACACAATTGCACTCATCTCACATGCTAGTTAAGTAATGCTCAAAATTCTCCAAGCCAGGCTTCAGCAATACGTGAACCGTGAACTCCCTGATGTTCAAGCTGGTTTTAGAAGAGGCAGAGGAACCAGAGATCAAATTGCCAACATCCGCTGGATCATGGAAAAAGCAAGAGAGTTCCAGAAAAAACATCTATTTCTGCTTTATTGACTATGCCAAAGCCTTTGACTGTGTGGATCACAATAAACTGTGGAAAACCCTGAAAGAGATGGGAATACCAGACCACCTGACCTGCCTCTTGAGAAATCTGTATGCAGGTCAGGAAGCAACAGTTAGAACTGGACATGGGACAACAGGTTGGTTCCAAATAGGAAAAGGAGTACATCAAGGCTGTATCTAGTCACCTTGCTTATTTAACTTATATGCAGAGTACATCATGAGAAACTCAGGGCTGGAAGAAGCACAAGCTGGAATCAAGATTGCCAGGAGAAATATCAAGAACCTCAGATATGCAGATGACACCACCCTTATGGCAGAAAGTGAAGAGGAACTAAAAAGCCTCTTGATGAAAGTGAAAGAGGAGAGTGAAAAAGTTGACTTAAAGCTCAACATTCAGAAAACGAAGATCATGGCATCTGGTCCCATCACTGCATGGGAAATAGATGGAGAAACAGTGGACACAGTGTCAGAGTTTATTTTGGGGGGCTCCAAAATCACTGCAGATGGTGACTGTAGCCATGAAATTAAAAGACACTTACTCCTTGGAAGAAAAGTTATGACCAACCTAGACAGCATATTCAAAAGCAGACATTACTTTGCCGTCTAAGGTCCATCTAGTCAAGGCTATGGTTTTTCCAGTGGTCATGTATGGATGTGAGAGTTGGATTGTGAAGAAGGCTGAGCACTGAAGAATTGATGCTTTTGAACTGTGGTGTTGGAGAAGACTCTTGAGAGTCCCTTGGACTGCAAGGAGATCCATCCAGTCCATTCTGAAGGAGATCAGCCTGGGATTTCTTTGGAAGGAATGATGCTAAAGCTGAAACTCCAGTACTTTGGTCACCTCATGTGAAGAGTTGACTCATTGGAAAAGACTTTGATGCTGGGAGGGATTGGGGGCAGGAGGAGAAGGGGATGACAGAGGATGAGATGGCTGGATGACATCACTGACTTGATGGACGTGATTCTGAGTGAACTCTGGGAGTTAGTGATGGACAGGGAGGCCTGGCATGCCGTGATTCATGGGGTTGCAAAGAGTCGGACACAACTGAGTGACCGAACTGAACTGACACAGTCAAAGGCTTTGGCATAATCAATGAAGCAGAAGTAGATGTTTTTCTGGAATTCTCTTGCTTTTTCTATGCTCCAACAGATGTCGGCAATTTGATCTCTGGTTCCTCTACCTTTTCTAAACACAGCTCAAACATCTGGAAATTCATGGTTCATGTACTGTTCAAGTCTGGCTTGGAGAATTTTGAGCATTACTTTGCTAGTATGTGAGATATATGTGTGTGTGTGTGTGTGTGTGTATATATATATATATATAAATGGCTAACCTAATAACTTCCTTAGTTTAAAACAAAAAAATAAACCAGCTATACCATAATGGGTCTTACAGATGCAAATAAAACATTAGGATAGTTAATGTTAATTAAGTTGATTAACAAGGAAATAAGATAAAACTGAGGAGAAACTCTAGAGACTTCTTCCCAACAAGGTGGAAATGTTAAAAAGACTCACCTCCCCACCTCCCAGAGTGATGCAAATAAAAGCAAAAATAAACAAATGTGGCCTAATTAAACTTAAACACTTTTGTACAACAAAGGAAACTATAAGCAAGGTGAAAAGACAGCCTTCAGAATGGGAGAAAATGATAGCAAACAAAGCAACTGAAAAAGAATTAATCTCAAAAATATACAAGCAACACCTGTAGCTCAATTCCAGAAAAATAAACGACCCAATCAAAAAATGGGTCAAAGAAATAAACAGACATTTCTCCAAAGAAGACATATAGATGGCTAACAAACACATGAAAAGATGCTCAACATCACTCATTATCACAGAAATGCAAATCAAAACCACAATGAGGTACCATTTCACGCCAGTCAGAATGGCTGTGATCCAAAACTCTACAAGCAATAAATGCTGGATAAGGTGTGGAGAAAAGGGAACCGTCTTACACTGTTGGTGGGAATGAAAACTAGTACAGCCACTATGGAGAACAGTGTGGAGATTCCTTAAAAAACTGGAAATAGAACTACCATATGACCCAGAAATCCCACTGCTGGGCATACACACTGAAGAAACCAGAAGGGAAAGAGACACATGTACCCCAATGTTCATCGCAGCACTGTTTATAATAGCCAGGACATGGAAGCAACCTAGATGTCCATCAGCAGATGAATGGATAAGAAAACTGTGGTACATATACACAATGGAATATTACTCAGCCATTAAAAAGAATACATTTGAATCAGTTCTAATGAGGTGAATGAAACTGGAGCCTATTATACAGAGTGAAGTAAACCAGAAAGAAAAACACCAATACAGTATATTAATGCATATTGATAGAATTTAGAAAGATGGTAACAATAGCCCTATATGTAAGACAGCAAAAGAGACACAGATGTATAGAACAGTCCTTTGGACTCTGTGGGAGAGGGAGAGAGTGTGATGATTTGGGAGAATATCATTGAAACATGTATATTATCATATGTGAAATGAATCGCCAGTCCAGGTTCAATGCATGATACAGGGTGCTCAGGGCTGGTGCACTAGGATGACCCAGAGGGATGTGTTGGGGAGGGAGGTGGGAGAGGGGGTTCAGGATGGGGAACACAAGTACACCCATGGCGGATTCATTTCAATGTATGGCAAAACCACTACAGTATTTTAAAGCAATTAGCCTCCAATTAAAATAAATTAAAAAAAAAAAACAAAGCAAATATTAAAAGCAGCATAGATCAGTATGAAACAATAATTATTTTTTCAGCAGAAGTGACAATAAAATATTTTAATGCAGATACAGATCATTTAGAAAGCAAGGAAACTCACAATCTGTTATCAAAAGTATTTCAACATTCCAAGAAAATTTTGTTCTCTTAACAAAGAGAAAAACCAAACTCTAGGCCTATACTTTCTTACCTTCCGTAACAAAATTCACTTTCTTAATTAAACATAATCTAATCCCAGCCTGACTTTGTACAAAACTCTTTTCTCAGGGCTCCCTTTTTACAAACCTCTCATAAGTTTTTGTATCTATACTTATTTGTTCCATACTTTCATTCCCGTAGAGAAATAACCAGTGTTAGCGGGAAAATCACTTTCTTCCTCTAAACAAAATGTATTTCCATTCCTCATACCATCTTTTACTGAAAATACAAATCCTACTCTCCTTGAATACTGAAATAGTTTTCTTACTATCCCTGTAGCTTTAATTGCATATATTACAATTCTAAACTTTAAAAGTCTTAATCTTTAATGAAAACTGATGAGCAAGTATTTGTATGTTCTGTCACACAGGTTGACAAGTCACAAATTTGATAATAGGCATTTTGCCTCCAGCTTCAATATTTTGTTTCTCATAAACCATGGCTCAAATTCCTTATCTATCATATGAAAATAATAATAATGATAATTAGTTTTGCAGTCAATTTATATATGGAAAAGCACTCTGCAAAGTATAAAGTCCTTTTCAAATCTAAAGAATGCTTATCTTTCTTCCCCTTTTTCCTTTAATTTGTACTCTACTAATCCTCACTAAAGTGTTAGCTAATGCCACACTTGAGGTACAGTCTCTTCTTGTTATATTTTGAAGAATGGAATATTTCCTGCCATATCAGTAAACAAGGATGCCACAGTCATCAGCCATTGCAGCCCTCCAATGTGAGCTGGTGAGTACTAGGGTAACTCAGGAAGAAGAAGAATATCTGTCATCTAGTAGCCATTAGACTACAATCACTCCCCTTGGTGAGTCATGAGAAACTCAGAATGTGGAAACAGGATATTGGCCCAGATAACTCAGGTGCATATCAAAGGAATGATTTCAGTGAACCCAGACTCTTGCATCTTCCCATACACAGAAAAGTGCTAAATTGCTAAATTCCTTAACTTGGGTTATCTGGTTTTCCTTAACTAAGAGTAACCGCTTGATGTTCAGACTACCTGCCTCTTTTTGAAAACTTCCTATATAGCCTGGCTCCTCCCCTCACCTCCTCAGATTAGTTCTTCCAGAGATACTTGAGAAGCTGTCTCCCAGGCTTGAAGTCCTAAAAATTCCCACATATAACATAACATTTACAACATAACATAACATAACATAACATAACATAACATTTCCCAAATAAAACATAACTCTCGACTTCTTAGGTTGTGAATACTTTTTAAAGTAACAATATTTTTTAAAATAACTTATACAAATAGCTAACATTTATTGCACCATGACTCTTAGCCAGATACTATTATAAGCAAGCACTTACGTGTATTTACTCATTTTATCTTCCCAAAACCCCTATGAAGTATTATTATCATCTTTATTTTAAAGACATTCCCTGACTCAGAGGGTAGTTGTGTGATGAAATGAGTCCATATGTGTAAGTGCCTGAGTGCATAATAGGCACTTTGTAAATGTTAGCTATAATTAATATCAATTTCTAGGTTTTCCTAATACAAAGGGTGAGGCACAGAGAAGTTTCAATTCCCTTGATAAACTCCAAATTAAGGACTCTGAAGAAAGCCCATCCGTACATTCTGATATTATTCCCTTGAAGGCAAACCCCATCATTGTGGGGTACAATGATGTGGAGTATAGCACCAGGCTTGACCACAGCCAAATCTGAACCAAAGCAGCTGCAGTTGCCAGAGTCACTTAGCTCTGTAGGGTAGAGAGAATAGATCTCAAAAAATAAAACACCCTGGAGGAAGCAAGCTGAGCAGTTTCCCTAGGAAACACAAAAAGACCTAAGCTATTCTGCAAGCAGGGTTTTTCACCTTTATTAGCATGCAATGATCCACTGTAATCACATGGTCTTTGCTACTTAACAATGCACTGCTTTCATATTCATTATGCCAATTTAGCCTCACAGTGGACCTGCAAGGTGTCTTTGGGAAGGATGAAGATTTAGTAGATGCTAAAACCCAAAGGGAGAGAGGGGTTTTGTCAGGAGAAATTTGTGGCTGATCCTAGACTAGAACTCTCATATCCCACTTGCCTCACCATTTCTGTGTATCAGGGGAAATCCTGTCCCTGTTGCACTCAGTGTCCCCATCATCTGTAAAATAGAGTGATTGGATCAGACGGTCAACAGGACCCCTGTCCTACACCAATGTTCCCTGGCATTCAGCTTTTCCATTACACTTTGCTTATTCCCTGGACCTCAATGTCTGTCTAGGCTGCTGCTTACTACTCCAAGGAAAGATAGGCAGCATCTCTGAGCAACCAGCAGAGGGCACAGGAAACCTGCCAAAGAGATCTAATCCAAAACAATCCACTGTACAGGAAGAAGTCTCCCACTGGACTCAGAGAAATAGCTGAGAGGAAAAAACTAGAGAATGGCAAGGAGGAAAGATACTCAGGAATTATCTGGTACAAATTCTCGATCATATGGAGAAATTGAGGCCCATAGAGGGGAAATATCCATCTTAAGTTCACAAATTCAAGGATATAAAATGGCACTAGAAGCCAGTTTCCTGACTTCAGACACTTCGTGTAGCAGCCTTAACCAGCTGCAGTACTGTTTTGAATTGTTTTCCTGGCTGGATATTGTTCACAATTATTAATAATTTACCAAAATTTAATAATTGCAACAGTTACCACTTTGTGGAAATCTGCAATGTGTCACAACAGGTGATAGAATGGGTACTCTAGCTTATTTGATTTCCCATAACAAGTCCTCTTATATAGGATGTGTTTTGTCCTGTTTCATAGATGAGAAGGAAAATCCCACTCAAGCCTTTGTGACTCCAAAGCCCGTGCTTTTAAAGAACCTACAAAGCATCTCTGTGTCCAGTCCACACAGCCACTTAGTGAGGTGCTGTGCTCATCTATGACCCTTTTCCTAGTGACTGATAACATTAGACATGCAGTCTCCAACTGCAATTATCAGCTAATGGAATCATTAAATATGTTTGTTTGCTTGTTTGATTACTGGTCTTAAAACCACTGCAATAAAATTTACTCCTAATAATATTATGCCAATCTTTATATTTTTAAAGCTTACCAAATATGATAAACATAGAAATAAAATATTTATAAACATATTAATTCCCTTCCAGAAAAAGCAGGCTTATTGCTTTGTCCTGCTGGGACCCAATTTCTCTCAAAATATGATCTGAAAGATGACAGGACAGGTTGAGAACTATCAGGCTTGACTACTCCAATCACCACCAACAAGAAGAGTTTTAATTAGCTACCCTTAAAAAACACTTTGCCCAAAAATTATCTGGATAAATTATAGCATATCTGCTTATAAAGACATTCTTAAGTCCCAAAGCCAGATAGTCCCTTCTCGTACTTATCCAACATTCCTCCTACTACTTTTAGCACATTTCTTTTTGTCCATGCATGAGGGCATGGTGAGCACCTGCTTGTCATCACTCAAGTAAAATCCCTGGAACACTACAGACAACTAGACAAAAGCACCAGACTTGGAGTCAAAAGTGAAAATTTGAATCCAAATTCTGCCAATCTATGACTCTGGATAAATCATTAAACCCATCTCAGCTTGCCTCTTCACTGGTAAAATGAGGATAATCACTCCATCCTCACAAGGTTACTTTAAATGAAAACAATGTAATGTGACTGCACCCTGACAGATTTTGGATATAATGAATGCTGGAAGAAGGTTATTGGGCTGTTTTCTGCCTACATTCTTCAGGCTGAACAACAGTGTTGTTGTCAGAAGACACCTAGAGATTTTCCAGACACCAAGAAAGCCCCTTTCGCTCCACAGGGAAACTGAGGTCCAACAAGATGAAAGGACTCATCTCAAAGTCATATAGACAATTGGGAACAGAACTGAGACACAAATCCAGGTCTCCTGACACTCAGTCCCAGAGGATTTGCTGGACACTAGTCTCTGAATTCAGCTCCTGTTGGTGGGGAAGGATAGGGTGGCAAAGCCATGGAAATGCCCCGCAACTAAGGAAAATAGGAGACCATGGCTCTCTTGAGCATCATTAAATGACCCTGGTCATTCTGCTGGCATTCCCAGAGCTTCAATTTTTGTTTAAGTTTGAACTAAGATGTAACTGCAGGCATTCAGCCCAATGAAGGGACAAAAGTTGCCCAGTATTTTTAGGATGAGTCAATTCCCAGGCAACTGACTGGTGGGAACATTCCTTCTGGGACATTCTTGATAGAAGGTAGGGTTATAGAAAAGGCATGAGAGTTTAACTGGCTTCTGGGGTTCTGAATGTTTCAAATGGTGATTTGGAAAGTCAGCTCCCACCTTACCTGAGTACCCAGGACTCCAGTACTGGACTTGCTGGCTTTCCTTTCTGCACTTGCTGTTCTCATATCCAAGTCAGAACCCTGGGGCTGTTCTGCCTGGATAGATGCCCCAGGCCCCTTGCAGGCCTCTGGTTTCTCCATTTCATTGGGTTTCTCTTCTAGATTCTCCATGACAGCTTTGGTGTTTAACTTGGCACAGGCGCCCAGCTCAGGGGACTGTCCAGCGCTGTCATCTTCCTTAAGGACGTTGACCACAGTCTCAATGTCTTCATCAAGTTCCTCTGAGGAGTTCTCCTTGGTGAAGGCATGGCCATAATGGCAACTGCACCCAGTCTGTGGAGTTGGGTCACCGTGGAGCTCAAAGACAGGTGAGGTGGAGGTTGAGACTAAGGCAGCAGCAGTGCAGGGGTCTTCAAGGGCCTGGCCCAAAGTCTTCTTGCCCTCAAAGCTCATTTCAAATGTGCATGAGGATTGTGAGGCCTTTTGGTGACAGTGCTGGCACCTCTCAATGACACTGCCCCACACCATAACCTCAGGGGTCTGGCTGAGTGGGAAGGAGGCCTGGGAGGCAGTACCCTCTATGATGAGGGCTTCACTGCCATCACTGATGAAGTAGGTCTTGCCACGCTGGTGGCTCATCTGCAGCTCTTCCCGGGATAATGCACGCCACTTGCGGGCCACCTCGGCCACATTGCTGAAGAACTTGACAACACTACCAAAAGGCACAGCCTTGTCTCTACGCAGGTGCCTAAGGCTCTCCTCGTAACCCCTTTCCACATTCCCTTCTAAGGTGGAGGCCTTAATGGCAGACTCAGGATCCTGGGTTCTGGAGTCTCCAGCTGATCTATGTGGCGTTTCGCAGTCTCCAGGGAATGTGTGTTTCAGGTAGCTCCTGGCCCACCTGCCCCTAGCAGGCTGCTCAGAGGACTCTTTTTCCCAGTGATCCTCCTCCACATGGATGCCAAAATCATCAAAGGCCAACACTTTCTGGTTCTTGGGCATCAGTCTTTGCACATCTGCAAGGAAGGGCTCCAGGCCCTCAGTGTGTCCTGAGTAGGAATAACGAAAAGGCTTTGAGGCCTCCTGGGCATTTCTCATCTGGTAAATATGTGACACCTCCTGGGGTTTCTGGACCTTGCTGCTCCTAGGAGTAGTATTCTTGGAGGCCCCAGTCGAAGGCTTCAGCCTCTTGAATGACTTCATTCGATCCTTTAATGTGACTTTGGGCTTCAACTCTGATGGTCTGGAAGTGTCTCCCAGTAAAATCATGGACTGGGGTCTCTTCCCTTGACTGGAGGCCCCTTTTCTACGACTCATAAAATTCCAGATCTTGTTGACTTTTATTTTCTTCTTGTTCTGACCATTCTCTTCCCTGGAGCTCAAATCACCTTGGTCACACTGCTCAGACTTCTCCAGACCTACCTCCCTGGCCAGGCCTTCTACCTCAGGGTGGCCTGGGAAGACCTGAACCAGGTAACCACTGGGCACCAGATCAGAGAGGAAGGTAGTCCGACAGCTGCTGAGAGTCTCCATGGTCACAGCAGGGGATGGGGCCACAAAGGCATAGAGGGAGGGTTGGTGAGTTATTTCCAGCTGACAAGGAGAGAGAGATAAAGAGAGGGGAAGAGAGAGAGAGAGCTAGATTATGTACAGCCACAAACAAGGTTCTTTGCAGATTTGTCACCATCAAATAAATGATTCATACTTTGTCACCACTGGACCACTAAATTTTTAGAATCTTTGCAAAGCAAAAGTGCATTCATTTGGACCCCACTAATTTAGGATTGGGGAAGATCACAGCTTATCCTGTGTGCCAAAACATCCTTCAATTCTTATTTAAATGCAAATATACTTGAGAAGGACAAAACTTAACAGCTATTATTATCAGATCTTGATAATTGACTAAATACATTAAAAATCCAAAAAATAAATTAAAAAAAAAAACAAGGTATCTCAAAAGTCTATCACTTTGATCCTCTCATTTTATAGAGAGGTTCTAGAGATCCAGAGAAGATACTTACCTTGTCTAAACTACAAAACCAAGGGAGCAGCAGGTAAGGATTCAGTCCATGCTTCCCTCTCTCTCATTTGCTCCTCCATGCTCCTGCTTTCATGCAGGAAAAAACAGAAGGAAGTGAGTTCACCAGTCAAACACGCACTCAGCACTGACCCCTTAGCTAAAAGCTGGATACCACTAAGATTATAAACACATACAGCTACTCATCTGAGATCATATGCTACTGGGAGAGACTTGTAGACATAAACAATTACAATACAGCCTGATAAGTGCTCTAACAGAGGTATCCACAAGGGCAGCAGAAGCTTAGAGGGAAGGAGATAGGGAACAGTAGAGGAGGTGCCTCTTCAGGGAAGCAAAAAGGAGATTAGAGGCCCCAAGAATGTTTCCCAGAACAGCTGGGACTAGAACTAGAAGCTCACCCATGATGAAGTCTTTCTCCATTCAGTGTTTTTTGCCCCTCTGCCCTGAACATGCTGGAACAGAATTTGCTAAGAGGGAGAGAGGCAAGAAGGCAGGTTAATATTCAGAGGCTGAAAGGAAAGAAAGGGAAAAGAGGAGAAAGTGGGTGGAGCCCAGAGCTTAAAGACAGTTTCTGCCTTTTTGATGATGGTTGTCCTGGGTGTCAGGTTACTATCTCAGGGTCTGTTTGTTGCTCTACCTCTGGTCTGGTCTGCAGAGTTAACTTCACTTGACCTGAAGTATGTCTTTAATCTGTGTGTTTCCTATACTTATAAGCACAGCCCGTGCAGAATCTGTTTGACTCACAAAATGTTCATTTGATCAGTGAGATTATCTATTTTGGGAAAATGAGACCAAAAAGAGGAAGGGACTTGAAACAACTGACAAAGGATTAATTTCCAAAACTTACAAGCAGCTCATACAAGTCAATACTAGAAAAACAACCAACCCAATCAAAAAGTGGGAAAAAGGACCTAAACATACATTTCTCCAAAGAAGGCATACAGATGGCTAACAAACACATGAGAAGATGCTCAACATGGTTCACTATTAAAGAAATGCAAATCAAAACTACAATGGGATATCACCTCACACCAGTCAGAATGGCCATCATCAAAAAAAAGTCTACAAGCAATAAATGCTGGATAGGGTTTGGGGAAAAGGGAACCCTGTTGCACTGTTGATGGGAATGGAAATTGATACAGACACTATGGAAGACAGTATAGATATTCCTTTAAAAAGTAGGAATAAAACCACCATATGACCCAGCAATCCCACTGCTAGGCATATACCCTGAGGAAACCAAAATTGAAGATACATGCACTCCAATGTTCACTGCAGCACTATTTACAATAGCTAGAACATGGAAGCAACCTAGATGTCCATCGACAGATGAATGGATAAAGAAGCTGTGGTACATATATAAAATGAAATATTACTCAGTCATAAAAAGGGACCCATTTGAGTCAGTTCTAATGAAGTGGATGAACTTAGAGACTATTATACAGAGTGAAGTAAGTCAGAAAGAGAAAAACAAATATCATATACTAACACATATATATGGAATCTAGAAAAATGGTACTGATGAAAGTATTTGCAGGGCAGCAATGGAGACACAGACATAGAGAACAGATTAATGAACATGGAAGTGGGAAGGAAGGAAAGGGTGGATGTATGGAGACAGTAACATGGAAACTTACATTACCATATGTAAAATAGATAGCGAATGAGAATTTGCTGTATGACTCAGGGAGCTCAAACTGGGGCTCTATAACAACCTAGAGGGATGGGATGGGCAGAGAGATGGGAGGGAGCTTCAAGAGGGAGGGGACATAGGTATATCTATGGCTGATTCATGTAGCTATTTGGCAGAAACCAACACAATTCTGTAAAGCAATTATCCTTCAATGAATAAAATAAATAAATTTAAAATTAAAAAAAAAAAAAAGAGGAAGAGACTTGACCTAGGTCATATGCCAAGCCAGTGGCAGGCCAAGAATAGAAGCCCAGTCTTCCTGCCTTCTAGGCCAGGAAGTTTCCTTACCTCAGTCCTACATTTCAACCCTCATCCATGAATTCTGTTTCTCCAAGTAGACTTTCTGTACAACTCAAGATGATAATAACAATAGCTAACATTTATAAGTATGAGCCACTACATTAAAATGTCTCTTTATATACTTAGATCTCACAACTCTATGAGGTGGCTACAATTGTCTTCTGAATTTTAAAGATAGTTCAACCAAGGTGCAGAAAGGTTAAATGATTTACCTAGGTTCTCCATGTGTACTCCTTATGGACTGTAGCCCACCAGGTTCCTCTGTCTGTAGGATTCTCCAGGCAAGAATACTAGAGTGGATTGCCATGCACTCCTCCAGGGATCCTCCTGAACCAGGGATCAAACTTGTCTCTTATGTCTTCTGGTAGGCAGGTTCTTTACCACTAGAACCACCTGGGAAACCCCAAGTTCTCCATAACCACTAATAATATATTTGTGATTTGAATCCAGGAAACATGAACCCAGAGGCCATACACATAACCATTACACTATGTTCCCTTTCTAGAACAGGGATTTACACAGAGAGAATGATGGTTCATCACAAGTCTCCCTGCCTCCCTGCCTGTCTCCTGACTTCCTTTGGTAATATCAGAACAGAATAAGCTTCCTAAAAGGCATCTGGATGCATGGCCCAGAGTGGAGCATGGTTGGGAAGGAGGGCAGTAGATGAGGGGAGATGATGACTATTTCTGATAACCCTCCTACAAAAAGCCTTCCCAAACTAGGCAGGTAAACTCAGGACTCTCACTTTCCCTAGTTTTCCATCTTGTCATAACCCTTCCCCTTGAGATTTGCTTCAAGTGCATCACCTCTCCAAAAAAAAAAAAAAGAATATTCCCAGAAAAGATCCAGGCTTAGCCTTTAAGTATAACTAAAATTGAAGAGAACTTTGAGATTCCCTAGTCCACCAATTCACTATTTCAAGGATGAAACTAAGGCACAGAAAGTTCAAGTCAAAATGTTCACTGCAGCACTATCTACAATAGTCAGGAGATGGAAGCAACCTAAATGTCCATCAACAGAGGAATGGATAAAGAAGATGTGGTACATATAAACAATGGTAGAAGTGAAAAAGTTAAGTGTTATTTGCTAAGTTATGTTTGACTCTTTGCAACCCATGGACTGTAGCCCAACAGGCTCCTCTGTCCATGGAATTCTCCAGGCAAGAATATTCAAGTGGGTAGCTTCCCTGGTGGCTTAGAGGGTAAACATCCGCCTGCAATGTGGGAGACCTGGGTTCAATCCATGAGTCAGGAAGATCCCCTGGAGAAGTAAATGGCAACCCACTCCAGTACTCTTGCCTGGAAAATCCCATAGATGGAGGAGCCTGGGAGACTGCAGTCCATGGGGTCGCAATGACATGACTGAGTGACTTCACTTTCACTTTCATTACCTTTTCCAGGGGATCTTCTGACCCAGGGATTGAACCTGGATCTCCTGCATTGCAGGCAGACTCTTTACCATCTGATCCACCAGGGAAGTGCATAATGGTATATTATTCAGACATAAAGCCATTTGCAGAGACATGGATGGACCTAGAGATTGTCATACTGAGTGGATTCTGACAGAGAAAGACAAATATGTGATATCACTTACACAATAATTTTTAAAAGTGGTACAAATGAGCTTATTTACAAATCAAAAATAGTGTCATAGATGTAGAAAACAAACATATGGTTACAAAAGAGGAAAGGGGGGAAGGGATAAATTGAGAAATTGGTATTGACTTATTAGGCTTTCCAGGTGGTGCTAGTGGTAAAGAATCCTCATCAGTACATAAAACAGATAACTAATAAGAACCTAGGTGATTGCAGCCATGAAATTAAAAGACGCTTACTTCTTGGAAAGAAAGTTATGACCAACCTAGATAGCATATTGAAAAGCACAGATATTACTTTGCCAACAAAGGTCCATCTAGTCAAGGCTATGGTTTTTCCAATGGTCATGTATGGATGTGAGAGTTGGACTGTGAAGAAGGCTGAGCGCCGAAGAATTGATGCTTTTGAACTGTGGTGTTGGAGAAGACTTTTGAGAGTCCCTTGGACTGAAAGGAGATCCAACCAGTCCCTTCTAAAGGACATCAGTCTTGGGTGTTCTTTGGAAGGAATGATGCTAAAGCTGAAACTCCAGTACTTTGGCCACTTCATGCAAAGAGTTGACTCATCAGAAAAGACTCTGTTGCTCGGAGGGATTAGGGGCAGGAGGAAAAGGGGATGACAGAGGATGAGATGGCTGGATGGCATCACCAACTCAACGGACGTGAGTCTGAGTGAACTCCAGGAGTTGGTATTGAACAGGGAGGCCTAGCGTGCTGCAATTCATGGGGTCACAAAGAGTTGGACATGACTGAGTGGCTGAACTGATCTGACTGAATATTCTATTACGTATATGTGTGTCTGTGTGTTCTATTTTTTATTCATTCATCTTTAGGGAAATTTTGATACAGATTCTATTGAATCCGTATATTGCTTTGGATAGCACAGACATTTTCACAATATTATTTCTTTGAACCCACAAGTATTAAATATCTGTCCATTTATTTGTATCTTCTTCATTTTTTCCATTAATGTCATATAGCTGTCAATGTACAAATTTCTCACTTCCTTGGTTAAATTTATCACTAGTTATTTTAATATTTTGATTCAATTGCAAATGGAATTGTTTTCTTAATTTCTCTTTTTGATAGTTCATTATTAGTGTATGGAAACACACTGGAATTTTTGCATATTGCTATTGTATTCTACAATTTAACTGAATTCATTTTCTAATGGCTTTTTAATGACATCTTTCAGATTTTCTATGTGTAATATGTTTCTACAAATAGTGACAATTTTACTCCTTCCTTTCCAATCTGGATTGTTTTTATTTTTCATGTTTTACTGCCTTACATTGGACTTTCAATACTTTCAATATATATTGAATAAAAGTGGTGAGAGTAGGCATACTGTTCATTATCACATAGAAAATATTTCAGCTTTTCCATGTTGAGTGTGATATTAGCTCTGGACTTGTCAATATTGCTAAATTATGTCATTGTCAAAGTTATGTTAAGATACAGGCCTTGTATATCTACTTGGTTCAGAGATTTTTCTATCATGAATAGATGTTGAATTCATAAATAAATGTTGGATTCTTTCAGATGCTTTTTTTGCATTTATTGAGATAATCACATGATTTTTATCATTAATTTTGTTAATGTGGTGTATCACATTGTCTTATTTGTGGATTTTGAAACAGCATTGATCTAGAGATCAGAGAAGATGTTGTTGTTGTTGTTGTTCATTGGTTCAGTTGTGTCCAATTCTGTGACCCCATGGACTTCAGCACACCAGGCTTCCCTGTCCATCACCGTCTCCTGGAGCTGGTTAAAACTAATGTCCATTGATCAGTGATGCCATCCAACCATCTCATCCTCTGCCATCCCCTTCTCCTCCTACCTTCAATCTTTCCCAGTATTAGGGTCTTTTCCAATGATTCAGCTTTTTGCATCAGGTGACCAAAGTATTGGAGCTTCAGCTACAGCATCAGACCTTCCAGAATGAATCCAGAATGAATGATCAGATTGATTATCAGAATCAATCCAGATTGATTATCAGAAATCAATCCAGAAAGAATATTCTGGATTGATTTCCTTTAGGATTGACTAATTTGATTTCCTTGCATTGCAAGGGACTCTCAAGAGTCTTCTCCAACATCACAGTTCAAAAGCATCAATTCTTTGACAGTCAGCTTTCTTTATAGTCCAACTCTCACATCCATACATGACTACTGGAAAAACCATTGCTTTGACTAGACATACCTTTGTTGGCAAAGCAATGTCTGTGCTTTTTAATATGCTGTCTAGGTTGGTCATAGCTTTTCCTCCAAGGGGCAAGCATATTTTAATTTTGTGGCTGAAGTTACCATCTGCAGTGATTTTGGAGTGCAAGAAAATAAAGTCTGTCATTTTTTCCATTGTTTCCCCGTTTATTTGCCATGAAAGGATGAGACCAGATGCCATAATCTTAGTTTTTTGAATGTTGAGTCTTAAGCCTGCTTTTTCACTCTCAGACAAGGTGGCAGAGTAAAAGACTGTGAGCTCAATTTCTCTCAAGAGCATGAGAAAATCATAACAATCTGCAGGACAACCATTGGTTTAAAAGATCGGAATCTTCCAGAGAAAATATCTTCTAGAAGAAAAGACATAAAAAAGGAATCATTTAATTAAGCCCAACACCCCAAGGTAGGTCACCCACAAACTGGAGGATGTTGCAGAGGTTCTTGTCAAGGAGTGAGAGTTCTAATTCCCACACCTTGCTACCCAGTTTGCAATCCTGAATTACCTTAAATGTTAATGTACTAAATGCTTCCATCAAAAGGCACAGAATGGCTTAATGAATATAAAAATAATACTTACACACACACACATACTCTATCTCACACACACACACACACACGTATATGCTGCCTGCAAGAGATTGCCTCAACTCTAAAGACAGACTGAAAATGAGGTGATAGGAAAATGTATTCCATGCGAACAGAAATCAAAAGAAAGCTGCTATAGCAGACAAAATAGACTTTAAGATAAAGAGTCTCACAAGACAAAGAAGTATGCTGCACAATGGTTAAGGATAAATCCAGGAAGATATAACCATTGGAAAGATATATGCATAAAACATAGAAGCACCTAAACACATAAAGCACATATCAGCAGACACAAAGGGAGAAATCAAAAGTAAAACAATAAAGGGAATTTTAACACTCCACTTGTATCAATGGACAGATCACCCATACAGAAAATCAAAGGGGAAACATTGGCCTTAAATAACACATTATACCAGAGAAACTTAATTGATATTAATAGAGCATTCTATCCAAAAACATCAGAATACATATTTTTCAAGTTCAGATAGAAATTGGTCACATGCTTGGCCAGAAAGCAAGCCTCAGTAAATTTTAAGAAAACTTAAACCACATCAAGCATCTTTTGCTACCACAATGAAATAATACTAGAAATCAAATACAAAAAGAAATTGTAAAAATCCCCAAACAAGTGGAGGCTAAACAACACTCTACTAAGCAACCAATGGTTTCACTGAAGAAACCAAAGAGGAAACCAAAAAATACATAGAAACAAATGAAAAAGAAAACACCATGATATAAAAACTTAAGGGACACATCAAAAGTAGTGAAATTTATAGTAATACAATCTCACTTGATGAAACAAGAAAAATCTCAAGTAAACAAAATCTAATCTACATCTAAAGGAATTATATAAAGAAGAAATGAAACCCAAAGTTACTAGAAGGAAAGAAATCATAAAAGTCAGAGCAGAATCAAATAATACAGAGACTAAAATAAAAATAGAAAAGGTTAATGAAACTAAAAACAAGCTCGTTGAAAAGACAAACAACATTGATAAGCCAGACTCATCAAGAAAAAAAAAAGGAGAGGGTCAAAATAAATAAAATCAGAAATTAAAAATGAGAAGTTGCAACCAATGCCTCAGAAATACAAATAAAAGGATCATAGAAAACTAACATGAACAACTATATGCCAAAAAATGGGCTTCCTAGAAGAAATGGACAACTTCAAAGAAATATACACTTTCCCAAGACTGAACCATGGAGAAACAGAAAATGTGGACAGGCAAATTACTCGTGATGAAATTGAATCAGTGATTAAAACACTCCAAACAAACAAAAGCCCAGGAGTAGATGGCATCATATACTATGGCCACCTGATGCAAAAAAAATTGACTCATTGGAAAAGACCCTGACACTGGGAAAGATTGAAGGCAGGAGGAGAAGGAGACTACATAGGATGAGATGGTTGGATGGCATCACCAACTCGATGGACATGAGTTTGAGCAAGCTCCGGGAGTTGGTGATGGATAGGGAAGCCTGACGTGCTACAGTCCATCGGGTTGCAAAGAGTCAGACATGACTAAGCAACTGAACTGAACTGAGATGGCTTCACAGTTGAATCCTACCAAAAATTTAAACATCTACGTTTCTCAAAAAAATGAACACTTCCAAAACCATTCTTCAAGGCCAGAATCACCCTAGTACCAAAGCCAGACAAAACTATACCAAAGAAAGAAAACTAGAGTTCACTATAGTCGACTGTATTAGTAATCACTGATAAAAACATAAAAGCAAAATTTCTCAAAAATTATTAGGACACCAAATCCACAATACCTCAAAAGGCTCACCCACCAAAATCGAGTGGGATTTATCCTAGAGATGCAAGGACTTTTATCCAGAAAGTGGAATTACACTTTATTGCCCTGAGTTATGTTCCCTGTAATTCCACTTTCTGGATAGGTTTTTAAATCATAAATGGATGTTGAATTTTATCAAGAGCCTTTTTATGTCTATTAAGATGATCATACAGTTTTTTATTTTTCAGTTTGTTAATGTTGTGGATCACATTGACCAATTTGTGGATATCAAAAAGTCCTTGCATCTCTAGGATAAATCCCACTTGATTTTGGTGGGTGATCCTTTTGATGTATTGTTGGATTTGGTGTCCTAATAATTTTTGAGAAATTTGCATTTATGTTTTTATCAGTGATTACTAATACAGTCGACTATAGTCAACTCATGTACACGCATGGTGGATTCATGTCAATGTATGACAAAACCAATACAGTATTGTAAAGTAAAACAAAGTAAAAATTAAAATAAAAAAATAAAGGGCATATATGGCAAACCCACAGGTAGCATCATAGTCAATGGTGAAAAGCTAAAAGCATTTCCTTTAAGATCAGGAATAAGATAAGGATGCTCACACTTGGAAATTTTACTCAGCATAATACTGAAAGTCTTAGTCATAGTAATCAGACAAGAGAAAGAAATGAAAGAAATCTAGAATGGAAAGGAATTAAAACTGTCACTGCATTTGACATGTTGCTATAAACAAAAATATATATTGTCATCCTGCTTATTTAACTTATATGCAGAGTACATCATGAGAAACGCTGGACTGGAAGAACCACAAGCTGGAATCAAGATTGCCGGAAGAAATATCAACAACCTCAGATATGTAGATGACACCACCCTTATGGCAGAAAGTGAAGAGGAACTAAAAAGCCTCTTGAAGAAAGTGAAAGAGGAGAGTGAAAAAGTTGGCTTAAAGATCAACATTCAAAAAATGAAGATCATGGCATCCAGTCCCATCACTTCATGGGAAATAGATGGGGAAACAGTGGAAACAGTGTTAGACTTTATTTTGGGGGGCTCCAAAATCACTGCAGATGGTGACTGCAGCCACAAAATTAAAAGACGCTTACTCCTTGGAAGAAAAGTTATGACCAACCTAGATAGCATATTCAAAAGCAGAGACATTCCTTTGCCGACTAAGGTCCATCTAGTCAAGGCTATGGTTTTTCCAGTAGTCATGTATGGGTGTGAGAGTTGGACTGTGAAGAAGGCTGAGTGCTGAAGAACTGATGTTTTTGCACTGTGGTGTTGGAGAAGACTCTTGAGAGTCCCTTGGACTGCAAGGAGATCCAACCAATCCATTCTGAAGGAGATCAGCCCTGGGATTTCTTTGGAAGGAATGATGCTAAAGCTGAAACTCCAGTACTTTGGCCACCTCATGCGAAGAGTTGACTCATGGGAAAAGACTTTGATGCTGGGAGGGATTGGGGGCAGGAGGAGAAGGGGACGACAGAAGATGAGCTGGCTGGATGGCATCACTGACTCGATAGACGTGAGTCTGAGTGAACTCTGGGAGTTGAAGATGAACAGGGAGGCCTGGCGTGCTGCGATTCATGGGGTCTCAAAGAGTCGGACATGACTGAGCGACTGGACTGAACTGAACTGACCTATAAACAAAAAAAGCCTTAAAGATACCACCAGAAAACTACTAGAGTTAATGAATGAATGCGGTAAAGCTGCAGGATACAAAATTAAAACACTACTGTATTTGTAACCACTAAAAGAAATCATCAGAAAGACAAATTAAGGAAATAATCTCATTGACTGTTGCATGAAAACCAATAAAATGTCTAAGAATAAACCATAAGAAGGTAAAAGAGCTGTTGTTCAGTCGCTCAGTTGTGTCCAACTCTTTGCAACCCCATGGATTGCAGCACGGCAGGCTTCCTTGTCCTTCATCATCTCCCAGAGTTTGCTCAAACTTATGCATTCCAACCATCTCATCCTCTGTTGCTCCCTTCTCCTCCTACTCTCAATCTTTCCCAGCATCAGGGTCTTTTCCAATGAGTCAGATCTTCCCATCAGGTGGCCAAAATATTGGAGCTTCAGCTTCAGCATCAGTCCTTCCAATGGATAATCAGGATTGATTTCCTTTACAATTGACTGGTTGGATTTCCTTGCAGTCCAAGGGACTCTCAAGAGTCGTTTCCAACACCACAGTTCAAAAGCATCAATACTTCAGTGCTAAGCCTTCTTTATGGTCCAACTCTGATATCTGTACATGACTACTGGGCAAAGCATAGCTTTGACTATTTGGACCTTTGTCAGCAAAGTAATGTCTCTGCTTTTTAACACACTGTCTAGGTTTGTTACAGCTTTTCTTTCAAGGAGTATGCATCTTTTAATTCCATGCCTGCAATTACTGTCTGCAGTGATTTTTGAGTACAGGAAAATAAATTCTGCCATTGTTTCTATTATTTCCCCATCTATTTGCCATGAAGTAATCCGACCAGATACCATGTTTTTGAATGTTGAGTTTTAAGACAGTTTTTTCACTCTCTTCTTTCACCTTCACCTGAAAGCTCTTTAGTTCCTCTCCACTTCCTGCCAAAAGGATGGTGTCATCTGCATATCTGAGGTTATTGACATTTCTCCCAACAATCATGATTCCAGTTTGTCATTTATCCAGCCTGGCATTTTGCATTATGTACTCTGCATAAAAGTTAAATAAGCAGGGTGACAGTATATGCAACCTTGATGTACTCCTTTCCCAATTTTGAACCAGTCCATTGTTCCATGTCTGGTTCTAACTGCTGCTTCTTGGACTGCACACAGGTTTTTCAGGAGGCAGGTAAGATGGTCTGGTATTCCATCTTTTAAAGAATTTTCCATAGTTCGTTGTGATCCACACAGTCGAAATCTTTAGTGTAGACAATGAAGCAGAAGTAGATGTTTTCCCGGAATTGTGTTGCTTTTTTCTATGATCCAATAGATGTTGGCAGTTTGATCTCTACTTTTGCCTTTTCTAAAAAATCCAGGTTGTACATCTTGAAGTTCTCAATTCACACATTGTTGAAGCCTAGCTTGAAAGATTTTGAGCATTACCTTGCTAGTACGTGAAATAAGTGCAATTGTGTAGTAGTTTGAACATTCTTTGACATTTCCCTTCTTTGGGATTGGAATGAAAACAGACCTTTTCCAGTCCTGTGGGCACTGTTGAGTTTTCCAAATTTGCTGGCATAATGAGCATAGCACTTTAACAGTATCATCTTTTAGGATTTGAAATAGCTCACTTAGAATTAAAGCCATAAGTCACCAAGATGACTCAAATGGATGGAAAGATAGATCATGGTCTTGGATTCAGAAAAAATATTGTTAAAATAATAATATTCCCAAAGGAAGTCTATAGATTCAATGCAATTCCTATCAAAATACCAAGAGCATTTTTCTCAGAATTAGAAAAAATAATTTAAAGCAATCTTGAGAAATAAAGAAGATTAACAGACCTGGAAAAACCACATGCCCTGGTTTCAGACTATATTACAAAGGTACAGCAATCAAAACAGTATGGTACTGGCACAAAACAGACATAGAGATCAGTGCAACAGAATAGAGTGCCCAGAAATAAACCAACATGCTTACAGTAAATTAATCTACAACAAAAGAGGCAAGAATATATATGGAGAAAATATAGTCACATCAATACATGGTTATGGGAAAACAAGATAGCTACATGTTAAAAAAATGAAATTAGAACATTCTCTAACTTCATATACAAAATAAACTCACAATAGATTGAAGATCTAAATGTAAGACTGGAAACCATGAAACTACTAGAGGAAGAGTCATAGCAATATTTTTTTTTTGCTCTGTCTCCTAAAGTAAAGGAAATAAAAACCAAATTTGCACATCAAAGGAAGCCATCAACAAACAAAACGACAGTCCACAGAAAAAATATTTGCAAATGGTATGACTGAAAAGAGGTTATTATCCAACATATATAAACAGCCCATATAATTCAACATAAAAAATAGCCCAATCAGAAAAATGGGCCAAAGACCTGAATAAACATTTTTCCAAAAAGGCCATGCAGATGGCCAAGAGGCACATGAAAAGATGCTGAACATCGGTAATCATCAGTGTCCACATGTTCAGTCATTCAGTCGTTTCCAACTCTTCATGGCCCCATGGATTGCAGCCTGCCAGGCTCCTCTATCCATGGAAATTTCCAGGCAAGAATACTGGAGTGGGTTGCCATTTTCTCCTTGAGGGCACCTGCCTGACTCAGGGATCAAACCTGTATTTCTTTCATCTCCTGCACTGACTGGTGACTCATTACCACTTAGATACCTGGGAAATCATCAAGGAAACGAAAATCAAAACTAGAATGTGATATCGCCACACACCGGTTAGAAAAGCTATCATCAAAAATAACACAAAGTAACAAATGTTCATGAAGATGTGGAGAAAAGGAAAACCTTGTACACTGTACACTGTTAATGGGAAATATAATCTATTGCAGCAACTGTGGAAAACAGTAATGAGGTTCCTCATAAAACTATAACTAGAACTACCATATGACCCAGCAATTGCACTCTTGGGTATGAAAAAAAAACCACTAATTCAAAAATATACATCACTATAATATTCATAGCAGCATTATTTATAATTGCCAAGATGTAAATTGCAGGCTAAGTGTCCATCGAGATATAAATGAATGAAGAAAATGTGGTATAGATATAGATAGATAGATAAATGGAATACTACTTAGCCACAAAAACGAATGAATTTTGCCATTTGCAGCAACATGGATGGATTTGGTAGGTATTATGCTAAACTAAATAAGTAGGACAGAGAAAGACACTGTATGCTATCACTTATTATGGATTGCTCCCTTCTCTTGTGATTCCTTTTTATTTATTTTTTCTCTCTTCTTTTCCATTTGTAAGTGTGTGAGTTTGAGTGTTCTTGTTTGCTGAGTATTGCTTTCACCATTTGTTTTCAGATTTGTCTTCTGTGCTGTGTGGCTTGTGGATTTTTTTGTGCTACCTTAAGGGGTTGGGACTGAAGCTCTGAGGCAGGAGACTTGAATCCAGGATTTTGAATCACCAGAGAACTCCCAACCCAAAGGAACATTAATTGGTGAGAGTTCTTCCAAAAGACCTCCATCTCAACACAAAGATCAGCCCCCACCCAAAGGCCAGCAAGCTCCAGTGCTGAATGCCTCATGGCCAACCTTCAGCAAAGCAAGAACATAATACTACCCATTAGCAGAAAAACTGCCCAAATCCATACCAAGCCCATGGACACCCCAAAACACACAACTGGATGCAGCACTGCCCTATAGAGAGAAAAGATCTAGCTTCATCTACCAGAACACAGGCACAAGTTTACCCAACCAGGAAACCGTCACATGGCACCAGTCTAACCCCACCAACAAGGGATAGACTCCACAAGTAAGAGGGACTATGAATTTGCATCCAGCAGAAAGGAGATCCCTAAATGCAGTAAATTAAACAAAATGAAAAGACAGAGAAACATGCAGTAGATAAAGGAACATGGCAAGGTCCCACAAGAACAAATGAAGAGGAAATAGGCAATTTACTTGAAAAAGAATTCAGAGTAATTATAGTAAAGATGATACAAAATCCTGGAAATAAAATGGAGGCACAGATAAATGGAGAATGGAGGCATGAATGGAGAAGATACAAGAAATGTTTAACATAGACCTAGAAAAAATAAAGAATAGAGAATCTGCAATGAACAGTGCAATAACAGATAAAAGTACACTAGAGGGACTCAGTAGCAGAATAACTGAGGCAGAAGGGATAAGTGAGCTGGAAGATAGAATGGTGGAAATAATTGAAACAGAGCAGAATAAAGACAGAAGAATGCAAAGAAGTGAGGACAATCTCAGAGACCTTGAAGACAACATTAAGTGGACCAATATTTGAATTAAAAGGGTGCCAGAAGAATAACAGAAAACATGCTGTCTAGGTTGGTCATAACTTTCCTTCCAAGGAGCAAGTGTCTTTTAATTTCATGGCTGCAATCACTATCTGCAGTGATTTTGGAACCCAAAACAATAAAGTCTGACACTGTTTCCACAGTTTCCCCATTTATCAGCCATGAAGTGATGGGACCAGATGCCATGATCTTAGTTTCCTGAATGCTGAGCTTTAAGTCAACTTTTTCACTCTCCTCTTTCACTTTCATCAAGATGCTCTTTAGTTCTTCTTCACTTTCTACCATAAGAGTGGTATCATCAGCATATCTGAGGTTATTTATATTTCTCCCGGCAATCTTGATTCCAGCTTGTGCTTCTTTCAGCCCAGCGTTTCTCATGATGTACTCTGCATATAAGTCAAATAAGCAGGGTGACAATATACAGCCTTGATGTAGTCCTTTTCCTATTTGGAACCACTCTGTTGTTCCATGTCCAGTTCTAACTGTTGCTTCCTGGCCGGCATACAGGTTTTTCAAGGAAAGCAGCAAGAGAAAAGCAAAAATAACATATAAAGGGATCCCCATAATGCTGACAGCTTATCTTTCAGCAAAAACTCTGCAGGCCAGAAAGGAGTGTCAGGATATACTTAAAGTGATGAAAGGAAAAAAAGAAAGAAAAAAACAACCAAGATTATTCTACCCAGTAAAGATTTCATTATGATTCAAAGGAAGTCAAAAGCTTTATAGATGAGTGAAAGTTAAGAGAATTCAGCACTGCCAAAACAGCTTTACAAAAACTGCTAAAGGAATTTTTCTAGATGGGAAAGACAAGAGAATGAAAGCACCTACACAAATGAAACCAAAACAGTAAAATAAATGGTAATAGGATCATACATATAAATAATTACCTTAAATGTAAATGGATTAAATGCTCCAAAAGACAAATGCAACAAAAAGACACAGACTGACTGAATGGATACCCACTGCAGACCTAGGGACACATACAGACTGAAAGTGAGGGGATGGGTAAAAAGGTATTCCATGCAATTGGAAATGTTGTAGTGCTATTTCTCTTTTGTTATGTCAATATTTTTTATATATTTAGTTGCTTCTATGTTAAGTGCATAAATATTTACAAATGTTCTATCTCCTTGTTGGATTGACACCTTTATCATCACATAATGTACTTCTTTGTTTCTTTTTATAGTCTTTGTTTTAAAGTATATTTTGTGACACAAGTAGTGTTACTCCAGCTTTATTTTGGTTTCCATTTACATGCAATATAATTTTCCATCACTTTATTTTCAGTCTGTGTGTGTTGTGTCCTTACATCCAAGGTTGCTCTTGTAGACTGCATATAGATTGATGTTTTTTTTTATTTATTTAATCCATTCAACTACTCTATGTGTTTTGATTTTAAAAATCAGTTAATTTACACTTAAAGTGATTGTTGATAGGCATGGGCTTATTGCCAATTTACTCATTTCGTTCTGGCCATTTTTATACTTCCTATTTCTTTCTACTCTTGCACTCTTTGTTTTCAAAAACTAAGATCATGGCATCCAGTCCCATCACTTCATAGTAAATAGATGGGGAAACAATGGAAAAAGTGACAAACTTTATTTTCTTGGACTCTAAAAATCGCTGCAGATGGTGACTGCAGCCATGAAATTAAAAGATGCTTTCTCCTTGGAAGAAAAGCTATGACAAACCAAAACAGCATACTAAAAAGCAGAGACATTACTTTACTGACAAAGGTCTGCATAGTCAAAGCTATGGTTTTTCCAGTAGTCAAGTTTGGATGTGAGAGTTGGACCATAAAGAAGGCTGAGCGCTGAAGAACTGATGCTTTTGAACTATGGTGTTGGAGAAGACTCTTGAGAGTCCCTTGAACAGCAAAAAGATCAAACCAGTCAATTGTAAAGGAAATCAACCCTGAATATTCATTGGAAGGACTGATACTGAAGCTGAAGCTCCAACACTTTGGCCACCTGATGTGAAGAGCTGACTCATTAGAAAAGACTCTGATGTTGGGAAAGATTGAAGGCAGAAGGAGAAGGGTACGACAGAGGATGAGATGGTTGGATGGCATCACCAACTCAATGGACATGAGTTTGAGCAAATCCCCAGAGATGGTGAAGGACAGGGAAGCCTGGCGTGCTGCAATCCATGGGGTCACAAAGAGTCAGATACAACTGAGTGATTGAGCAACAAAAACAAACAAACAAAAAAACTTCTGCATTTGCTTTGATGACATATTTCTTTCTCTTCATCTTTCACATATTTACTGTAGGTTTTTGCTGTGTGGTTACCATAAGGATTATGTACAAAAACTTATATCTATAGCAATGTATGTTAAGTGATAACAATATGAATTTGATCTCATTGTAAAGCTCAACATTGTTACTCTTCCCATGTTTTATGTCTTTGATGTCACATTTTATTTTTATTTTCTGTATTTATTAACGATTGTTGCAATCACAGTTATTTTTACTGCTTTTGTGTTTTAACTTTTATGCTTGCTTTATGAATGATTAATCCACTACCTTTACTATATATTTGCCTTTCCTGTGAGATTGATTCTTTCATTAGTGCTCTTGCTTTTCAGCTTAATAAAGTCTTTTTACATTTCTTACAAAGCCTAGTGGTGATGAACTCCTTTAGCTTTTGTTTGTCTGGAAAACTCTATCTCCCCTTCACTTCTGAATGATAACTTTTCTGGGTAGAGTTATTTTGGGTGGAAATTCAGGACTCTGAATATAGTGTTCCAATCCCTTCTGTCCTGCAAAGCTTCTGTTGTAAAATATGTTTCTACTCTTATGGGGATTCCCTTGTATGAAGCAAGTTGTTTTTCTCTTGCTGCCTTTAATATTCTGTCCTTTTTAAAAATTTTGAACAATTTAGTTACAATGTGCATTGGTATCTCCCTCTTTGGGTTTCTCATATTTGGAAATCTCTGGGATTCCTGAATCTGGATATCTGTTTCCTTACTCAGTTTAGGGAAATTTTCAGCTATTATTTCTTTAAATAATTTTTATGAACCCTTCACTCTCTATTCTATTTCTGAGAGTCCTATGGTGTGAATGATAATCTGATGTTTACCCATAAGTCCCTTTAGATAACTCCACTTTTTTTCATTCATTTCTTTTTGTTGCTCTGATTGATTGAATTTCACTGCCTTGTTTTCAAATTGACTGATCCTTTCTCCTGCCTCATCTAGCCGATCACTATTGCATTTTTCAGTTCAGTTATTGTATATTTCAGCTCTGAGACTTTTATTTGGTACCTTCTAATACTTCTCATCTGTTTGTTAAAATCACCGCTATGTTATTCCATTCTTCTCCCCTGTTCTGTGAGCATCTTTATTACCACTACTTTGAATTTTTTATCAGGTAAATTACTTCATACAATTAAGTTTTTTTCAGTCTTTTATATAACTTATTCTAAGAATTCTATAGTTTCACCTCTTAAATTTAGGTCTTCAATTGATTTTTAGTTTATTTTTGTAAATTATGTGAAGCAAGGTTTCAATATCTTTTTTCTTTTTTGGTAAATGTCAGTCCAAGAACCATTTGTTGAAACAACTATCATTGCCTCATTGGATGGTTTGATACAGTTGTTGAAAATCAGTTGAATGTAGATGTGTGATTTTATTTCTGGACTCTCAATTCTGTTCTGTTGACTTTTAACCATGTCCCAGTGTCACACCATCTTTATTACTATTCAATTCAGTTCAGTTGCTCAGTTGTGTCTGACTCTTTGCAACCCCATGAAACGCAGCACGCCAGGCCTCCCTATCCACCACCAACACCCAGAGTCCACCCAAACCCATGTCCATTGAGTTGATGATGCCATCCAACCTTCTCATCCTCTGTTGTCCACTTCTCGTCCTGCCCTCAATCTTTCCCAGCATCAGGGTCTTTTCAAATGAGTCAGCTCTTCGCATCAGGTGGCCGAAGTATCGGAGTTTCAGCTTCAACATCAGTCCTTCCAATGAACACCCAGGACTGGTCTCCTTTAGAATGGACTGGTTGGGTCTCCTCGCAGTCCAAGGGACTCTCAAGAGTTTTCTCCAACACCACAGTTCAAAAGCATCAATTCTTCAGTGCTCAGCTTTCTTTATAGTCCAACTTTCACATCCATACATGACCACTGGAAAAACCATAGCCTTGACTAGATGGACCTTTGTTGGCAAAGTAATGTCTCTGCTTTCTAATATGCTGTCTAGGTTGGTCATAACTTTCCTTGCAAGGAGCAAGAGTCTTTTAATTTCATGGCTGAAATCACGATCTGCAGTGATTTTGGAGCCCCCAAATATAAAGTCTGACACTGTATCCACTGTTTCCCCATTTATCTGCCATGAAGTGATGGGACCAGATGCCATGATATTAGTTTTCTGAATGTTGAGGTTTAAGCTAACTTTTTCACTCTCCTCTTTCACTTTCATCAAGAGGCTCTTTAGTTCTTCTTCACTTTCTGCCATAAGGGTGGTGTGATCTGCATATCTGAGGTTATTGATATTTCTCCTGGCAATCTTGATTCCAGCTTGTGTTTCTTCCAGCCCAGCGTTTCTCATGATATATTCTGCATATAAGTTAAATAAGCAGGGTGACAATATATAGCCTTGACGTACTCCTTTTCCTATTTGGAATCAGTCTATTGTTCCATGTCCCGTTCTAACTGTTGCTTCCTGACCTGCATACAGGTTTCTCAAGAGGATTAGTCTTGCTTTTCAGTAAGTTTATTTTTTTTTAATTTTTATTTTTTCTTTATTTTACTTTAAAATACTGTATTGGTTTTGCCATACATTGACATGAATCCACCTCGGGTGTACATGAGTTCCCAATCCTGAACCCCCCTCCCACCTCCCACCCCATATCATCTCTCTGGATTATCCCCATGCACCAGCCTCAAGCATCCTGTATCCTGTATCGAACATAGACTGGCGATTCGTTTCTTACATGATAGTATACATGTTTCAATGCCATTCTCCAAAATCATCCCACCCTCTCCCTCTCCCTCAGAGTCCAAAAGTCCGTTCTATACCTCTGTGTCTCTTTTGCTGTCTGGCATACAGGGTTATTATTACCATCTTTCTAAATTCCATATATATGTGTTAGTAACAGAAGCAGAAGATATTAAGAAGTGGTGGAAAGAATACTCGGAAGAACTGTACAAAAAAGATCTTCACGACCCAGATAATCATGATGATGTGATCACTAATCTAGAGCCAGACTACTTGGAATGTGAAGTCAAGTGGGCCTTAGAAAATATCACTACAAACAAAGCTAGTGGTGGTGATGGAATTCCAGTTGAGCTGTTTAAAATCCTGAAAGATGATGCTGTGAAAGTGCTGCACTCAATATGCCAGCAAATTTGGAAAACTCAGCAGCTGCCACAGGACTGGAAAGGTCAGTTTTCATTCCAATTCCAAAGAAAGGCAATGCCAAAGAATGCTCAAACTACCGCACAATTGCACTCATCTTGCATGCTAGTAAAGTTATGCTCAAAGTTCTCCAAGCCAGGCTTCAGCAATAAATGAACCGTGAACTCCCTGATGTTCAAGCTGGTTTTAGAAAAGGCAGAGGAACCAGAGATCAAATTGCCAACATCTGCTGGATCATGGAAAAAGCAAGAGAGTTCCAGAAAAACATCTACTTCTGCTTTATTGACTATACCAAAGCCTTTGACTGTGTGGATCACAATAAACTGTGGAAAATTCTGAAAGAGATGGAAATACCAGATCACCTGACCTGCCTCTTGAGAAATCTGTATGCAGGTCAGGAAGCAACAGTTAGAACTGGACATGGAACAACAGACTGGTTCCAAATAGGAAAAGGAGTACGTCAAGGCTGTATATTGTCACCCTGCTTATTTAACTTATATGCAGAGGACATCATGAGAAAAGCTGGACGGGAAGAAACACAAGCTGGAATCAAGATTGCCGGGAGAAAAAAAAAAAAAATCAGATATGCAGATGACACCACCCTTATGGCAGAAAGTGAAGAGGAAATAAAAAGCCTCTTGATGAAAGTGAAAGAGGAGAGTGAAAAATTTGGCTTAAAGCTCAACATTCAGAAAATTAAGATCATGACATCCGGTCCTGTCACTTCATGGCAAATAAATGGGGAAACAGTGGAAACAGTGTTAGACTATTTTGGGGGGCTCAAAAATCGCTGCAGATGGTGATTGCAACCATGAAATTAAAAGACGCTTACTCCTTGTAAGAAAAGTAATGCCCAACCTAGACAGCATATTCAAAACCAGAGACATTACTTTGCAGACTAAAGTCCATCTAGTCAAGGCTATGGTTTTTCCAGTAGTCATGTATGGATGTGAGAGTTGGACTGTGAAGAAGGCTGAGCACCAAAGAATTGATGCTTTTGAACTGTGGTGTTGGAGGAGACTCTTCAGAATCCCTTGGATTGCAAGGAGATCCAACCAGTCCATTCTGAAGGAGATCAACCCTGGGATTTCTTTGGAAGGAATGATGCTAAAGCTGAAGCTCCAGTACTTTGGCCACCTCATGCGAAGAGTTGACTCATTGGAAAAGACTCTGATGCTGGGAAGGATTGGGGGCCGGAGGAGAAGGGGACGACAGAGGATAAGACAGCTGGATGGCATCACGGACTCGATGAGCGTGAGTCTGAGTGAACTCAGGGAGATGGTGGTGGACAGGCAGGCCTGGTGTGCTGCAATCATGGGGTCACAAAGAGTCGGACACGACTGAGCGACTGAACTGAACTGATACTGTATTGGTGTTTTTCTTTCTGGCTTACTTCACTCTGTATAATAGGCTCCGTTTCATCCACCTCATTAGAACTGATTCAAATGTATTATTTTAATGGCTGAGTAATACTCCATTGTGTATATGTACCACAGCTTTCTTGTCCATTCATCTGCTGATGGACATCTAGGTTGCTTCCATGTCCTGGCTATTATAAACAGTGCTGCGATGAACATTGGGGGTAGTCGTGTCTCTTTCAATTCTGGTTTCCTCTGTGTGTATGCTCAGCAGTGGAATTGCTGGGTCATAAGGCAGTTCTATTTCCAGTTTTTTAAGGACTCTCCACACTGTTCTCCATAGTAGCTGTAGTAGTTTGCATTCCAACCAACAGTGTAAGAGGATTCGCTTTTCTCCACACCCTCTCCAGCATTTATTGCTTGTAGACTTTTGGATCGCAGCCATTCTGACTGGCGTGAAATGGTACCTCATTGTGGTTTTGATTTGCATTTCTCTGATAATGAGTGATGTGGAGCGTCTTTTCATGTGTTTGTTAGCCATTGTATGTCTTCTTTGGAGAACTGTCTATTTAATTCTTTGGCCCATTTTTTGATTGGGTCGTTTGTTTTTCTGGAATTTAGCTGCATATGTTGCTTGTATATTTTCGAGATTAGTTGTTTGTCATTTGCTTCATTTGCTATTATTTTCTGCCATTCTGAAGGCTGTCTTTTCACCTTGCTTATAGTTTCCTTTGTTGTGCAGAAGCTTTTCATTTTAATTAGATCCCATTTGTTTATTTTTGTTTTTATTTCCAGTATTCTGGGAGGTGGATCATAGAGGATCCTGCTGTGATTTATGTTGGAGAGTGTTTTGCCTATGTTCTCCTTTAGGAGTTTTATAGCTTCTGGTCTTACATTTAGATCTAATCCATTTTGAGTTTATTTTTGTGTATGGTGTTAGAAAGTGATCTAGTTTCATTCTTTTAGAAGTGGTTGTCCAGTTTTCCCAGTTCCACTTGCTAAAGAGATTGTCTTTACTCCATTGTATATTCTTGCCTCCTTTGTCAAATATAAGGTGTCCATAGGTGTGTGGATTTATCTCTGGACTTTCTGTTTTGTTCCATTGATCTATATTTCTGTCTTTGTGGCAGTACCATACTGTCTTGATGACTGTGGTTTTGTAGTAGAGCCTGAAGTCAGGCAGGTTGATTCCTCCAGTTCCATTCTTCTTTCTCAAGATTGCTTTGCCTATTCGAGGGTTTTTGTATTTCCATACACTTTGTGAAGTTATTTGTTCTAGCTCTGTGAAAAATACCGCTGGTAGCTTGATAGGGATTGCACTGAATCTGTAGATTGCTTTGGGTAGTATACTCATTTTCAATATATTGATTCTGCTGATCCATGAACATGGTATATTTCTCTATCTATTAGTGTCCTCTTTGATTTCTTTCACCAGTGTTTTATAGTTTTATATATACAGGTCTTTAGTTTCTTTAGGTAGCTGTATTCCTAAGTATTTTATTCTTTTCATTGCAATGGTGAATGGAATTTTTTCCTTAATTTCTTTTTCTACTTTCTCATTATTAGTGTATAGGAATGCAAGGGATTTATGTGTGTTGATTTTATATCCTGCAACTTTACTATATTCATTGATTAGCTCTAGTAATTTTCTGGTGGAGTCTTTAAGGTTTTCTATGTAGAGGATCATGTCATCTGCAAACAGTGAGAGTTTTACTTCTTCTTTCCCAATTTGGATTCCTTTTATTTCTTTTTCTGCTCTGATTGCTGTGGCTAAAACTTCCAGAACTATGTTGAATAGTAGTGGTGAAAGTGGGCACCCTTGTCTTGTTCCTGACTTTAGGGAAAATGCTTTCAATTTTTCACCATTGTGCAAATGTTTGCTGTGGGGTTGTCATATATAGCTTTTATTGTGTTGAGGTATGTTCTTTCTATTCCTGCTTTCTGGAGAGTTTTTATTATCATAAATGGATGTTGAATGTAGTCAAATGCCTTCTCTGCATCTACTGAGATAATCATATGGCTTTTATTTTTCAATTTGTTAATGTGGTGAATTACATTGATGGATTTGTGGATATTGAAGAATCCTTACATCCCTGGGATAAAGCCCACTTGGTCATGGTGTATGATCTTTTTAATGTGTTGTTGGATTCTGATTGCTAGAATTTTGTTGAGGATTTTTGCATCTATGTTCATCAGTGATATTAGCCTGTAGTTTTATTTTTTTCTGGCATCTTTGTCAGGTTTTGTTATTAGGGTGATTGTGGCCTCATAGAATGAGTTTGGAAGTTTACCTTCCTCTGCAATTTTCTGGAAGAGTTTGAGTAGGATAGGTGTTAGCTCTTCTCTAAATTTTTGGTAGAATTCAGCTGTGTAGCCGTCTGGACCTGGGCTTTTGTTTGCTGGAAGATTTCTGATTACAGTTTCAATTTCCATGCTTGTGATGGGTCTGTTAAGATTTTCTATTTCTTCCTGTTTCAGTTTTGGAAGGTTGTACTTTTCTAAGAATTTATCCATTTCTTCCACATTGTCCATTTTATTGGCATATAATAGCTGATAGTAGTCTCTTGTGATCCTTTGTATTTCTGTGTTGTCTTTTGTGATCTGTCCATTTTCATTTCTAACTTTATTGCTTTGATTTTTCTTTTTGTTTCTTGATGAGTCTGGCTAATGGTTTGTTAGTTTCATTTATCCTTTCAAAGAACCAGCTTTTGGCTTTGTTGATTTTTGTTATGGTCTCTTTTGTTTCTTTTGCATTTATTTCTGCCCTAATTTTTAAGATTTCTTTCCTTCTCCTAACTCTGGGGTTCTCCATTTCTTCCTTTTCTAGTTGCTTTATGTGTAGAGTTAGATTATTTATTTGACTTTTTTCTTGTTTCTTGAGGCATGCCTGTATTGCTATGAAGTTTCCTCTTAGCACTGCTTTTATAGTGTCCCACAGGTTTTGGGTTGTTGTGTTTTCATTTTCATTCATTTCTGTGCATATTTTGATTTCTTTTTTGATTTCTTCTGTGATTTGTTGGTTATTCAGATGTGTGTTGTTCAGCCTCCCTATGTCGGAATTTTTAATAGTTTTTCTCCTGTAATTGAGATCTAATCTTACTGCATTTTGGTCAGAAAAAATGCTTGGAATGATTTTGATTTTTTTGAATTTATCAAGGTTATATTTGTGGCCCAGGATGTGATCTATCCTGGAGAAGGTTCCATGAGCACTTGAGAAAAAGGTAAAATTCATTGTTTTGGGGTGAAATGTCCTATAGATATCAATTAGGTCTAACTGGTCTATTGTATCATTTAAAGTTTGCCTTTGTTAATTTTCTGTTTAGTTGATCTGTCCATAGGTGTGAGTGGGGTATTAAAATCTCCCACTATTACTGTGTTTCTGTTAATTTCCCCTTTCATACTTGTTAGCATTTGTCTTACATATTGTGGTGCTCCTATGTTGGGTGCATATCTATTTATAATTATTATAACTTCTTCTTGGATTGATCCTTTCATCATTATGTAATGTCCTTCTTTGTCTCTTTTCACAACCTTTGTTTTAAAGTCTATTCTATCGGATAAAAGTATTGCTACTCCTGCTTTCTTTTGGTCTCTATTTGTGTGGAATATCTTTTTCCTGCCCTTCACTTTCAGTCTGTATGTGTCCCTTGTTTTGAGGTGGGTCTCTTGTAGGCAACATATATAGGGATCTTGTCTTTGTATCCATTCAGCCAGTCTTTGCCTTTTGATTGGAGCATTCAACCCATTTATGTTTAAGGTAATTATTGATAAGTATGATCCCATTGCCATTTACTTTATTGTTTTGGGTTCAGGTTTATATGCCCTTTTTGTGTTTCCTGTCTAAAGAATATCCTTTAGCATTTGTTGGAGAGCTGGTTTGGTGGTGCTGAATTCTCTCAGCTTTTGCTTGTCTGTAATGCTTTTGATTTCTCCTTCATATTTGAATGAGATCCTTGATGGGTACAGTAATCTGGGCTATAGGTTATTTTCTTTCATCAATTTAAGTATGTCTTGCCATTCCCTCCTGGCCTGAAGCGTTTCTATTGAAAGATCACCTGTTATCCTTATGGGAATCCCCTTGTGTGTTATTTGTTGTTTTTCCCTTGCTGCTTTTAATAGTTGTTCTTTGTGTTTGATCTTTGTTAATTTGATTAATATGTGTCTTGGGGTGTTTTGCCTTGGGTTTATCCTGTTTGGAACTCTCTGGGTTTCTTGGACTTGGGTGATTATTTCCTTCCCCATTTTAGGGAAGTTTTCAACTATTATCTCCTCAAATATTTTCTCATGGTCTTTCTTTTTGTCTTCTTCTTCTGGGACTCCTATAATTCAAATGTTGGAGCGTTTCATATTGTCCTGGAGGTCTCTGAGTTTGTCCTCGTTTCTTTGAATTCGTTTTTCTTTTTTCCTCTCTGATTCATTTATTTCTACCATTCTATCTTCTATTTCACTAATCCTATTTTCTGCCTCCATTATTCTACTATTTGTTGCCTCCAGAGTGTTTCTGATCTCATTTATTGCATTATTCATTATGTATTGACTTTTTAAAATTTCTTCTAGGTCCTTATTAAACCTTTCTTGCGTCTTCTCAATTCTTGTCTCCAGGCTCTTTATCTGTGATTCCATTTTGATTTCAAGATTTTGGATCATTTTCACTATCAATATTCGGAATTCTTTCTCAGGTAGATTCCCTATCTCTTCCTCTTTTGTTTGGTTTGTTTGACATTTTTTCTGTCCTTTACCTGCTGAGTATTCCTCTGTCTCTTCATCTTGGTTATAATGCTGCGCTTGGGGTGGCCTTTCTGTATTCTGGGAATTTGTGGAGTTCTCCTTATTATGGATGTTCCTCACTGTGGGTGGGGTTGTATCAGTGGCTTGTCAAGGTTTCTTGGTTAGGGAAGCTTGTGTCGGAGTTCTGGTGGATGGAGCTGGATTTCTTCTCTCTGAAGTGCAATGAAGTGACCAGTAATGAGTTATGAGACATCAATGGTTTTGGAGTAACTTTGAGCTGCCTGTATATTGAAGCTCAGGGGTGTGTCCCTGTGTTGCTGGAGAATTTGTGTGGTATGTCTTGCAGTGGAACTTGTTGGCCCTTGGGTGGTGCTTGGTTTCAGTGTAAGTATGGAGGCATATGATGAGCTCCTATCGATTAATGTTCCTTGGATTCAGGAGTTCTCTGATGTTCTCAGGATTTGGACTTAAGCCTCCTGCTTCTGGTTTTCAGTTTTATTTTTACAGTAGCCTCAAGACTTCTCATCTATACAGCACTGATGATAAAACATCTTGGTTAAAGGTGAAGTTTCTCCACACTGAGGGACACCCAGAGAGGTTCACTGTTTTTGAAGACAATGATCTGCTTTTCTGGGTGCCTGATGTCCTCTGCCAGCATTCAGAAGTTGTTTTGTGGAATTTACTCAGCATTGAAATGTTTTTTTGATGAATTTGTAGGGAGAAAGTGGTCTCCCCGTCCTATTCCTCTGCCATCTTAGGACCGCCCCTCCCTTCAGTAAGTTTAGAAATCAGAAATTATGTGTTATCCAATAAAAAATTGGTCTTTCTGAGTTCCTTGCAATCATATGAATTTTAGAATCAGCCTATCTAGTTCTTACTACAAAAAGTCAGCTAGTGTTCTGATAGTGATTGAGTCTAGAGATCAGTTTGTGGGGCATTGTCATCTTAATGAAATTAAGACTTCCTGTCTATTATCACAGGAGGTTTATCCAATTATTTGGACCTTCTTTAATTTCTTTCAACAATGTTTTGTAGTTTTTTACATTAGTTTTTCACTTCTTTTGTTAAATTTAATGATGTGAATCCTGAATATCTTTCTTTTATGTTATTGCAAATGAGTTTCCTTCTTATGTTTTCATCCTTATGTTTTCTCATTGCAAGTGTTACAGACTATAGCTTCTGTATATTAGTCGTATATCCTGTAACCTTACTCAACATTTATATTAGCTTTTGTTTTAGATTTTTGTGGCTTTCTCTTGACTTTCTATATACAAAATCATGACATCTCTGAACAGGGAGAGTTTTCTTTCTCCCTTTCCAATCTCGGTGACTAATTCTCTTGCTTAATTGTCCTGGTTAGAACTTGTCCAGTGTTGAATAGAAGTGGTAAGACCAGATCTTTCTCTTGTTCCTGATCTAGGGGAAATCATCTAGCCTTATGCATGATGTCATTATGCATGATGTTACCTATGAGTTCTTTCATAGATGCAGTCTATCAGGTTAGGAAAGCTCTCTTTCATTCCTGGTCTGTTGAATGCTTTTATCATGAAAAGGTGTTCGATTTTGTCAAATCATTTTTCTGCACTGAAATATCACTTAAATTTATAGTTATTATATTGATATATTAAACTAGTTGATTTCCAAATGTTAAACCAATTTTGCATTCCTGAGATAAATTCTATTAGGTCCTGGTGCATAATTCTTTTTATATGGTGTTGGGTTTGGTTTGCTAGAACTGTGTTGAGGAATTTTACATCTATGTTCACAAGAATCATTGACCATAATTTTCTTTTCTTGTGATTTGTTTGTCTGGCTTTGGTATCAGATAATGCTGGCATCATCAATTGAGATGGAAAGTCATTCCTTCTCATATTTGGGGGAAGATTTTATAAGCAATTGTTGTTAATTCTTCTTTGAGTGTTTGATAGAATTCAATGTTGAAGCCACTTGGATTTTCTTTTGTGGGTATTTTTTGTATTATTAATTCATTCTCTTCATTTTTTCATAAGTTTAGTAAGATTATTTCTTAATACAGTTCTATTAGTTTCTATCTCTTTAGAGATGTGTACATTTCATTTACTTTATTACCTCACAATTGTTCATAGTAGTTCTTTATAATCCTTTTTAATTTCTGTAAAGCAGGTAATGATCTCCCTTCTTTCATTTCTGATTCTAATATTTTCAGTCTTCTTTCTTTATTTTGGTCACTCTACCTAAAGACTTGTGAACTTTGTTGATATTTTTTAAAAATCAGTTTTTGGTTTCATTAACTTTATTATTTTATTGTTTTTCTATTTTATTTTTCATTAATTTTCACTCTAATCTTTACATTCCCTTCCTATTGGCCGCTTCAGGTTCAGTTTGCTCCTTTTTTACATCTTAAGATGGAAATTTAGATTTAGGATTTGAATTCTTTTTTATTTCTTAAGAGTTTATTATGATTGTTTTCTATCCCTGGCACTATCTCTGGAACAAGGCCCTGGAGCTGAGGGTAGGGCCTATGGTAAGCCTCTGTCTGTGAGAAACCTCTGTTCTAGCAGATAAGCACTTTATTGGGGCATGGTAGTAGTCTGTGGTCTGTCAATTTGCCTCTCCTAGTGTGAAGTCTCAAGAGTTTGGCCATGGTATATAGTTTCCAAGCCTTCTCATCATGTTATACCCAAGGAATGGAGACTGAGTGGCAAGAGGAAGCCCCACCTTCCAACCATTCTTGCCTTGCGACTTGACCTCTTTTACAGGTAGCTAGAGGCAGGATGAGAAATGTTCCTCTTAAAAAGAAAGGCTCCCAACTGAGAGCTGGAGGGAGAGGAACACTTCTTTTCTCAGATTCAGGAGTATTTAGTGAAGTCTTGCCTCTCTGACTTGAGAGGGAGAAGAGATGGAGTGGTCTTGGTTCACAGGCCACAGACTCTCATCTTTCTTACTGAATTTCATATTTTCAATAGATGCTTCTTAACTTGCTGTTTGCCCTAGGATCATTTACATTTTAGACCTTTTAACAACTCTTATACTTTTTTGTTTCGCTACATTTATTAACTGCTGTCCTTCACTATCAGCAAAAGGGTATTAAGGGCAGCAGGTTCCATTGGGTGGCCTGTGCTCCACTGGGAAATGAACAGCACCCGTTGGAAACTTTTCAAAGGTACACAAGTATGTAGACATGGCAAAATTTTAAAGATGTTTAAAAATGACTTTATCTTGGAAAACATCACCATAGTGGAAAGGGTGTGGACTATAAAACCACACATAGCTTTTCATTCATTAATTAATTAAATATGTACTAACTCACTAATAGGTCAAGTACTAGTCAAGGCTATGGAGCTATAACAGTGAAGAAAGGAGAAAAAATCCCTGGCCTCAAAGAGTTTACATTCCATTAGGTTAAACCATATGACATTACTAACATTAGACCACTGTTGAACAAAAACAGCAATTTCAAACATTTTAAACTAATATTAGGGGGAATTCCCAACTCTACATCTTGTGAGCTATCTGACCCCATATATATCATTCTATCTCTCTGAACCTCAGTTTAACCTGTGGAAAATTGAGATAATAATAATTTGTGTGTGTGTGATGATTCTATAAGTTAGTAAGTGAAGAACTGTCTACCACAGTGCTTAACACAAAGAAAGTACTTGTTGCTGTTATTGTTCAGTCACTGAGTTGTGTCCAACTCTTTGCAACTCCATGGACTATAGCAAGTCAGCCTTCCCTGTCCTTTACTATCTCCAGGAGATTGCTCAAACTCTTGTCCATTGAGTCGATGATGCCATTTCCTCCACAGTCATCCCCTTCTCCTCCTGCTCTCAATCTTTTCTAGTATCAAAATCTTTTCCAAAGAGTCAGCTTTTTGCATCAGGTGGCCAAAGTATTAGAGCTTCAGCATCATTCCTTCCAATGAATATTCAGGATTGATTTCATTTATGATTTCATTTATGACTGGTTTGAGCTTCTTGTAATCCAAGGGACTCTCAAGTGTCTTCTCCAACACCACATTTTGAAAGCATCAATTCTTTGGTGCTCAGTCTTCTTTGAGATTACCAGGAGAAATATCAATAAAATCATCTCTATACCTAAGGTTATTGATATTCTTCCCAGCAATCTTCATTTAAGCTTGTGATGCATCCAGCCTGACATTATGAATAATGTATCTGCATAGAAGTTGAATAAGCAGGGTGACAGTATACAGCCTTGACATACTCCTTTCCTAATTTTGAACCAGTCCATTGTTCCATGTCCGGTTCTAGCTGCTGCTGCTTGATCTGTGTATAGGTTTCTCAGGAGATATGTAAAGTAGTCTGGTATTGCTAGCTTTTTAAGAATTTTCCACAGCTTGTTGTGATCCACACCATCAAAGGCTTTAGTGTAGGGAATGAAGAAAAAATAGTTGTTTTTTTCTGGAATTCCCTTCCTTTTCAATGATCCAAAGGATGTTAACAATTTGATCTCTGGTTCCTCTACCTTTTCTAAATACAGCTTTTACATCTGGAAGTTATTAGTTCATGTACTGCTGAAGCATAGCTTGAAGGATTTTGAGCACTAACTTGCCAGCAGGTGAAAAGAGAGCAATTGTGTGGTAGTTTGAACATTCTTTGGCATTGCCCTTCTTTGGGATTGGAATGAAAACTGATCTTTTCCAGTCCTGTGTCACTGCTGAGTTTTCCAATTTTGGTGGCATATGTTATGCAACATTTTAAAAGCATCATCTTTTAGGGCTTAAAATAGCTCAAATGGAATTCCATCACCTCTGGTAGCTTTATTCACAATAATGTTTTCTAAGGTGCACTTGACTTCACACTCCAGGATGCCTGGCTTTAGGTGAGTGATCACACCATTGTGGTTATCCCAGTTTTAACACTTTTTTGCAGAGTTCTGTATATTCTTGCCACCTCTTTTAATCTAGTTTGCTTCTGTTATGTCCATACCTCTGTACTTTATTGTGCCCATCTTTGCAAGAAACGTTCCCTTGTTATCTCTAATATTCTTGAAGAGATCTCTAGTCTTTCCCTTTCTATTTTTTTTCTCTATTTATTTGCATTGTTCATGTAAGAAGTCTTTTTCATTTTCCTTTCTATTCTCTGGAACTCTGTATTTAGTTGTTTACATCTTTCCCTTTCTCCTTGCCTTTCACTTTTCTTCTATTTTTAAGAGCAAACAGTAGATATTATGAAAATTAATAAAGGAAGTCTTAACTAAAATTCAATTACCATTATCTTCATTATCTCCACCACTCTTGGGTCTATGGTCAAACAACAGGGAGGGAACACAGCCCAATGCATCAAGAGAAAATTGGACTAAAGATTTACTGAGCATGACCCCACCCATCGAAACAAGACCCAGTTTCCCCCACAGTCAGTCTCTCCCATCAGGAAGCTTCCATAAGCCTCTTATCCTTATCCATCAGAAGGCAAACAGAATGAAAAGCACAATCACAGAAATCTAATAAAACTGATCACATGGACTGAGCCTTGTTTAACTCAGTGAAACTATGAACCATGCCCTGTAGGGCCGCTCAAGATGGATGGGTCATGAAGAGTTCTAACAAAACATGGTGCAGTGGAGAATGGAATGGCAAACCACTTCAGTATTCTTGCTTTAGAACCCAATGAACAGTATGAAAAGGCAAAAAAAAAAAAATAGGACACTGAAACATGAACTCCCCAGGTTGGTAGATGCCCAATATTATATTGGAGAAGAGTGGAGAAATAACTCCAGAAAGAATCAAGAGACAGAGCCAAAGCAAAAAAAAAAAAAAAATCCCAGTTGTGGATGCAACTAGTGATGGAAGTAAAGCCCGATGCTGTAAAGAACAATATTGCACAGAAACCTAGAATGTTACATCCATGAATCAAGGTAAACTGGAAGTGGTCTAACAGGAGATGGCAAAAGTAAACATTGACATTTTAGGAATTGGTGAAATAAAATGGACTGGAATAGGTGAATTCACATGACCATTATATCTACTACTGTGGGCAAGAATCGTTTAGAAGAAATAGAGTAACCCTCATAGTCAACAAAAGAGTCCTAAATGCAGTAGTTGGGTGCAATTTCAAAAAAGACAGAATCGTCTCTGTTTGTTTCCAAGACAAATAATTCAACATCACAGTAATCCAAGTCAATGCTCCAAATAGTAATGCTGACGAAGCTGAAGAGTTCTATGAAGACCTACAAGACCTTCTAGAACTAAGACCCAAAAAAACATGTCCTTTTCAACATAGGGGACTGGAATGTAAAAGTAGGAAATCAAAAGATACCTAGAGTAACAGGCAAGTTTGGCCTTGGAGTACAAAATGAAGCAGGGCAAAGTCTAACTGAGTTCTGCCAAGATAATGCACTAGTCATAGCAAACACCCTCTTTCAACAATACAAGAGAAGACTACACATGGATGTCAGCAGTTGGTCAATACCAAAATCAGATTGATTGCATTCTTTGCAGCCAAAGATGGAGAAGCTCTACACAGTCAACAAAAACAAGACCAGGAGCTGACTGTGGCTCAGATCATGAAATGCTTATTGCCAAATTCAGACATAAATTTAATAAAGTATGGAAAAACCACTAGACCATTTGGGCATGACCTAAATCAAATCCATTACGATTATACAGTGGAAGTGACAGGTAGATTAATGGGATTCGATTTGATAGAGTGTTTGAAGAGCTATGGCTGGAGGTGTGTGACACTGTACAGGAGGCAATGATCAAGACCATCCCCATGAAAAAGAAATGCAAAAAGTCAAAATGCTTGTCTGAGGAGGCCTTACAAATAGCTGTGAAAAGAAGAGAAGCCAAAGGGAAAGGAGAAAATGAAAGATATACCCATCTGAATACAGAGTTCCAAAGAATAGCAAGGAGAGATAAGAAAGCCTTCCTCAGCAATCAATGCAAAGAAATAGAGAAAAACAATAGAATGGGAAAGGCTAAAGATCTCTTCAAGAAAATTAGAGACACCAAGGGAACATTTCATGCAAAGATGGTTATAATAAAGGACAGAAATGGTATGGACTTAACAGAAGCTGAAGATACTGAGAAGAGGTGGCAAGAATACACAGAACTCTACAGAAAATATCTTCATGACCCAGATAACCACTGTGGTGTGATCAGTCACCTACAGCCAAACATCCTGAAATGCAAAGTCAAGTGCGCTTTAGGAAGCGTCACTATGAACAAAGCCAGAGGAGGTGATGGAATTACAGTTGAGCTATTTCAAATCCTAAAAGATGATGCTGTGAGCATGATGCCCTCAATATGCCAGCAAATTTGGAGTACTCAGCAGTGGCCACAGGGCTAGAAAACGTCAGTGTTCATTTCAATCTTAAAGAAAGGCAATGCCAAAGAATGTTCAAACTACCCCACAATTACACTCTAACAAAGTAAAGCTAACATGCTAACAAAGTAATGTTCAAAATTCTCCAAGACAGGCTTCAACAGTACGTGAACCATGAACTTCCAAATGTAAAAGCTGGTTTTAGAAAAGGCAGAGGAACCAGAGATCAAATTGGCAACATCCGTTGGATCAGAGACAAAGCAAGAGGGTTCCAGTAAAACATTTACTTCTGCTTTATTGACTACTCCAAAGCTTTGACTATGTGGATCACAGCAAACAGTGGAAAATTCTTAAAGAGATGGTAATACCAGACCACATTACCTGCCTCCTGAGAAATCTGTATGAAGGTCAAGAAGCAACAGTTAAAACTGGACATGGAACAATAGACTGGTTACAAATTGGGAAAGGAGTACATTGGCTGTATATTGTCATCCTACTTATTTAACTTATATGCAGAATACATCATGCAAAATGCCAGGCCGGATGAAGTACAAGCTGGAATCATGATTGCCTGGAGAAATATCAATAACCTCAGATATGCAGATGACACCACGCTTATGGCAGAAAGTGAAGAAGAACTAAAGAGTCTCTTGATGAAAATGAAAGAGGAGAGTGAACAAGTTGGCTTAAACCTCAACATTCAGAAAACTAAGGTCATGACATCTGGTTCGGTCACTTCATGGTAAATAGACAGTAATGATGGAAACAGTGAGAGACTTTTTTTGGGGTGGAGGTGCTCCAAAATCACCTCAGGTGGTAATTTCAGCCATGAATTTAAAAGATGCTTGCTCCTTGGAAGAAAAGCTATGACCAATCTAGACAACATACTAAAAAGCAGAGGCATCACTTTGCTGACAAAGTCCGTCCAGTCAAAGCTATGATTTTCCCCATAGTCATGTATGGATGTGACAGTTGGGTCATAACAAAAGCTGAGTGTTGAAGAATTGATGCTTTTGAACTGTGGTGTTGGAGTAGACTCCTGAGAGTTCCTTGGATTGCAAGAAGATCAAGCCAATCAATCCTAAAGGAAATCAGTCCTGAATATTCATTGGAAAGACTGATGCTGAAGCTGAAACTCCAATACTTTGGCCACCTGATGCAAAGAACTGGCTCATTGGAAAATACCCTGGTGCTGGGAAAGATTGAAGGCAGGAGGAGAAGGTGACAACAGAGGCTAAGATCATTGGATGGCATCACCGTCTCAATGGACATGAGTTTGAGCAAGCTCCAGGAATTAGTGGTGGACAGGGAAGCAAGGCATATTAAAGTCCATGGGATTACAAAGAGTTGGACAAGCATGAGTGACTGGACTGAATTGAACTAACTTAAACTGAAGTTGAGAAACCCTGTAGAGGGAGCTCGTGCCCTATTACTCATAACTGAATACCCCCAAACAGGAAAAGATGTACCTTTTATGTCCAATAGGGAAAAGTTTGCTATACTACTACAGTTTTCTACATACTATATACTACAACAGGAACGAAGATGTTCTTCTTGCCCAGCAATAAGCCCAGCCAATGAAAAATACCACAGCTCAGCTAATGAGAAACCAGAACTCTTACTTTCCTCCAATAAACCTTCATTTAGAACAAGCCCTCCCAATTGTCTGTTTTTTCTATAAAAACAAGCTTTGTTTTTTTGAATTTACTTATGGTCTACCATAGGTTGTATTTCCCTAGTTCCAATTTCTCTGGCTATTTCCAAATAAATTCAATGTTTTACCATACAGAAGTAATCAATTATTTTCCTTTTGGAAGTGTGCTAACACTTTGGTGCAGTTCTTCTTGGAATGGAATTGGTCTAGCTAGCAATTTTCCTTTGTTCTTGGAAAAATCCTGAGAAATAAGTCCCAGTCATCTAAACGCTCTAAAGGCAGCCTTCCTTCCGGGGCATTTAAGAACTATGAGCCCTACATATACACATTTTAAAATAAATGGGCCAACATGAACAAAACTAATCTAGAACTCCAGTGGCCATTATGATGAACTTTCAATCTTCAAGCTTATTTTTCTCAGAACTAAATTATAAAGTCATAGTTCTAAGATAAGATGAATTGAAATTCACACTTATTTTAATTGGTACCTGGAGTCTTCCAATTGTATTCACAACTCCACAATCACTTCTTTGCAAAATACAATTTCTAAATTAATTGATGTGAACAAACAATTGAAATAAGACAAAATGACTTCTGAGGTTTCCTTTTCCCCTCACCCTGCTTTCTGTTTCTGTCTTTGTTAAAGATTCTTTGTAAGTTAGCCATCCTGTTCAATGGGAAGAAACTTTGTTTTAAATAAGTATACCTTAGGGGTCACTTTTGAATGAGAGGATTTCAAACCTCTAAGAAACAATGGAATGCATTCTTTTATTATTATGAAGGAGTTTCTGAAAGACAGATTTGCTCTAAAACAGCTTTAAGAGGACTCATAGCTACAGCAAATAACCTGAACCTAGATCATCTGCCAGAAACACAAATTGGATCCATCTATTCTTTTGACTTTTGTGTTATTGCACCTGATACATAACTAAAATTTAAAATAAAACTATAAGATCTCTATTTGCATCTGTCTATATGCTCATGTGTGTCTAAACACATGTGTATATATGTGTGACTTTTTTTTTTATCTTCTAGCTCTGTATGGCATTGTTAAAATGAATTTGCAAAAGAGCTCTATTTAATTGGCATAAAACAAACAAGTGCTCATATAAATTAAAGAAATATAAAAAAACTAAACCAAATTATTTTCAAGTTCACATGATCTAGGGTGCATGCATGTGTAGTCGCTTCAGTCATGTCCAAATCTTTGTGACCACATGGACGGTAGCCCACCAGGATCCTCTGTCCAAGGGATTCTCCAGGCAAGAATACTGGAGTGGGTTGCCATGCCTTCCTCCAGATCTTCCTGACTCAAGGATCAAACCCGCATCTTCTGCAGCTTCTGCATTGCAGGTGGATTCTTTACCTACTGAGCCACCTGGGAAGCCCATAATCTAGGGTAAATTTTTAGTAAATAAAAGCCAGCTTAAAGTTGGTGGTTTAATTGAAACAGGTGTGTCTTTGGAGTTAGCTCTGAAAACTTTCACTCTACCTGGGTTGATTGGTCAGATAAATTCACGTTATATCTGTCACAAAATTTCTTAGGAAGAAAACAACTTGATATGATGAAATTCCCATAAGCAATCTTAACATAGTGGTTGAAAACAAATAAATTAAATGGATATAAATGAGTTTAATGTTTCTAAGCAAACATTTAAAATAGCTTCCCAAAGTCTTTTTGGTAACCTGAAGCTTTACAGTTTTGCTAAGTTATATTAAACTATAGGTAGCCATCAAATACCTAGATCATTTCCAAATAAAATATTGAAACATTACTAAGAATATGTTCATCCACTTCTGTTTTCCTTTACAAAAGAACCAAAGATATTTGGGTTTCTTAGTAGATATTCCATATTGAAAAATGTGCAACAAGGAAAAAACACTTTCAGGAATCATGAAATGTATTCATAAATTTGCCAGTAACAGACCATTCAAAATTGTTTAAAGCTACTAGAAATAATAAGGGGAAAGAAAGTAATTTTGTCCTAAAGTGAAGCTAATTGTTTTAGTATAGGAAAACATAAAAGACAGAACAAAAGTTGAATGGAAATAGAAATAATAAGTTGCATAAGGGTGATGGAAAGGAATCTTTGAAACCTGAGTTTTATGTGTGATCATACTGGTTAAGATTAAAATAAATTTGTTTTTAAATGACTTTAATGTCAAAAATACACTGTGTAAAATTGGGATTTGGTTTTTCTCTCTGTAAGGACAAGGTATTAGTCAAAACTATTTCCCAGAGAAGGCAATGGCACCCCACTCCAGTACTCTTGCCTGGAAAATCCCATGGATGGAGGAGCCTGGTAGGCTGCAGTCCATGGGGTCGCTAAGCCAGACATGACTGAGCGACTTCACTTTCACCTTTCGCTTTCATGCATTGGAGAAGGAAATGGGAACCCACTCCAGTGTTCTTGCCTGGAGAATCCCAGGGACGAGGGAGCCTGGTGGGCTGCTGTCTATGGGGTTGCACAGAGTCGGACATGACTGAAGTGACTTAGCAATGGTTTTTCCAGTAGTCCTGTACAGATGTGAGAGTTGGACTATAAAGAAGGCTGAGTGGCAAAGAATTGATACTTTCAAAATGTGGTGCTAGAGAAGGCTCTTGAGAGTCCCTTGGATAGCAAGATCAAACCAGTTAATCATAAAGGAAATCAACCCTGAATATTCATTGGAAGGACTGATGCTGAAGCTGAAGCTCCAATATTTTGGCCACCTGATGCAAAGAGCCGACTCATTGGAAAATATCCTAATGCTGGGAAAGATTGAGGACAGGAGAAGGGAGTGATAGAGAATGAGACAGGTGTATGGCATCATTGATTCAATAGGCATGAGTTTGGGCAAACTCCTGGACATAGTGAAGGACAAAGAGGCCTGGCATCCCGCAGTCCATGGGGTTACAAAGAGTCGAATACAACTGAGCAACTGAGCAACAACAACAAATTATTGGACTATTGATCTGCTCCTGATAAAAGCTTGTGAAAGTTTTTTTTTTTCCTTTTCTTCAAGTAATCTGCTTAGAAAATAAAGATGTGAGTTTTATCAAAATTAGTTCCTATGCTTCATGTTGTCTTAATCAAGTCATTGATTACTTAAGAAGATTGAATCTTCTCATCTTTTAAAAAAGCTAAACATTGCTTCAGTTCAATTCAGTTTAGTAGCTCAGTCTTTGCGACCCCATGAATTGCAGCACACCAGGCCTCCCTGTCCATCACCAACTCCTGGAGTTCACTCAAACTCAAGTCCATTGAATTGGTGATGCCATCCAGCCATCTCATCCTGTCGTCCCCTTTTCATCCTGCCCCCAATCCCTCCCAGCATCAGGGTCTTTTCCAATGAGTCATCTCTTTACATGAGGTGGTGAAAGTACTGGAGTTTCAACTTTAGCATCATTCCTTCCAAAGAACACCCAGGACTGATCTCATTTAGAGTGGACTGGTTGGATTTCTTTGCAGTCCAAGGGACTCTCAAGAGTCTTCTCCAACACCACAGTTCAAAAGCATCAATTCTTCAGTGCTCAGCTTTCTTCACAGTCCAACTCTCACGTCCATACATAACTACTGGAAAAACCACAGCCTTGACTAGATGGACCTTTGTTGGCAAAGTAATGTCTCTGCTTTTGAATATGCT
>NW_024070207.1:87557249-87578946 GCF_014754425.2 Oryx dammah | reverse complement strand
TTAAGGGTGGTGTCATCTGCGTATCTGAGGTTATTGATATTTCTCCCGGCAATCTTGATTCCAGCTTGTGCTTCTTCCAGCCCAGAGTTTCTCATGATGTCCTCTGCATATAAGTTAAATAAGCAGGGTGACAATATACAGCGTTGACGTACTCCTTTCCCTGTTTGGAACCAGTCTGTTGTTCCATGTCCAGTTCTAACTGTTGCTTCCTGACCTGCATATAGGTTTCTCAAGAGGCAGGTCAGGTCGTCCGGTATTCCCATCTCTTTCAGAATTTTCCACAGTTTCTTGTGATCCACACTGTCAAAGGCCTTGGCATAGTCAATAAAGCAGAAATAGATGTTTTTTTTCTGGAACTCTTGCTTTTTCAATGATCCAGCTGATGTTGGCAATTTGATCTGTGGTTCCTCTGCCTTTTCTAAAACCAGCTTGAACATCTGGAAGTTCACAGTTCACATATTGCTGAAACCTGGCTTGAAGAATTTTGAGCATTACTTTACTAGCATGTGAGGTGAGTGCAATTATGCAGTAGTTTGAGCATTCTTTGGCATTGCTTTTCTTTGGGATTGGAATGAAAACTGACCTTTTCCAGTCCTGTGGCCACTGCTGAGTTTTCCAAATTTGCTGGTATACTGAGCAGCACTTTCACAGCATCATCTTTCAGGATTTGAAATAGCTCAACTGGAATTCCATCACCTCCACTAGCTTTGTTTGTAGTGATTTTTTCTAAGGCCCACTTGACTTCATGTCAAATTTGGAAAGAATTATTGACCTAATCACCTCAGGTGACTAATGTGAAGATACTAGGGGAATCTAAAAGTCAGAGTGGCAGGGTGGGAAAAAGATGTGAATGTGCTGAAGAAGAAATTACTATTTGGGAAACCTCGAGACCATGTTGTGGAGCTCCAGGATGGCTTGGGGAGTGGGTAGAGATACTTAGAGCTGGGAGTAATTTTGAGTATTTTAAAGGGAGCAAAGAAGAAGCAAGAGGAGGAGATGACAACAATACCTTATATGAGAACCATTCCACAGGTAAAGTTACAAAGGCAATAATCAGGAAAAGGGAAAACAAAAAGGTATCAGATAAGCTTGTTGTTCCTAGAAGAGAGGCTGAGAAGAAACCAATGGTTCAGCTCAGAGAAAAAGGCATAGAAAACCACCCACTAATTTGTGGAGAAGTTAATTAGATGGACTGAAGTCAGGGAAACAAAGATAAATTGACTCTGTTTCTGGGATGCTTGAAGCACTGAGTGGTATTTTAAGTCCAGTGTTGATTAGTAAAGGGCAATTACAGGAAGTGCTAAGAGACTCAGACAGATACTCCATTCTGTTCCCAATAAGCAATTTTCAGTCTTTAATCCCTGGTGTTGAGGAGCTCACTCATTCTTGAAGCAGTTCTCTATGATGAACCTTTTAGCTAGGACCTTCTTTTTTGTGTCATCTGTCTTCCTATACTTGCTTTCCCCTAATTATGATTCTTGGGATCAGCACCAAGTGGGTCAACTCCTTTACTTATATAGTCAGAGGGATCTATGACACATATAAGGAAAAGAATATCAGATTTGGAGTCAAAACCCTGGTTTGAAATCTTGGCTCTAGCATCCAGTCCTGCTGAACCTCATTTACCTCATCTGGACAATGGTCACAATAATACCTTCCCTGTGTACTTCAAGCTTTATTTGTGCAGATCGAGTAATCATAATAACATATAATGATTTTAATAGAACAATATATAAACTTGTAAAATTTGCACAATTATGAACTATTTTTACTATTGATACTCCATGAACATAGAAAAAGGATGGGCTTTGGAGCCTGTCAGACTCAGGTTATGTTCCCAGGGCTGGCCTCAATCTGTTGCCCATATATGACTTTCCTTTTTGCCATTCCTTGAATGACTAAATCAGAGTTGATTTCTATTGTTTGTAGCTCAGAACCTTGCCTGCTATGCTGAACTGTCCCTCTTGGGGCATAGTCCCATGGAGGGAGTCTCCTGGAGGCTAGGAGTGAGACTTTTTTCTTAGTAATCTACCCAGTAAAGGACTGGATACATGCTAGCTGATTCATGGCATTAAGTGTCTAACGCTATTCTCATGCTACTCACTGCTTCATGCTCCCAGACCTAAGATGCATCAGCAACATGACCAAGTATTCCAAGGCTCAGTTAATACTGTTTGTGCCAATCCCTCTTATTTCTGATGCACTGATTATATCTAGTGGCATCAGGGGTCAGCCTGTCAGCACCCTAAAAGTAGCGATAGAAATCTGTACTTGTTAGGTAGACTCAGAATGTGATAGGGAGGGGCTCTGTGTCTTATTTCTCAAATACAGGAGCTTTGGGACGAGCTCTAAAGATGTGTCCTTCAGAACTGCTTTCCTCCTTTCTTTCCTTTATCCTGTTGACAGAAATGTTGAGAACACAATCAGACAGTCCTTAGTAACTGATAACCTGAGTCTACACTCTAGTAACTAATAACCTGAGTCTACACTCTGGTTGCTACAAACATTTGGTAACTTGATGTGGCATCATGCCTCTGGGCAAAGGCAGGGATCCATGTGTCAGTCAAAAAGTTGCAAACCTTTGGGAGTGTGCCAGACCTGGTACATGAGCTTACAGTCAGTTCCCTGTAGACAAGTTCCAGCTGCCATACCTCTCTTCATCACAGTCTAGCAGTCAGCACAGGTGCATCTCTGTGGGTGCTAAAAGCTGACAGCACAGCTTCTCTTCTCCCCACCCTGATCCCCAGCCCACCAAGCTATGAAAATCCCCTTTAGCTCCACTCCCAAGAATAATGTAAGTTCCACCTTCTGCTTCTCATCTCAGCTCTGGTGATTAATACATAGCCATTCATCCCCTGCCTACATGGATCACAAGATGGGACAAGAAACTTCTCTTGCCCCTTTTGCTGTTGTTGTTCAGTCATTAAGTTATGTCGACTCTTTATAAGCCCATGGACTGCAGCACACCAGGCTTCCCTGCCCTTAGCTATCTCCCAGAGTTTGCTCAAACTAACATCCATTGAGTCAGTGGTGTCATTCAACCATCTCATCCTCTGTCACTCCCTTTTCTTCTTGCCATCAATCCTCCCCAGCATCAGGGTCTTTTCCAATGAGTTGTCTCTTTCTGTGGTTCTAGAGAAGACTCTTGAGAGTCCATTGGACAAGAAGGAAATCAAATCAATCAGTCTTAAAGGAAATCAACCCTGAATATTAATCAGAAGGACTGATGCCCCTTTTGAAAGACTGCCAATATTATATCTACTCTGCAATGATGTTCCTTGACCCTAATGAAAAGAATATTAAAGTCTTAGGGTGATTAACAGATTCACAAACATTCTTTCTTTTGATGTTCACAACAAGCTTCTAATATACATATTATTTGCCATCATTCTAACTGATGAGAAACTGAGGCATAGAGTAGTCAAGTAATGTGTCATGGTTAACCTGGATAGGGAGTGAGTCCTTGTTCTGAAGGCTTCAATCATAATTTGATTGTCTTTTTCTAGCAGGCAGTAGGGGACTTTACATATTACATGGCAGGAGGAGGACAGTGTTAAGCCAGATTACCTCCATCTCAACCTACCACTCTAGATTTGTAAGTAGTAGAGAAAGGTCTCAAACTCAGGTCTTCTGCCTCATCATTCAAAGCTCTTTGCATAACACTACTAGATATAAGGACTTCAAGAGCAAGTGCCACATCCTATACATCACTTTTATGTTCTCTACCAAGTATGGCACAGAGTAAGCATTGATTGAAGACTAAATCCTTTTTCAATTTTTTAAAAAGTTTTCTAAATTTGTTTTTAATTGGAGAATAATTGCTTTACAGTTTTGTGTTGGTTTCTGCCTTTCAAGAATGTGAATCAGTCCTAAGCATAGATATATTTCTTCCCTTTTGAACTTCCCTCCTTAAATTATTGATTGAACTGCTTATTGACTTAATGGTGATGGTAAACACTTGTGGAGTTGTTACTGTGTGTCAGGCATTGCTGTAGGTGCCTTTCACTATTAACTCACTTAATGCTCAGAAAAAGACTACAAGGTAGGTAGTATTATTTGTATTTTACTGATGAAGAAACTGAGGCACAGAGAAGTAAAATAATACAACTGGTAGGTTTTGGAGTAAAAGTTCAAACCCAGACAGTCTAGCTGCAGAGTCCTATTCCTAATGATTCCACTACATTGTCACTCAGTATGTAGTGAAGGCATGCTTGCATGCATGTTCTCCATAACTGCAGTTCACTGACCTGCCAAGAAGCACCATTTTCAAATACATACAGGAAACTGGTGTATCAGTTCAGAAGACACTGGGATAATATTAGAATGTGGACCAAATAGTGCAGGTGTGGACCTGAGTCTTCATGGAGCTCCCCTCTGTCAGTTCATCTTTCTTCTCTTTTTTCCCTATTGTTCCTGCTTACCAGCTAGAACGCCTGGCCCCACACTAGTTGGATTTCCTGTGTTCCTTGGCCAAATTCCCAGCCAGAGGAAAACAGCCCACTGCCCTCAGTTCATATTCTTTAAACCAGCAAGGGCACAGCAATACTGTAAGCATGAGTAGCAGGAGACCCAGCTGTGTGGTTGTGCCTAGCCCAACAGAAAGAATAAGCCCCGACTCAGAGTCCACAGAAACAGGAGGCACCACTCCCAAGTGTCTCACACTTCAAGGAGGGCAGAGGAAGAGGCAGCTTCTCCTTGCAGTGACCATCATAATTTTCAAACTTGTTCCTGCTTAAGCAACACAACTCCTGTCTACAGTGCAATGTTGAAGCCCAGGGCACAGGGATGAGATAATGGTAACAATAATAGCTACCATTTATTCAGCCTTTACTTTGTGGCACAAATTTCTGAGTACTGTCAATCACTGTTTTCCTTGACCATCCCTAAAATCCTGTAATACAGGTGCTATTGGGCTCTCATTTTACAGATAGAAAACAGAAATTAAGTGACTTGTCCAAAGACACATAGCTCCTAGGTAGAAGAGTCAAGACTGCTATCCAGGACTACCTGAAAGCCTGTGATTTCTTAATCTCTTAATCACTACCCTCTGCTGCTTTCTAATGGTCTTATAGGGCCTGTGTAGTCCTGCCATGTGAGTATTTTGAGAATTGAAGGTATGACTAATGGAGATGATACCATCTTATATGACCATGAGGGAGCAGGTGCTGACCCAAATTATCGTGCCATGTACCATTGAGCCAACAACTTCACATTACAGATGGTGGTGCTAAGAACCAGAGAAAGAAGCCAATTTACCTGAGGTCCTTAGTAGCAGGGCAACTCTCATCCCAGGATGCCTTTCAGTACTCTTCAAACCTGCCTTTCCTCACACTTTCCTCTTTCAGCAGTCCACACAGAATTAAAGAGTCAGACAGTCCCCAGATGAGAGTTTCTGAATGCTTCAGCTTTTTTTGCTTAAAATTCAAGCCAATTTTACAGTTTTAACATCTATACTATTGTAATGTTATTATTATTTGCTTTCTGTGTCTTTCATGCACACACACACATAGATGATGACATAAAACTGCATCCTTTCTACATGCCAGAAAACATAGAATTGGGCATCCTCAGACAGGATGCTGGTGACTGTTTAGGATTTCTTAGATTTTTCTGATGTCAGTTCAGTTCAGTTCAGTCGCTCAGTCGTGTCTGACTATTTGTGACTCCATGAATCGTAGCACACTAGGCCTCCCTGTCCATCACCAACTCCCGGAGTTCACTTAGACTCACGTCCATCGAGTCAGTGATCAGAGGGGTCCAAAACCTGGGGCAAAATAACTCTGGAGAAGGAAGAGGGTTGCTAAAATCTCTGTAGCCTTACTGTATGCCCCTAGTAGGCTAGGCAGGTAGTACAAGGGATTTGGGGCCAAGTGGGTATAGAAAAGTGAAGCAGGAATGTCAAAGGCTAACTTCACTGCTTCTTAGTATTTTGACAAAGGACCTTAAAAACCATCTCATCTGACCCTCTTCTCTCCCCACAACCATTGCCAGCATTTGTCACTAATGTTTAAATCTTTCCTATGACACTCCCATGGGGCTTTCCTGGTGGCTCAGTAGTAAAGAATCCACTTACAATGCAGGAGCTGCAGGAGATGCGGGTTTGATCCCTTGGTCGGGAAGATTCCCTGGAGAAGAGCATGGTAACCCACTCCAATATTCCTGCCTGGAGAACCCCACAGACAGATGAGCCTGGTGGGCTACATCCATAGGGTCACAAAGAGTCAGACACAACTGAAGCAACTTAGCATGCAAGCATGTGTGGCACTCCCATAAAGCAAAAATTAGCTTGCACCTTTCAGTAATAGAGAGTTCATTAACCTTATGACAGTACATTTCATCATCAGAAATGTGTTTGTGTGAAGCTGAAATATGTCACCCTATAGCTTTCAGGTTAGCATGTTAAGTATTCACTAAATACTTAATATTCTCACACTTTCCCTTCTATGCATACATGGGTAGAGCCACAGAGGCCCTATCTGCTCTTTCTTCTCTATATTACAGCTCCTGAAGCCAAAGATGCCACCCCCCTGAGTTTCTTCTGTTGAAGGTGTAAAACATCAGTTCCTTCAACCTCTCTGCAATCTGCTCGCCTGACCACATTTCTGGTTTGTTGTGTCCTCTTTCATATTTAGACTCAGTCATTTTTCCTAGTTTTCACAGCACTGGCACTGCCTTTGTCATAGTATACACACTGACAACTTTGCATATACATATCTATGGGCTAATGAAAATAGAAAAGACCATGGAAAACATATGGTCCAGCCAACTCTAAATAGTAAATACTGATAGAAACATTGAGGTCCAGATAAAGGAAGAAACATTGTTAATTAAAAATCTTTCTCTCATTTGGCTAGCATCTTTCCCCTAAGACAATATTCTCAAAGTATGATATAGCACACCTGAGTCATAGCCACCTAACACAGAAACCCTGGTAGTTGGAACCAAGAAATATATATCTTTAACAAGTACCCTCAGTGATTCTGAGGCACACAGAGTTTGGGAACTAGGGCTTAAGAATGAAAAGTGAAGGTCTTTTGTGTCTGTTCTTACTCACGGAAAGCCACTGCCATGTTCAGTTCAGTTCAGTCACTCAGTCGTGTCCGACTCTTTGTGACCCCATGGACTGCAGCATGATAGGCTTCCCTGTCCATCACCAACTGCCACGTAGCAAGAGATAAGACACTTCCCACCTCATGTTGCTGGGAGGAACCTGAAGGGGAGTAAAACCCTAATGAAGTAATTGAAAAGCAAAGCCAGCCCATCTGGGGCAAGAAGGGAATTATTTACCTTGAGAAAAGGGTAACTGTTTACATATATATTACATTTGTAGAATCAGAAACCTGTATTTCATATTCTCTCAACAGGCTATTGTATTGGCTGTTTCACACATGAAAAAAATTACTAATGTTATATTTATACAAAGATGAATTTTGAAAACCTGTTATTATGTACATTGTTTGTAATTAATTCATTGATTAGTTTTTTGTTTACCTTTATTTAACTTTCTTATTAATGAATGTCAACAGAGAGCTTCAGGGTCTGTCTGTGTCTAGGTTTTGGCTATGTTCTAGGAGTGACAGTGTGAACAACATCAGGGCATAAGTGAGAACATTCCAATAAGATACTGAGGCTGGAAGGAACCAAACTGTGACCACTGCAGGCTCTTTTGTTACATTAGAAGTTTCTAGCTTGTGGTAGTAAATGTCCATCAACCAATGAATGGATAAGAAGATGTGGTATCAGCTGTTGAAGGAATGAAAATATACCATGTGTAACAACACAGATGGACCTAGAAGGTATTATGCTTAGAGAATGAAAAATACTTTATCCATTTTTATGCAAATTATAAAAAATAAAACAAATGAACAAATACAACAAATCAGAAAGACACTAGAGGTTACTAGAAAGGAAAAGGTTTAGGGGAGGGGCAACATAAGTGAATGTGATTAAGTGGTACAAACTACTAGGTGTAATATAAGTTACTAGGATGTAATGTATAGCACAAATAATATAGTCAATATTTTATAAAATTGCATGGAGTATAATCTATAAAAGTATCAAGTTGCTATGTTGTATGTGTAAAACTAATATAATATTGTAAGTCAAATATAGTTCAATTAAAAAAAAAGTTGTAGTATATTCAGACAATGAAATACTATGTAACAATGGAAATAAAGGAACTATAACCGAGGATGAGATGGCTGGATGGCATCACTGACTCGATGGATGTGAGTCTGAGTGAACTCCAGGAGATGGTGATGGACAGGGAGGCCTGGCGTGCTGCAATTCATGGGGTCGCAAAGAGTCAGACACGACTGAGCAACTGAACTGAATTGAACTGAACTATGAAAAACTCTAGCTTCTCACATTTGAATGTATTCATAAATAAAATGAAAGTGAAGTGCTAGTTTCTCAGGACTCTTTGACCCCATGGACTGTAGGCTCTTCTGTCCCCAGGCTCTTCTGTCCATGGACTTCTCCAGTCAAGAATACTGGAGTAGGCAGCCATTCCCTTCTCCAGGGGATCTTCCCAATCTAGGGATCAAACCCAGATCTCCTGCATTACAGGCAGATCCTTTACTGTCTGAGCCACAAGGGAAGCCCTGAATAATGTGAGGATCTTATTAAAATGCAAATTCTGATTCAGTAGGTATGTAGTAGGACTTGAGATTTTGCATTTTTAACAAGTTACCAAATGATGCCAATGCTGCTGATCTGGACACTGTATTCTGAATATAAAGAGCACCTCTCAGCAAAAAGTGAGGGGAGGGTTCTCATTTATTTCTTTTATAAACATAATTTGTATCTCTCCAAGGCCCCTTAGGTCTCTGAGATTTATTTTCCAAGTTTTCCTCAGATCCTCACATAGAGTTACAACAAGATTCAGAGAACTTCCTTTCAAGCCAGTAAGTCAGTCTTCTCTGCAAAATCCACCGGTAAGTTCCTGGAAACAAATGAATCGCTGAGAGTAGGATTTCATGTATGGAAGAGAGAAATCTGGGGGCAGGGAACCTTCGTATCACTCATCAAACCACACCATATAGCCACCACACAACCCTCTGTTACACTTGCCTGTATTTTTTTATGCCTTCTGCCTACTGCTTCCTCTTCTTACTGGGAAGAATAAACTGATAAGCCCTTCTCTGCTACACAGGTCCCCCAAGGTATCAGTTTTGCCTCTTTTCTATTGGGCCTTGCTCTTTGTTTTCCCTCACTCCCAAGGCTACATCCCTTCTAAAAAGTTATCTGAAGAGAAGGAAAATTATATATGCTAGGAACTCAGAACTACATAAAAAATGGAAGAGTTTGAAGAAATACTATGTGAAGGGAAAAAAAAGCTTTTTTATTATTCTTTATAATTTTAACTGAGATATAGTTGATTACCAATATTATATGTCATATTTATAACAGTGCTGAACAATTTTTAAAGATTATAATATACTTTATATTTACTATCAAATATTACCTAAATTCCCAGTGATTTACAATATATTCTTGAGCCTTATTATACGTATAGTATTTTGCATCCTTTAATCACATACCCCTATTATGGCTCTCTCCACTTCCCTCTCCCCACTGATAATCACTAGTTTCTTCTCTACATATGTGAGTCTGTTTCCTTCTTGTTACATTCACTAATTTGTTTGTTATTTTTTATATTCCACATATAAATGATGTCATACAGTACATTTCATTTTATTTTTGGATATGTGGCCAGAAATGGAATTACTGTATTATATTTTAGTTATTTGAGGAAACCCCATAATGTTTTCAAAGTGTCTGCACCAGTTTACATTCCCACCAACATTGTACACTGGTTCCATTTTCTCACCAACATTTGTTATTTGTGGTCTTTTTGATGAGAGTCATTATGACAGGTTTTAAGTGATATCTTGTGATTTTGACTTTCACTTTTTTGATGATTAATAATTTTGAGTATTATTTCATGTGCCAATTGGCCATTTTCAGTTTTTTCTTGTTTGAAAATATATATATATATAGTCTATTTAGGACTTACTCCCACTCATTAATAGGCTTCTTTGTTTTTTTCTTCCTCTCTCTCTCTGGCTATCCCACAGTTTAGGTTGCCATCTCACATTAGCTCCCTCAGATTGCCCTCAGGGCATTCAGGTGGTCCTTATCCTAAGCAATGCAGCCCGCTCCTCCCTGTTCATCCCCCACTTGCTGGTGGTGGATGCAAGCATCTGGGCTACTTCTCTGCTGAGAGTTGCCATTAGGCACGTAATCTGTGGGTTTTATTTATTTATTTATTTTTCCCTCCTTGTTAGGTTGCCTTCTAAGACTCCAACCACCCCTCCACCCCCCCACCCCCCCATGCAGATCCGCTGGTGAGAGGGTTTCCTGGTGTTTCAAAACTTCTCTTTAAAGACTCTTTTCCCAGGCCAGGTACCCATCCCTAACTTCTCTTTTTATCTTTTATATTTTGTCCTACCTCCTTTCGAAGACAATGAATTGCCTTTCTGGGTGCCTGATGTTCTCTGCCACTGTTCAGAAGTTGTTCTATGGAATTTGCTCACCATTCAAATGTTCTTTTGATGAATTTGTAGGGGAGAAAGTGGTCTCCCCATCCTATTCCTCAGCTATCTTAGGACCGCCCTCTTTGTTTTTTGATATTGAGTTGTAATGGTTTTTCCAGTGGTCATGTATGGATGTGAGAGTTGGACTGTGAAGAAAGCTGAGTGCTGAAGAATTGATGCTTTTGAACTGTGGTGTTGGGGAAGACTCCTGAGAGTCCCTTGGACTGCAAGGAGATCCAACCAGTCCATTCTGAAGGAGATCAGCCCTGGGATTTCTTTGGAGGGAATGATGCTAAAGCTGAAACTCCAGTACTTTGGCCACCTCATGCAAAGAGTTGACTCATTGGAAAAGACTGATGCTGGGAGGGATCGGGGGCAGGAGGAGAAGGGGACAACAGAGGATGAGATGGCTGGATGGTACCATGGACTCGATGGACATGAGTCTGAGTGAACTCTGGGAGTTGGTGACGGACAGGGAGGCCTGGTGTGCTGTGATTCATGGGGTCACAAACAGTCGGACACGACTGAGTGACTGAACTGAACTGAGCTGTTTATATACTTTGCATATTAACCCATTATTGGTCATACCATTTGCAAAGATAGTCTCAATTAGGTAGGTTGCTTTTACATTTCATTAATGGTATCCTTTAATGTGCAAAAGCTTTTAAGTTTAATTATATCCTGTTTCTTTATTTTGCTTTTGTTTGCTTTAGGAAACAAATGAAAATATAATATTACTAATTAATTATGTCAAAGAGTTTTCTGGCTATGCTTTTCTTCTAGGAATTTTATTATTCCTGGTTTCACATGTAGGTCCAAATAAATTTTGACTTTATTTCTGTTTATGGTGTTAGCAAATGTTATAGATTCAATCTTTGATATATAACTGCTCAGTTTTCTAAGTATTTCTGAGGGAAGCACACCCCTAGTCTGCATTACTGCAGCATTTTTCACACCCCAGTCTGTCACTGTTGACTTTCCACCTGCCAGTCACTGTCCCCTTGTTGTTGTTCAGTTGCTAAGTCTTGCCTGACTTTTTGTGACCCCATGCACTGCAGCACACGAGGCTTCTCTGTCCATTACCAACTCCCAGAGCTTGCTCAAACCCATATCCATCAAGTCTGAGATGCCATTCAACCATCTCATTCTCTGTGGTCCCCTTCAATCGTTCCCAACATCAGGGTCTTTTCAAATAAGTCAGTTTTTCACATCAGGTGGCCAAAGTATTGGAGTTTCAGCATCAGTCCTTCCAGTGAATATTCAGGACTGATTTCCTTTATGATTGACTGGTTGTCTTTTCTTGATATCCAAGGGACTCTCAAGAGTCTTCTCCAACACCACAGTTCAAAAGTGTCAATTCTTCAATGCTCAGCTTTCTTTATGGTCCAACTCTCACATTCATACATGACTACTGGAAAAACCATAGCTTTGACTAGATGGACCTTTGTCTGCAAAGTAATGTCTCTGGTTTTTAATATGCTGCCTATTGTTGTATTCTGTTTGCTAATATTTTGATGAGGGTTTGTGCATCTCTGTTCATTAGTGATATTAACTTGTATTTTCTTTTTAAAAAGTCTTTGTCTACTTTTGGTATCAGGGTGATTCTGGTTTTGTAGAGTTAGTTCAGACGTTTTCCTTCCTCTGCAATTTTCTTAAACAATTTGAGAAGGATAAGTGTTAACTTTTCTTTATATGATTGCTAGAATTTCTCTGCAAAGCCATCTGATTCTGAAAATTTGTTTCATGGAATTTTTATAATTACTGCTTAATTTCAATTACTGGTAATTATCTGTGCATTTTCTATTTCTTCCTGGTTCACTCTTGGAAGACAGTACATTTCTAGAAATTTGTCCATTTTTTGGAAGAAATATGGGCTAAGTTTTGTAACATTGTACAGGAATCAGTGACCAAAACTATCCCAAAGAAAAATAAATGCAAGAAGGCAAAGTGGTTCTGAGAAGGCTTTATAAATAGCTGAGGCAATAAGAAAAGCCAAAGACAAGGGGGAAAGGGGAAGATATACCCAACCAAATGCAGAGTTCCAGAGAATGGAAAGGAGAGATATGATGGCTTTATTAAGTGAACAATGCAAATAGAGAAAAACAATAGATGGGAAAGGTTAGAGGCCTCCTGAAGAAAATTGGAGATATCAAGAAAACATTTCATGCAAGGATTGACATGACAAAGGACGAAATAGTAAGGACCTAACATAACCAGAGGAGATTAAGAAAAGGTGGCAAGAATACACAGGAGCTATTTAAATTCTTAAAACATGACATTGTTAATGTGCTGCACTCAATGTCAGTAAATTTGGAAAATTCAGCAGTGGCCATAGGACTGGAAAAGCTCAGGTTTCATTCTAATCTCAAATAAGGGCAATGCAAAAGATTGTTCAAACTACCATAATATTGCACTCATTTCACATGCTAGTAATTTTATGCTCAAAATCCTTAAAGCTAGTCTTCAACAGTATGTGAACTTAGAACTTTCAGATGTACAAGTAGGGTTTAGAAAAGGCAGAGATCAAATTGCCAACATTCATTGGATAATACGAAAAGTAAGAGAATTCCAGAAAAACATCTGCTTCATTGATTATGCTAAAGCCTTTGATTGTGTGGATCACAATAAACTATGGCAAATTCTTAAAGATGAGTATACAAGACCACCTTACCTGTACTCTGAGGAAAGTGTATGCAGGTCAAGAAGCAACAGTTAGAACTGCACATGAAATAATTGGCTGGTTCCAAATTGGAAAGGAGTATGACAAGGCTGCATATTGTCACCATGTTTATTCACTTTCTATGAGAGTATATCATGCAAAATTCAGGGCTGGATGATGCACAAACTGGAATCAAGATTGCTGGGAGAATTACCAACAACCTCGGATATGGAGATGATACCATTCTAATTGCAGAAAGTGATGAGGAGCTAAAAAGCCTCTTGATGAGGGTGAAAGAGGAGAGTGAAAAAGCTGGCTTTACAACTCAACATGAATAAAACTAAGATCATGATATCTGGTTCCATTATTTCATGGCAAATAGAAGATAAAATAGTGGAAGTAGTGACAGGTTTTCTTTTCTTAGGCTCCAAAAATCACTGCAGATTGTGACTGCACCCATGAAATTAAAAGATGCATGTTTCTTGGAAGGAAAGCTATGGCAAACTTAGACAGTGAACTAAAAAGCTGAGATATCACTTTGTTGACAAATGTTGTATAGTCAAAGTTATGATTTTTCCCATAGACATGTATGGATGTGAGAGTTAGACCATAAAGGAAGTTGAATCACTGAAGAAATTTTACTTTTGAGTTGCGGTGCTGGAGAAGATGCTTGAGAGTATCTTGGACTGCAAAGAGATTAAGCCAGTCAATCTAAAGGAAATCAACCCTGAATATTCACTGGAAGGACTGATGCTGAAGCTGAAGCTCCAATATTTTGGCCATCTGATGGGGAGAGACAACTCATTGGAAATTACCCTGGTTCTGGGAAAGGTTAAAGGCAAAAAGTGAAGAGGGTGGCAGAGGATGAAATGTTTAGATAACATCATTGACTCAATGGTCATGAATTTAAACAAACTCTGTGAGGTAGTTAAGGATAAAGAACCTGGTGTGTTGCAGTTCATGGGGTTGCAAAGAGTCAGACATGACTTAGTGACTGAACAACAATAAAAATGTTAACTGAATTGGAGTAAAGAATTGATCATTTTAAGATGAAAGTAGAAAATATGAAAATGACAATTAAAATAGATAATTCAATATCTGAAATTAAAAAAAAAACTAGAAGGAATGAATACTAGACTAAGTGATACAGAGGAATGCATATGTAATCTAGAAGATAGAATAATGGAAATCATCCAATCATTAAAGCAGAAAGATAAATAAAAGAAATGAAAACAGTCTATGAGATCTCTAGGAGAATAAGTGTGCCAATATTAGCATGATAAATATTCCAAAAAGAAAACAGGAAGAGAAGAGGACTGAAAAATATTTGAAGTAATTTTGGCTGAAAAGTTCCCAAACTTGAAGAATGAAAGAGATGCCAAGATGCGGTAAGCATCATCAGTTCAGTTCAGTTCAGTCGCTCAGTCGTGTCCTACTCTTTGCAACCCCATGAATTGCAGCATGCCAGGCATCCCTGTCAATCACCAACTCCCGGAGTTCACTCAGATTCACATCCATCGAGTCAGTGATGCCATCCAGCCATCTCATCCTCTGTCGTCCCCTTCTCCTCCTGCCCCCAATCCCTCCCAGCATCAGGGTCTTTTCCAATGAGTCAACTCTTCTCATGAGTTGGCCAAAGTACTGGAGTTTCAGCTTTAGCATCATTCCCTCCAAAGAAATCCCAGGGCTGATCTCCTTCAGAATGGATTGGTTGGATCTCCTTGAAGTCCAAGGGACTCTCAAGAGTCTTCTCCAACACCACAGTTCAAAAGCATCAATTCTTCAGCACTCAGCTTTCTTCACAGTCCAACTCTCATATCCATACATGACTACTGGAAAAACCATACCAATAGAGTGTCACAAACAAGATGAAACCAAACATGCCCACACCAGTGAATAGAACATTTTAATGGCAAAATTACATATGAAGAAAGAATTCTAAAGGTAGCAAGGGAAAAAAAAAAAAAGATTCATATACAAGAGAATCCCCATAATGCTATCAGCTAATTCTCTTGCAGAAAATTTCCATGACAGAAGGGAGTAGCATGATATATGCAACGTGCTGAAGGGGAAAGTGGAGAAAACCATTAGACCACACCTGATCCCAGGTGTGATCTAAATCAAATCCCTGGGGGCGGTCCTAAGATGGCGGAGGAATAGGATGGGAAGACCACTTTCTCCGTCACAAATTCCTCAAAAGAACATTTCAACGCTGAGCAAACCACAAAACAACCTCTGAATGCAGGCAGAGGACATCAGGCAACCAAAAAAGCAGATCATTGTCTTCAAAAACAGGTAGGAAAAAATATAAAAGATGAGAAAAGAGACAAAGGAGGTGGGGAGGGAGCCCCGTCCCGGGAACGGAAGCCCGTGCTGGAAAGGGAATTCTAAGAAGAGAGGTTTCCAAACACCAGGAAACACTCTCCCTGCCGAGTCTGTGGCAAGCCTTGGAAGCACAGAGGGCAACATAACAGGAAGGAAAAATAAATAAATAATTAAAACCAACAGATTACAAGCCCAACAGTAACTCCCCCAGTGGAAAAGCAGCATAGACGCCTGCATCCGCCACTAGCAAGTGGGGGCTGGGCAGGGAAGCGTGGGAGGCGCGGGCTGCAGTGCTTTGTAAGAATGGGGCAGGAACGCCCCATGCGTAACCAGAGCGATCGAACTTGGGCTAGCAAACCAGACTGGGGGATAGATACCACACGAAAAGCTGGAACATAAGACACTGCCAGGACCGCGCACAGAACAAAGGACAGAACGGAGATAGCCGGCTGCAGACCATCCCCCGCCAAGGACAGTCAGCCAGAGACGTAAGAGCTGGAAAGGGGCAATTGCAACCCCGGAGAGACTTTACCTACCAAACTGCAGGCAGGCTTCTTTGCTAAGACTTCTGGGGGTGCTGGACAGTCACCATCCGCCTCACAAGGAGCGCCAGCAGTACACCCAGAAAACTGAGCAGCAGAGACAGAAAAGGCGACAAGTCGCAGCGACCGCGCTTGCCAAACTCCTGAGCTACTCGGGCCTGGGAAGGGCACAAAACGCAGTCACAACCGAATCTGTGCCTCTGAGGGCTACCTGAGCGCCAAACCTGAGCGGCTTAGACCAGGGAGGTGCATGCAGCCTAGGGCCGGCTTCAGATGGTTCCCGGCTGAGCACCGTAGAGCTGGAGTGGTTTGTGCGCCATGAGAAGGGACAGGTCCAGCAGGGCTAAGACACTGTGTTCCCACGACAGTGCTATTTGTTTGCAGCATCCCCTCCTCCCCACAGCGCGACTGAACTAGTGAGCCTAAAAAAAAAAAAAAAGTGTCCACCACCGCCCCCCTGTGTCAGGACAGAATTCAGACACTGAAGAGACCAGCAAACAGAAGTTAAACAGAGGGAACCACCTTGGAAGTGACCCCACACGGCCCACAACATCAGAGAAGGGCCAGATATATCTTTACTATTTTTACAATCATTCCTTATTATTATTTTTTCTTTTTTCTTTTTTCTCTTTTTTCTAACTTTTTTTTTTAAATTGTTAAGTCTTCTATTTCTCCTCTAATTTTTATTTCTATAACCTACTATTACTTTTCAAAAAAAAAAAGACTCTACTTTTTTAAGGCAAACACCATATATAGTATTTGTGTGATTGTTGTTGGTGTTTTTTAATAATTCTGGTGGTTTTTTTCTTATTTTTTTTCTTTTTTCTTTTTTCCTTCTGCTTCTTCTCTTTAATATTGTATTTTTTAAAATCCAACCTCTACTCTAGATTTTTAATCTTTGCTTTTTGGTTTCTGTTGTCAATTTTGTACATTTCAAAACCCAAACTTCACTACCCAATTTTACCTGACAGCGAGATTACTGGCTTGACCACTCTCTCCTCCTTTGGACTCTCCTTTTCCTCCACCAGGTGGTCTCTGTCTCTCCCCACCCCCCAATCTCTTCCATATCCAACTCTGTGATTCTCTGTGTGTTTTAGACGGTTGAGAACACCTAAGGAACTGATTACTGGCTGGATTTGTCTCTCTCCTTTTCATTCCTCTCTCTTACCCTCCTGGCCACCTCTGTCTACTTCTTCCCTCTCCTCTTCCCTGTATAACTCCGTGAATACCTCTGAGCGGTCCAGACTATGGAGTGCACATAAGGAAGTGACTATTGACTAGCTTGCTCTCTCCTCTTTTGATCCCACTTCATCTCATTCCAGTCACCTCTAACTACCCCTCCCTCTTCTCTTCTCCATGTAACTCAGTGAACCTCTCTGGGTGTCCCTCAATGTGGAGAAACTTTTCATCTTTAACCTACATGTTTTATCATCGGTGCTGTATAGATAGAGAAGTCTAGAGACCACTGTAAAAATAAAACCGAAAACCAGAAGCAGGAGGCTTAAGTCCAAAGCCTGAGAACATCAGAGAACTCCTGAATTCAGGGAACATTAAGCAATAGGAGCTCATCAAATGCCTCCGTACCTACACTGAAACCAAACTCCACCCAAGGGCCAACAAGTTCCAGAGCAAGACATACCACACAAATTCTCAAGCAACACAGAAACACACCCCTGAGCTTCAATATACAGGCAGCTCAAAGTTACTCCAAAACTTTAGACGTCTCATAACCCATTACTGGTCACTCCACTGCACTCCAGAGAGAAGAAACCCAGCTCCACCCACCAGACCTCCAACACAAGCCTCCCTAACCAGGAAACCTTGACAAGTCACTGATACAACCCCACCCACAGTGAGGAAGCTCCACAATAAAGAGAACTACACAAATTACCAGAATATAAAAAGGCCATCCCAAACGCAGCAATATAACCAAGATGAAGAGACAGAGGAATATTCAGCAGGTAAAGGAACAGGAGAAATGCCCACCAAACCAATCAAATGAGGAAGAGGTAGGGAATCCACCTGAGAAAGAATTCCGAATATTGATAGTGAAAATGATCCAAAATCTTGAAATCAAAATGGAATCACAGATAAATACCCTAGAGACAAGGATTGAGAAGATGCAAGAAAGGTTTAAGGACCTAGAAGAAATAAAAAAGAGTCAATATACAATGAATAGCGCAATAAATGAGATCAGAAACACTCTGGAGGCAACAAATAGTAGAAAAACGGAGGCAGAAGATAGGATTAGTGAAATATAAGATAGAATGGTAGAAATAAATGAATCAGAGAGGAAAAAAGAAAAACGAATTCAAAGAAACGAGGACAATCTCAGAGACCTCCAGGACAATATGAAACGCTCCAACATTTGAATTATAGGAGTCCCAGAAGAAGAAGACAAAAAGAAAGACCATGAGAAAATATTTGAGGAGATAATAGTTGAAAACTTCCCTAAAATGGGGAAGGAAATAATCACCCAAGTCCAAGAAACCCAGAGAGTTCCAAATAGGATAAACCCAAGGTGAAACACCCCAAGATACATATTAATCAAATTATAAAGATCAGACACAAAGAACAACTATTAAAAGCAGCAAGGGAAAAACAACAAATAACACACAAGGGGATTCCCATAAGGATAACAGCTGATCTCTCAATAGAAACTCTTCAGGCCAGGAGGGAATGGCAAGACATACTTAAAGTGATGAAAGAAAATAACCTACAGCCCAGATGACTGTACCCAGCAAGGATCTCATTCAAATACAAAGGAGAAATCAAAAGCTTTCCAGACAAGCAAAAGCTGAGAGAATTCAGCACCACCAAACCAGCTCTCCAACAAATGCTAAAGGATATTCTCTAGACAAGAAACACAAAAAGGGAGTATAAACCCGAACCCAAAATAATAAAGTAAATGGTAACGGGATCATACTTATCAATAATTACCTTAAACGTAAATGGATTGAATGCCCCAACCAAAAGGCAAAGACGGGCCAAATGGATACAAAAACAAGACCCCTCTATATGCTGCTTACAAGAGACCCACCTCAAAACAAAGGACACATACAGACTGAAAGTGAAGGGTTGGAAAAAGATATGCCACGCAAATAGAGACCAAAAGAAAGCAGGAGTGGCAATACTCATATCCGATAAAATAGACTTTAAAACAAAGGCTGTGAAAAGAGACAAAGAAGGCCACTACATAATGATCAAAGGATCAATCCAAGAAGAAGATATAACAATTATAAATATATATGCACCCAATATAGGACCACCGCAATATGTAAGACAAATGCTAAGAAGTATGAAAGGGGAAATTAACAACAACACAATAATAGTTGGAGACTTTAATACCCCACTCACACCTATGGACAGATCAACTAAACAGAAAATTAACAAATAAACACAAACTTTAAATGATACATTAGACCAATTAGACCTAATTGATATCTATAAGACATTTCACCCCAAAACAATGAATTTCACCTTTTTCTCAAGTGCTCATGGAACCTTCTCCAGGATAGATCACATCCTGGGCCGTAAATATAACCATGATAAATTAAAAAAATCGAAATCATTTCAAGCATCTTTTCTGACCAAAATGCAATAAGATTAGATCTCAATTACAGGAGAAAAACTATTAATAATTCCAACATATGGAGGCTGAACAACATGCTTCTGAATAACCAACAAATCACAGAAGAAATCAAAGAAGAAGTCAAAATATGCATAGAAACGAATGAAAATGAAAACACAACAACCCAAAATTTGTGGGACACTATAAAAGCTGTGCTAAGAGAAAAGTTCATAGCAATACAGGCATACCTCAAGAAACAAGAAAAAAGTCAAATAAATAACCTAACTCTACACCTAAAGCAACTAGAAAAGGAAGAATTGGAGAACCCCAGAGTTAGCAGAAGGAAAGAAATCTTAAAAATTAGGGCAGAAATAAATGCAAAAGAAACAAAAGAGACTATAGCAAAAATCAACAAAGCCAAAAGCTGGTTCTTTGAAAGGATAAATAAAATTGACAAACAATTAGCCAGACTCATCAAGAAGCAAAGAGAGAAAAATCAAATCAATAAAATTAGAAATGCAAATGGAGAGATCACAACAGACAACACAGAAATACAAAGGATCATAAGAGACTACTATCAGCAATTATATGCCAATAAACTGGACAACGTGGAAGAAATGGACAAATTCTTAGAAAAGTACAACTTTCCAAAACTGACCCAGGAAGAAATAGAAAATCTTAACAGACACATCACAAGCATGGAAATTGAAACTGTAATCAGAAATCTTCCAGCAAACAAAAGCCCAGGTCCAGACGGCTTCACAGCTGAATTCTACCAAAAATTTAGAGAAGAGTTAACACCTATCCTACTCAAACTCTTCCAGAAAATTGCAAAGAAATGTAAAATAAACTTCCAAACTCATTCTATGAGGCCACCATCACCCTAATACTAAAACCCGACAAAGATACTACAAAAAAAGAAAACTACAGGCCAATATCACTGATGAACATAGATGCAAAAATCCTCAACAAAATTCTAGCAATCAGAATCCAACAACACATTAAAAAGATCATACACCATGACCAAGTGGGCTTTATCCCAGGGATGCAAGGATTCTTCAATATCCGCAAATCAATGTAATTCACCACATTAACAAATTGAAAAATAAAAGCCATATGATTATCTCAATAGATGCAGAGAAGGCATTTGACTACATTCAACATCTATTTATGATAAAAACGCTCCAGAAAGCAGGAATAGAAGGAACATACCTCAACATAATAAAAGCTATACATCAAAACCCACAGCAAACATTATCCTCAATGGTGAAAAATTGAAAGCATTTCCCCTAAAGTCAGGAACAAGACAAGGGTGTCCACTTTCACCACTACTATTCAACATAGTTCTGGAAGTTTTAGCCACAGCAATCAGAGCAGAAAAAGAAATAAAAGGAATCCAAATTGGGAAAGAAGTAAAACTCTCACTGTTTGCAGATGACATGATCCTCTACATAGAAACCTCTAAAGACTCTGCGAGAAAATTACTAGAGCTAATTAATGAATATAGTAAAGTTGCAGGATATAAAATCAACACACAGAAATCCCTGCATTCCCATACACTAATAATGAGAAAGTAGAAAATGAAATTAAGGAAATAATTCCATTCACCATTGCAATGAAAAGAATAAAATACTTAGGAATATATCTACCTAAAGAAACTAAAGACCCATATATAGAAAACTATAAAACACTGATGAAAGAAATCAAAGAGGACACTAATAGATGGAGAAATATACTATGTTCATGGATCAGAAGAATCAATATTGTGAAAATGAGTATACTACCCAAAGCAATTTACAAATTCAATGCAATCCCTATCAAACTATCAGTGATATTTTTCACAGAACTAGAACAAATAATTTCAAGATTTGTATGGAAATACAAAAAACCTCGAATAGCCAAAGCAATGTTGAGAAAGAAGAATGGAACTGGAGGAATCAACCTGCCTGACTTCAGGCTCTACTACAAAGCCACAGTCATCAAGACAGTATGGTATTGGCACAAAGACAGAAATATAGATCAATGGAACAAAATAGAAAGCCCAGAGATAAATCCACACACA
>NW_024070207.1:87506022-87556849 GCF_014754425.2 Oryx dammah | reverse complement strand
ATTCATGTTTGGGAATGCATGTACACCTGTGGTGGATTCATGTCAATGTATGGCAAAACCAATACAGAATTGTAAAGTAAAATAAAAAATTAATTAATTAATAAAATAAATAAATAAATAAATAAAAATAAAGATAAATCAAATCCCTTATGACTATACAGTGGAAGTTAGAAATAGATTTAAAGGACTAGATCTGATAAATAGATTATTTACCATATGAGCCACCAATAATAAACCTAACCTAAATGGAAAATAGTAAGAACTTATAGGAAAGGGAAAATCATATCAACAAATGCAATTGTATAACAAGGTTTGAAGATTACTTAAATAAGCTAGTATGTGTATTGACAGACAAAAATGTAAAGGCAATTTTATCTAGAATAAGCTGTTAAGAGATAAGTATGAAGATGCAAAATATGATATTAAAAACCAAAATGTGTGGAAGCAGAATAAAAAATATAGATTTTTTAAAATAATATATAAAAACTTAAATGAGTGCCAGTTTAAAGCAAGTAAATATCATTACAGGTCAACATACATGGACTACATGGTAACAATAAATCAAAAATGAACAATACGGTTCCTGGTACAGTAGTGGATAAGAATCTGCCTGCAAATGCAGGGGACACCTGTTTGATCCTTGCTCTGGGTAGATACCACGTGATGCAGTTTAACTGAGTCTGTGCACTACATCCACTGAGCCTGCACTCTAGAGACTGCAAGCTGCAACTACTGAGCCATGTACAACAACTACTGAATCCTTTGCGTTCTAGGGCCTGTGAGCTGCAACTACTGAGCCTGTGTTGGGGGAGGGGCCATTTTGCAGCCAGCTAGCTCTTCTCTGGTATTAGCTCAATCCTTTGTTCTGTGAGAGGGCCAGGTTGTGCCTTAGCTTTTCGCGGGAAAGTTCTCTCTCTCTCTTTTTTTTATCTCTCTCTGGCTATCCCACAGTTTGGTTTGCTATCTCACATTAGCTCCCTCAGATTGTCCTCAGGGCTTTCAGACTTGGTCCTTTCCTTAAGCATGCAGCCCACGCCTCCCTGTTCAGCCCCCACTTGCTTCTGGCCAATGCAAGCGGCTGGGCTACTTCTCCCCTGGGAGTTGCGGTTAGGCAAGTAATCTGTGTGGTTTTGTTTTGTTTTTTTTTTTTGTCCTTTTCCTCCCAGTTATGTCGCCTTCTGAAACTCCAAAACTCCCCACAGACCTGCCAGTGAGAGGGTTTCCTGGTGTTTTGAAACTTTTCCTCCTTCATGAATCCCTCCCTGGGACGGGTCTCCACCCCTAACTCTTTTGTCTCACTTTTTAATCTTTAATATTTTGTCCTACCTCATTTCAAAGAAAATGGGCTGCTTTTCTGGGTGCCTGGTGTCCTCCACCAGCATTCAGAAGTTGTTTTATGGAAATTGCTCAGCGTTCAAATGAACTTTCGATGAATTTGTGGGAAAGAAAATGGTCTCCTCATCCTATTCCTTCACCAACTTAAGACCCTTTGGTTTGTTTTTTAGGCATTTTCTGTGTTTCTATCTAGAGAACTTCCCTTAGCATTTGTCGAAGAGTTGGTTTGGTGCTGCTGAGTTCTCTTAACTTTTATTTGTTTGTAAAGATTTTGATTTCTCTTTTGAATCTGAGTGAGATCCTTGCTGGATAGAGCAATCTTGGTTGTAGGTTTTTCCCTCTTATCATTTTAATTATCTCCTGCCACTTCTTTCTGGCCTGCAGAGTTTCTGTTGAAAGACCAGGTGTTAGCCGTATGGGAATCCCATTGTATGTTTTTTTTGTTTCTTTTCCCTTGCTCCTTTTAATATTTATTTTTTGTGTTTAATTTTTGTTAGTTTGATTAATATGTGTCTTGGCTTGTTTCTCCTTGGTTTATCCTGTATGGGACTTTCTGGGCTTCCTGGACTTGGGTGGCTATTTCCTTCCCCATTTAGGGAAATTTTCAATTATAATCTCATCAAATATTTTCTCATGTCCTTTCCTTCTGTGTTCTTTTTACTGGGACACCCATGATTTGAATGTTGGGGCACTTAGATCTTGTCCCAGAGGTCTCTCTCCCTCCATTCTATCTTCCGTCTCATTCTGCCTCAGTTACTGTACTGTTGGTTCCCTCCAGTGTATTTTTTTAATATAAATTTATTTATTTTACTGGGAAGTTAATTACTTTACAATATTGTATTGGTTTTGCCATATATCAACATGTATCTGCCACAGGTATACACGTGTTCCCCATCTTGAACTCCGCTCCCTTCTCCCTCCCCATACCATCCCTCTGGGTCGTCTCAGTGCACCAGCCCCAAGCATCCAGTATCATGCATTGAACCTGGACAGGTGACTCGTTTCATATATGATATTATACATGTTTCAATGCCTCCAGTGTATTTTTAATCTCAGTTATTGCATTGTTCATTACTGATTGTTTATTCTGTAATTCTTCTAGGTCCTTGTTAAACATTTCTTGCATCTTTTCGATCTGTGCCTCCAGTTTATTTATCCATGCCTCCATTTTGTTTTCAATATTTAAGATCATGTTTGCTATTATCATTCTGAATTATTCATCATGTAGACTCCTTATTTCTTTTTCCCTTATTTGGTCTGGTGGGTTTTTACCTTGTTCTTTTACCTGCTTGATATTTCTCTGTCTTTTCATCTTGTTTAGTTTACTATGCTTGGGATCTCCTTTCTGTGACATGATCAAGTTGGATTCATTCCAGGATGACAAGAATGACTCAACATATGCAAAACAATCATGATACATCACATCAACAAAAGAAGACAAAAACCACACGATGGTCACAATAGATAGAGAAAAAAGCATTTGATAAAGTTCAAACATCCATTCACGAAAAAAGAAAATTCTTTTTGAAGTGGATATAGAGGGAACATATCTTAACACTAAAAGGCATTTAAGACAAATTAACAGCCAATATATGTCTGTTACTGTGCATGACCATGACACATATTTCAATGTGTCTTTGGATATTCAATGGGAGTCAATAGATATTCAATAAAGGAGGCAGGAATATACAACAGGTTAAAGATAGTCTCCTCAGCAAGTGGTACTGGGAAAACTGCACAGGCACATGTAAATCAATGAAGTTATAAAGCTCCCTCATTCCATACACAACTTCATACACAGTAAACCCAAAATGAATTAAAGACTGAAATATGACATGACACTATAAAACTCCTAGAAGAGAACATAGGCAAAAGATTCTCTGACATAAATTGCAGCAATATTTTTCCAGTAGTCTCTCAAGGCAATAGAAGTAAAAGCAAAAATGATCAAATATACTCCAATAAAAATTAACTATAAAAAAGAAAAAATGAAGAAACAGGACCTAGTCAAACTTACAAGCATTTGCACATCAAAGGAAACCATAAACAAAACAAAAAGACAACCTATAGAATGGGAGAAAATATTTGAAAACAATGTAGCTGACAAGGGACTAATTTCCAAAATATACAAATGGCTCATAGAACTCAATTTAAAAAAAAGAACCCAATCAAAAACTAGGCATAAGACCTAAATAGATATTTATCCATGAAAAATATATGTGTGTCCTACAGACACATAAAAAGATTCTCAACATTGTTAATTATTAGAGAAATGCACATCAAAGCTACAATGAGGTATCATATCACACCAGTCAGAATGGCAATCATCAAAAATCTACAAATACTAAATGCTGGAGAGGGAGTGGAGAAAACAGAACCCTCCTACACTGTTGGGAATGTAAATTGGTGCAGCCACTATCGTGAACATCAAGGAGGTTCCTCAAAAAACTAAAAATAGAGTTACCACATGATCCAACAATCCCACTTCTGGGTATATATCTGGAAAAATACATGGCTCCAAAGGATTCATGCACCCCAATGTTCATTGTAGCACTGCTTACAATAGCCAAGAGCAATGTAAATGTCCATTGACAGAGGTATGGATAAAGAAGATATGATACATATATACAATGTAATATTATTCAGTCTTTTGTTGTTGTTCAGTCATTCAGTCATGTCTGACTCTTTGTAACCCCATGGACTGCAGCATGCCAGGCTTCCCTGTCCTTCACCATTTCCTGGAGCTTGCTCAAACTTATGTCCATTGAGTTGGTGATGCCATCCAGCCATCTCGTCCTCTGTCACCCCTTCTCCTCCTGCCTTCAATCTTTCCCAGCATCAAGGTCTTTTCTAATGAGTTGGCTCTTTGCATCAGGTGGCCAAAGTGTTGGAGCTTCACCAGTCATTAAAGAGAATTAAATAATGCCATTTGAACTAACATGGATGGATCTATTGATTGTCATAATGAGTGAAGTCATACAGAGGAGAACTATTATATGAAATTCCTTATATGTAGAATCTAAAAAGAAATGATACAAATGAACTTACAAAACAAAAAGACAGACTTATAAAATAAAGTTATGGTTGTCAGGGAGATGGGATAGTTAAGGAGTTTGGGATGGTCATGTACACAGTACTATATTTAAAAGGGATAACCAACAAGGACCTATTGTATAGCACATGTAACTCTGCTCAGTGTTATCTGGCAGCCTGAATGGAAGGGGGAGAATGGATACATGTATCTGTATGGCTGATCCCCTTCACTGTTCACTTAAAACTGTCACAGCATTGTTAATGGGTTATACCCCAATACAAATAAAAAGTTCACAAGAAAAAAAGTCTATACACAACACATACATATGGGTAAAACTTTCATGAAGAATAGAAGGAGTGTCAAGGAATACCAATAGGGGCACTTTCATGTCTTCCACAATGAAGAATCAATGAATCAACTCTAACACTTGTTTAGTAAAGTTCAGGAAGTGAGAGACAATTTTTGAGAGGAAGAGGAGGCACCAAGTAGGCAAATGAACATGAAATGTGGAGCTAAGGGGGCATTATTACCTTCTGTACAGAACCAACATAGGAACCAAAATAATCTGCAAGGTTTTCTCCAACATGCCAAGTGCTTTCATATAGTAAGGAAGTAGGTGTACAGATAGTAAGAAGAGAAGGAGACCTGGATTTTAGGTCTAGTCATGATAATTCGCCACAGACACTTGAACAAGTTTGTAATTAAACAGATTTCCTTTCTCCTATTGTACAATAAGGGGAGTAATGAGATCAAAGTCGCTTTTATTGGTATCATTAGCATTATTCCTGAAATTTGAAATGCCATTGGTTTTTCACTGTTCCCTTTTCACCCTCCACATTACCAAATCTTGCATATTCTACATGAGAAATATGCCTTGAAGACATCCCTTTCTCTTCATCCCCACTACCTTTCTCCTAATTGAGATTTCTATCATCTCTCATTTACACTACAGTTATCATCATAAAATGCATCTAACTGTTCTCCTTATTGCCTATCTGATCCCATCCCTAAGCCATCAAGATTTCTTTTATAAAAATGGAATCATATTATTTCCTTCTTCAAAAAACTTTATTAACTCATTAGATGTAAAGTCTAAATCCCTTATATTTGCAGTCAGAGTCCTGTATAATCTGGACAAAATTTTAACAATAACAAGAAGCATTAACATATTTTGAACTTTTACTATGAACCAAACACTGTTCCAAGTGTTTTACACACGTTAATTCATTTAATCACCATAATTTGATAAACTTTATAAGGTAAGTGATACAGGTCCACAATCTCTTAATATAAATCTTAGAAGGCAGATACATTTTAGAATTTAAAGTTTTTTAGACTTTTAGAAGGTGAAAATGTCAAGAGCTATGAAACACCTCCAGCAGATCTAGGGCAGTACTCCACAATCAAATATATTAATATTTTGTAGCAACATGATAACTATTCAAATTAAATGGGATATAGACTATAAATATTCTTATGTCAGTTCACCAAATTAATTTGTGGGTTCATAATCAAATTAATATATGGTTTTCACAGATTTTTGGATTGTGGGAGCTGTGGATACAAAATTATGTTGTTTTTCTGAGTTTTCAAATGAGGCACAGAGAACCTTAGGAAATTGTCCAAAGAAAGTCTAACAGCTAACAAATGCCACAGCTTGGATTGAACCTAGGCAGTCTGGTTCCATAATTGGTACTATTAACCAGTCTGTCAGAGGCCTCTCACCCCAGTATTGACTCTGCCACTCCTAAACCAGGACCTGATGTCCCTTGTTCCCCTTGCAGCTCAGATTTTTCACCCTCCTCTCCTACACTTGTTCAAAACTACTCTTTATTCAATGTGTATTTCCAATTCTGGTCATCTCAGTCAATGTTAATAAATTCTTAGAGCCCCGACATGGGCTTTACTCAGACCTCTATCCTAACTTTCCTCCTATTGAATCGGGCTTGTGTATGTGTCTACCTCAACAGTCCACTATACTTCAGGGTCATTTGAAAGTAATAACCTTTCCTTAAACTGATTTTGCTTGGCCCTAAGTAGCCAGTCAGGGAAAGATTCTGGAATGAATGAATACAGGCATCTTCTGCAGCAGCATGTGAGTTGACTCCATGAACCAGAACATGTATTCTGAATATTTTGAGAGTGGAAAGTGATTTAAGTAATTAGAAAGAGAGTGATAGATGCATAGAGAAAGAAGGATTATCATGAGAAAAGAGCAGGATCATAAACACTTGGAGACAAAATGGTGAAAGGAAAATAAGAGTGAATGGCCATACAGAAAAACAAAAACAAACAAAAAATAAGGCAGATCTGAACAGCCTGGAATTTCCTGCAGAATGGAAAAGGGGAGTGACCTTTGTGGAGACTGGGCTGGGGAGCAGGCTCTTTGAGCCCAAAGTTAAGAGTCCACTTGAGGGCTAAGGCAGTATCCCATTATCCAGAACTACCAAACTAGCCAGTTTTTCCAAGCCCTGTGACTGCCAACATCTCAAATAATATAGCAGTGCTATTTGATGGATATATGTAGAACTGTAGGCCACTTAAATAGTGAGAGCCACTGGATCCAGACACTCTAGAAGCTAGAATGTCAGATGACTAAGCTCCAATTCCAGCCCTCAGGCTAACCTTTGAAAAGTCATTCACCTTTCTTTCATGATAGATTTTGGAGGAAAAAGGTTGCTAAGAGTCTGTTCCTCAATACAGGGACAGCCAGCTCCTTCAACATGCCCTCCTTCAACTTTTGTTCTCTAGCCCTTCAACTTTTGTTCAGGTCATGCAGGCTCCTCACCCTAGCATACCACCTTTTTCCCTTCTCACACCTATCCAAATGGTACTTGTCCTTCTGGACCCTTGATTACTTCTAAGTGGCAAAAGCACTAGACTAAGAGACAGGAAACCTAGATTCTACTCTAGGCTTGGTGCTATACTAGCTGTGTGATCTTGAACTACTCACTTTCCTTCTGAGATTCCAGGCTTTTGATCTTTATAGCACATCATAGTATTCACTTTGTAGGCAAATCCTGGTCTGTGATATGCTGAATAGATCAACAGCCTGGGCTCCCAGAAACTCTGACTCTCAATGGGGCATGGAGCATATCCTCTCTAGGCTTCATTTTCTCCCATTTGCACAATGAAGAGTGAAAATGTCAGTAAGTAAGGGTTCTTCCAAGCTAAGATTCTCAGTATCTGATGAAAATATTGCCTCATCCTACTCCAGCTCCCCTCCTAGGCTCTGGTGGTATTTGTTCTTTTCTGAAGCTTAGCTCCTTGTTCCCTTGACTCAGCTACCAGTTGAAGCAGAAAGTTATCCCTACAAACATGGAACTCCCTCCCTTTTATTCAGTATTTTGTGCCTATTTCCTAATAAATTTTTCAAATGTCCTTGTCATAAAATGCTATATAGAAGGATATGAGAGAGAAGTAAGTCCAAGGTATGTATAAGGAAAAAGAAGCCCAGAATAATAAAGCCATTTGCTTAGGTACACATAGATGAGAAGTCACAAAGTTAGAAAAAAGCTCCTATTATAATGTGCTTTTTTTTCCTCCTAAAAGTCCACTGTCAGCCTTGCTGAGAATCACTATTATTTGGTTATTGGAAGTATGTATGTGATGCTAAAGCCCCAGAGAAATATCCTCCAAATACACAGTTCTGTGGAAAGAGAAAGAACAACCACATGAAGTAAGACTATTTGATGGTTGTTCCTAAATATGTTCTTTTATATTTAGTTTCTGGTTTCACTTATCTCTGTGCTTATAACTGCAGAACTAATCTTCAACTTCTAGAAAGTAAAAGTTGAAAGGCCTCTGGAGAGATCCTATTCTATTACCCTTATCTTACAGGTATGGAAGGTGAGGCTAGACTCCAGAGAATCCTCTCTTAATGCCTTCCTTGAGTATCTATGGAAAATCCTGCCTAGGAGAACAAAAGGTTTTTTTACTGCCTTCTTTTAAGTGAATACAAACACTGCCATTCCCAATGGCCCACAGCTGCAGTGTATCCTAGGCTCAAAGAAAAAAAAAAAAAGATTAACCACAGTTCAAAAAATAAGTTCAGGCTTTTTCCACATAGTAAATATACAGCCGAGTCTTTTCAGATTAAAATGTAATGTCATTTCTACTTTCAGCTCCACCTCTCCACTCTTGACACTGAAAAGCAGCCATGTATATAGAGGAATTTAGAAAGTTATACACATGTCCAGACAAGATATATGCTCACAAAAATCCCAAGAAGGCATTAAGTTTTCACTTTGGGTAGATTTTTGGGCTCAGAGTAAACCTAGCAAAGTGGTAAAGGAATGTCCCAGCAGACAGACAGCTGCAAAGATCAGAACAGGTGGTTATATTATCTTTTCTTCAGGGGAAATAGCTGTTTGTTTCTTTAAGCTTCTGATACTAAGGGAAATCTCTGTGAAAACATTAGCTGATCATGACCTATATAAGTGGAGAACTCATCGATCACACATGAGAAAAAACAGTCTTTGTAAAAATAATTTAGAAAAGTTTCAAAACAAATGAACTACTATAACCTTCAGCAAATAAGAAAAAGTTATTACTGGGAAAGAGAAGAATCTGATTTCTTTTAAAAAAATGATTTAATTGGAGAATAATTACTTTACAATATTGTGATGGATTTGCCATACACATCAACATGAATTAGCCATTGGTATACATGTGCAATGAATACGGGGGTACATGTGTCTCTTTCAATTCTGGTTTCTTCTGGGTATTTGCCCAGCAGTGGAATTGATGAGTCATATGGCAGTTTTATTTTCAGTGTTTTAAGAAATCTCCACACTGTTTCCATAGAGGCTGTACCAGTTTGCATTTCCAACAGTGTAAGAGGAGTCCCTTTTCTCTACACCCTCTCCAGCATTTATAGTTTGTAGACATTTAGATGATGGCCATTCTGGTTGGCGTGAGATGATACCTCATTGTGGTTTTGATTTGCATTCCTGTAATAATGAGTGATGTTGAGCATCCTTTCATCTGTTTATTAGACATCGGTGTGCCTTCTTTGGAGAAATGTGTGTTTAGGTCTTTTGCCCACTTTTTGACTGGATTGTTTGTTTTTCTGGTATTGAGTTGCATGAGCTGATTGTATATTTTGGAGATTAACTGTTGTTTCATTTGCTACTATTTTATCCCATTCTGAGGGCTATATTTTCACCTGGCTTATAGTTTCTTTCCTTGTGCCAAGGCTTTTAACTATAATTAGATTCCATTTGTTTATTTTTTATTTTATTTCCATTACCCTGGGGGTGGGTCTTAGAGGATCCTGCTGTGATTTATGTCAGAGAGTGTTCTGCCTATGTTTTCCTCTAAGAGTTTTATAGTTTCTGGTTTTACATTTAGGTCTTTAATCCATTTTGAGTTTATTTTTGCATGTGGTGTTAGAAAATGTTCTAGTTTCATTATTTTACACGTACTTAACCAGTTTTCCCAGCATCACTTGTTGAAGAGACTGTTTTTTCTCCATTGTGCATTTTTGCCTCCTTTGCTAAAGATAAGGTGTCCATAGGTGTATAGATTTATCTCCAGATTTTCTATTTTCTTCCATTGATCTGTATTTTTGTCTTTGTGCTAGTGCCATGCAGTCTTCATGACTGTAACTTTTTAGTATAGTCTGAAGTCAGGGAGGTTGATTCCTCCAGTTGCATTCTTCTTTTTCAAGATGGCTTTGGCTATTAGGTCATTTGGGTTTCCATTTAAATTGTGAAATTATTTGTTCTAGTTCTATGAAAAATACCATGTATAGTTTGATAGGGATTGTGTTGAATATATAGATTGTTTCACTATATTGATTCTTCCAATCCAAGAACACGATATATTTCTCCATTTATTCATGTCATCTTTGATTTCTTTTGTAAGCATTTAATCGTTTTCTGTATATAGGTTTTTCTTCCATTTTTAAAATTAATTTATTTTTTATTGAAGGTTAATTGCTTTCCAGAATTTTGCTGTTTTCTGTCAAACTTCAACGTGAATTAGCCATAGGTATACATATATCCCCTCCCTGTGAATACTCTCTCCCATCTCCCTCCCTACCCCATCCCTCTAGGTTGATACAGAGCGCCTGTTTGAGTTTCCTGACTCATACAGAAAATTCCAGTTGGCTATGTATTTTACATATGGTAATGTAAGTTTCCATGTTACTCTTTCCATACATCTCACCCTCTCCTCCCTTCTCCCCATGTCCATAAGTCTATTCTCTATGATTGTTTCTCCATTGCTGCCTTGTAAATAAACTCTTCAGTACCATTTTTCTAGATTCCGTACATATGTGTTAGAATACAGTATTTATCTTTCTCTTTCTGACACACTTCACTCTGCATAATCGGTTCTAGGTTCATCCACCTCATTAGAACTGACTCAAGTGCATTCCTTTTTATGGTGGAACAATATTCCAGTGTGCATATATACCACAACTTCTTTATCCATTCAGCTGCTGATGGACATCTAGGTTGCTTCCATGTTCTAGCTATTGTAAATAATGTTGCAGTAAACAATGGAATCCATGTGTCTCTTTCAATTTTGGTTTCCTCAGGGTATATGCCTAAGAGTGGGATTGCTGGGTCATATGATGGTTTTATTCCTAGTTTTTTAAGGAATCTCCATACCATCTTCCATAGTGGCTGTATCAACTTACATTCCCAACAACAGTGCAAGAGCATTCCCTTTTCTCCACATCCTCTCCAGCATTGTTTGTAGACTTTTTGATGAGGGCCATTCTGACTGGTATGAGGTGATATCTCATTGTAGTTTTGGTTTGCATTTCTCTAATAATGAGCAATGTTGAGCATCTTTTCATGTGTATGTTAGCCATCTGTATGTCCTCTTTGCAAAAATGTTGTTTAGGTCTTTTTCCCACTTTTTGATTGGGTTGTTTGTTTTTATGGTATTGCATTGTATAAGCTGCTTGTATATTTTGGAAACTAAACTTCTGTCAATTGTTTCATTTGTTATTATTTTCTCCCATTTTGAGGGTTGTCTTTTCAAGTTGCTTATAGTTTCCTCTGCTGTGCAAAAACTTTTAAATTTAATCAGGTCCCACTTATTTACTTTTGTTTTTATTTTTGTTACTCTAGGAGGTGGGTCATAGAGGATCTTGCTTTGATTTACATCATCAAGTGTTCTGCCTATGTTTTCCTCTAGAAATTTATAGTTTACATTTAGGTCTTTAATCCATATTGAGTGTATCTTTGTGTATGGTGTTAGGAAGTGTTCTAATTTCATTCTTTCGTATGGAGCTGTCCAATTTTCCCCGCACCATTCATTGAAGAGCCTGTCTTTGCCCCATTGTATATTCTTGCCTCCTTTGTCAAAAATAAGGTATCCATAGATGCATGGGTTTATTTCTGGACTTTCTATCTTGTTCCATTTTCTATGTTTCTGTTTTTGTGCCAGTACCATACCTTCTTGATGACTGTAGCTTTGTAGTATAACCTGAAGTTAGGAAGCTTGATTCCTCCAGCTCCATTCTTCTTTCTCAAGACTGCTTTGGCCATTTGGGGTATTTTGTGTTTCCATATGAATTGTGAAATATTTGTCTCTAATTCTGTGGAAAGTGCCATTGGCAATTTAATAGGGATCTCATTAAATTGTAGTATAGTCATTTTCAGAATATTGATTCTTCCTACTCAGGAACAAAGAATATCTCATATCTGTGTATGTCATCTTTGATTTCTATCACTAGTGTCTTATAATTTTCTATATACAGTTGTTTTGTCACCTTAGGTAAGTTTATTCCTAGATATTTAATTCTTTTTGTTGCAATAGTGAATGGGATTGATTCCTTAATTTCTCTTTCTGGTTTTTCATTGTAAGAATATAGAAATGTGATTTCTGTGTATTTATTTTGTATCCTACAACTTCACTGATTAGCTCTAGTAATTTTCTGATACTGCTTTAGGGTTTTGTATGTACAGTATCATGTCATCTGCAAACAGTGAGAGCTTTACTTCTTCTTTTCCAATCTGGATTTTTTTAAATTTCTTTTTCTTCTCCAATTGCTGTAGCTAGGACTTCCAGAATGATGTTGAATAATAGTGGTAAAAGTGGACACCTTTGTCTTGTTCCTGATCATAGGGGGGATGCTTTCAATTTTTCACCATTGTGAATAATGTTTGCTGTAGGCTTATCATATATAGCCTTTACTATGTTGAGATAGGTTCCTTCTAGGCACATTTCTTGAAGAGTTTTAATCATAAATAGGTGCTGAATTTTTTCAAAGGCTTTTTCTGCATCTATTGAGATGATCATATGTTTTCTACATTTCAATTTGTTAATATGGTATATCACATTGATTGATTTCCATATATTGAAGAATCCTTGCATCCCTGGAATAAACCCAACTTGACCATGGAGTATGAGCTTTTTGATGTGTTGCTTAATTCTGTTTGCTAACATTTTGTTGAGGATTTTTGCATCTATGTTCATCGGTGATATTAATCTGTAGTATTCTTTTCTGTGTTGTCCTTGTCTGGTTTTGGTATCAGGGTGATTCTGGCCTCATAGAATGACTTTGGAAGTGTTCCTTCCTCTGCAATTTTTTGAAAAAGTTTTAGAAAGAAAAGCATTAGCTCCTCTCTAAATGTTTGATAGAGTTCTCCTGTGAAGCCATCTGGTCCTGTGCTTTTGTTTACTGGGAGATTTTTTATCACAGATTCAATTTCAGTGCTTGTAATTGGGTTGTTCATAATTTCTTTTTCTTCCTGGTTCAGTCTTAAAAGATTGAACTTTTCTAAGAATCTGTCCATTTCATTCAGGTTATCTATTTTACTGCCATATAGTTGTTCATAATAGTTTTTTATAATCCTTTGTATTTCTGCATTTTCTGTTGTAACCTCTCCTTTTTCATTTTTAATTTTGGTGATTTGACTCTTCTCTCTTTTTTCCTGATGAGTCTGGCTAGGGGGGGGGTCAATTTTGTTTATCTTTCCAAAGAACCAGCTTTCAGTTTTATTAATCTTTACCTTTGTTTCTTTCTTTCTCAATTATCTGATTGGATCTTTGTGATTTCTTTCCTTGTATTATTTTGGGGGATTTTTCCTTCTTTTTTTTCCAGTTTCTTTAGGTATAAAGTTAGATTGTCTATTCCATGTTTTTCTTGTTTCCTGAGGTAGGATTGTATTGCTATAAACTTCACTCTTAGAATTGCTGCATCCCATAGGTTTTTGTGTTTTCATTGTCATTTATTTCTAGAATTTTTTTGGTTTCCTTTGATTTCTTCAGTAACCTGTTGCTTATTTAGAAGTGTGTTGCTTAATATCCATGTGTTTCTTTTTCTTACACTTTTTTCTTGTAATTGATATCTAGTCTCATAGCGTTGTGGTCAGAGAAGATGCTTGATATGATTTCAATTTATTTTTTAAATTTACTGAGGCTTGATTTGTGACCCAAGTTGTGGTCTATCCTAGATAATGTTCTATGTGCACTTAAGAGGAAGGTGTATTTTTCTGCATTTGGATGGAATGTCCTAAAGATATAAATGAGATCCACCTCATCCAATGTATCATTTAAGACTTGTGTTTCCTTATTAATTTTCTGTTTTCATGATCTGTCCATTGGTGTAATGGGGTGTTCAAGTTTCTGACTATTACTGTGTTACTGTCATTTTCTCTTTTTATGTCTGTTATTGTTTGTCTTATGTATTGAGGTGCTCCTATGTTGGCTGCATAGATATTTACAATTGCTATGTCTTCCTCTTGGACTGACCCCTTAATCATTATGTAATATCCTTCCTTATCTCTTGTAATCTTCTTTATTTTTGAGGTCTATTTTGTCTGATATAAGGATTACTACTCCAGCTTTCTTTTGCTTCCAATATGCATGGAATATATTTTCCATCCTCTCACTTTCAGTGTATATGTGTCTTGAGGTTGAAGTGGGTTTCTTGTAGACAACATATATGTGGGTCTTGTTTTTGTATATATTCAGCTAGTCCATGTCTTTTGGTTGGAGCATTTAATCCATTTAGATTTAAATTAATTATTGATATATAAGTTTCTATTGCCATTTTCTAATTGTTTGGTGTTGATTTTGCAGACCTGCTTTCTTTTGTTGTATTTCTTGACTATATATGTCCATTTATCATTTGTTGTAAGCTTGTTTGGTGGTACTGAAATCTCTTAACTTTTGCTTGTCTGAAAAGCTTTGGATTTTTCCATCAATTTTGAATGAGATCCTTGCTGGGTACAGTAATCTTGGTTGCAGATTTTCCCCTTTCAGTCTTTTAAATATATTTTGCATTTCCCTTCTTGTGTGCAGATTTTCTGCTGAAAGAACAACTATTAAGCATATGCGGTTTCCTTTGTATGTTACTTGTTGCTTCTCCCTTGCAGCTTTTAATATTCTTTCTTTGTGTTTAGTTTTTGTTAGTTTGATTACTATGTGGTTTGGCATGTTTCTTCTTGGGTTTATCCTGTATGGGACTCTTTGTGCCTCTTGGATTTGATTGGTTATTTCCTTTTCCATTTTGGGAAATTTTCCACTATAATCTTTTCAAAACTTCTCTCATATCTGTTCTTTTTCTCTTCTTCTAGGACCCCTATAATTCAAATGTTGGTGCCTTTGATATGGTCCCAAAGGTCTCTGAAACTGTCCTCAACTCTTTTCATTCTTTTTCTTTTATTCTGCCCTTCAGAAGCTATTTCCACCATTCATTCTTCTGCTTCAGATATTCTGCTATTGATTCCTTTTAGAGTATTTTAAATTTCAGTACTTGTGTTGTTTGTCTCTGTATGTTTTTTCTTTAATTCTTCTAGGTCTTTGTTAATTGAGTCTTGCATTTTCTTCATTTTCTTTTCAAGGTTTTTAATCATCTTTACTATCATTATTCTGAATTCTTTTTCAGGTAATTTTCTTATCTCCTCTTCATTTATTTTGACTTCTGTGTTTCTAGTTTGCTCCCTCGTTCATGCAGCATTTCTCTGCCTTTTCATTGTTTTTTTTTTGTTGTTGTTGTTGTTGTTGTTAAGTTATTCTGTTTCAGGTCTCCTTTTCCCAGGCTTCAAGGAAAGTTGAATTCTTTCCTTGAAGAAGGTTGAATTCTTTCTTCCTTTTGGTTTCTGCCCTCCTAAGGTTGGTCCAGTGGTTTGTGTGAGCTTTGTATAGGGTAAGATTTGTGCTGAGTTTTTTTGTTTGTTTGTTTGTTTTTTCCTCTAATGGGCAAGCCTGAGTGAAGTGGTAATCCTGTCTGCTGATGATTGAGTCTGTATTTTTGTTTGTTTGTGGTTTAGATGAAGCATCATGCACAGGGTGCAACTAGTCATTGGGTGATGCCAGGTCTTGTATTCAAGTGGTTTCCTTTGAGGAAGTTCTCACTATTTGATGCTCGCTGGGGTTAGTTCTCTGGTAGTATAGGGTCCTGGAGTCAGTGCTCCCACTCTAAAGGCTCAGGGTTTGATCCTTGGTCAGGAACGAAAATTCCACAAGTGGTTTGTTATGGCATTAAGGGAGAGTAAAAGAAATATCCAAAAACGAGAAACCAACAAGAACCCCAGACAAATGCAGTTACAAAATCAGGCAAATAATAAATCAAATAATGGAATATACACATATACATATACACCCATAAGCAAAGTGAAAACAGTCCAACAAAAATAAAGTACAGCAGATTGATCCAGTGAACAAAGGAATTCAAAACTATATTTACCAGTTAAGAACAAAACAAACTTAAACACAGCTAGAAAACAAAACTAAAGCAAGGTGCCAAGTGAGGAATAAAGCAATGAAAACAAAACTAACAAATATGTTGAGAGGAAAGGAGAGAAAGAAAAGAAACAAAGAATAGATATGCAAAGTTAAATAGAGGTAGATGAAGAAGATTTATATACATTAAGGATTACCTGCAAGGAGAAAAGAACAGTAGGAAAGGCAAACGAAGGGATAAATGTAGGAAAAATATAATAGGTTTTAAAAATTAAAATTATAAAAAAGAGAAAAAAATGGAAGAAGAAAAAAAAGGGGGAAAAAGGGGAACTCCACAAAACTTCAAAAGCCCAATGCAGACGCAGAGGTGTATAACAACAATAGAAAGTGTGACTGAATATACACATATACATCCATAGCAAAATCAAAACAGTCCAACAAAAAATAAGTACAATAGATTGACCTGGCAAACAAAGGAAACCAAAATTTATATCTACCAGAACAAAACTAATTAAAGCACAAACTAGAAAACAAAAAGCAAGGTGCCAATTGAGGAATAAAGCAATGAAAATAAAACTAACAAATATGTTGAGAGGAAAGGAGAGAAAAAGAAGAAAGAAAGAATAGATATGCAAAGTTAAATAGAGGTAGATAAAGAAGATTTATATACATTAAAGATTAACTAAAAGGGGTAAAGAACAGTAAGAAAAGCAAATGAAGGAATAAATGTAGAAAAAATAGTAGGTTTAAAAAATTAAATTTAAAAAAAAGAGAAAAGAAAAAAAAGAAAACTCCACAAAACTGCAAAAGCCCAATGTAAAGTCAGAGGTTTATGACAATAATAAAAAATATGACTGAGGAAAAAAATAAAAAGCTCAAAAGCTTAATTGGATTTCTTAGTGCCAATAAAATCGACAACTACAACAGAGGGGGATAAAAAGGAAAAAGAAAAAAGAAAAAAATGTTGAAAAGAATCTACAGAACAAGTCAAAATATAAGAATAATAAATGTTTTTCTCGAGTCACTGTTGTCAGTGTCCTTTCCCATGCTGGGAATCACAGTCCACCTTACCTCCCTAGGATACCCTCCAACACTGTCCTGATCTCTGGACCTGTTGTGGGGGCAGCTTATATTCTAATCTGGTCCTTGCCTCCAATGTCCACAGGTATCAGAACTAGTGCATTTTTTTTTTTTGTGGGCGCTCTCAATATCTTTTTATATATTCCATAGACACAGTCTGCCTGGTTGATCATGTGGATTTAATCTGCAGCTTGTACAGCTGTTGGGAAGGTTTTGGGTCTTCTTCCTCAGCCATACTGCCCTTGGGTTTCAACTGTGGTTTTATTTCCACCTCTGCATTTGGGTCATCCACTGAGGTTAGCTCCTGAGGCTACCCTGAAGAGCTTGGGTTTGCCCCTGTGAGGGCCAGGTGCAGAGGTGGTACAGCTGTTTGGATCGCATGGGTTCTGGCAGCACCAGGTACTCAGGGGGGTTGGCAGCTAAGGCAGCAGTAAATATAGTGCTCTGGAAGGGTATGGCAGCCAGTATCGGCCAATATACTACAGTATTCTTGCCTGGAGAACCCCCTGTGTGACAGAGAAGCCTGCCATGCCACAATCTACAGGGTCACACAGGACAGAAGTGACCCTGCATGCATAAAGACAAGATTTTTTTTTTCTGCCTGTGGCAACTCTGCCCCAGTGAGAGTTGATTGTGAAAGTGGTGCAGCTGCTTGGCTTATGGGGACCCTGGAGGCGCCAATTGTGCAGGGACAAGACTGCCTCTGTGGCAGACGTTAAGGCCCTGTCAGTCTTTTTTCAAGTTTCTTGCAGATAAGTGATCAAAAGGCCTCTTTGCCCAGTCTTTCTGCATAGCTCCACCTGTTCAGGCACTTGGTCTTTGGTTTCCTTAGGCAAATTTATTCCTAGATATTTTATTATTTTTGCTGCAATGGTGAATGGGATTGTTTCCTTAATTCCTCTTTCTGATTATTCATTGTTCATTTCAGTTCAGTTCAGCCACTCAGTCATGTCAAACTCTTTGGGACCCCATGAACCACAGCTCGCCAGGCCTCCCTGTCCATCACCAATTCCCGGAGTCCACCCAAACCCGTGTCCATGAGTCGGTGATGCCGTCCAACCATCTCATCCTGTTGTCCCCTTCTCCTCCTGCCCTCAATCTTTCCCAGCATCAGGGTCTTTTCAAATGAGTCAGCTCTTCGCATCAGGTGGCCAAAGTATTGGAGCTTCAGCTGCAACATCAGTCCTGCCAATGAACATCCAGGACTGATCTCCTTTAGGATGGACTAGTTGGATCTCCTTGCAGTCCAAGGGACTCTCAAGAGTCTTCTCCAACACCACAGTTCAAAAGCATCAATTCTTTCGTGCTCAGCTTTCTTTAAAGTCCAAGTCTCACATCCATACATGACCACTGGATAAACCATAGCCTTGACTAGACGGACCTTAGTTGGCAAAGTAATGTCTGCTTTTTAATATGCTGTTTAGGTTGGTCATAACTTTCCTTCCAAGGAGTAAGCGTCTTTTAATTTCATGGCGACAATCACCATCTGCACTGGTTTTGGAGCCCAGAAAAATAAAGTCAGCCACTGTTTCCACTGTTTCCCCATCTATTTGCCATGAAGTGATGGGACCAGATGCCATGATCTTCGTTTTCTGAATGTTGAGCTTTAAGCCAACTTTTTCACTCTCCTCTTTCACTTTCATCAAGAGGCCCTTTAGTTCTTCTTTACTTTCTGCCATAAGGGTGGTGTCATCTGCATATCTGAGGTTATTGATATTTCTCCTGGCAATTTTCATTGTTAGTGTTTTCTAGGAATGCAAGTGATTTCTGTGTATTAATTTTATATCCTGCAACTTTACTATATTTCTTGATAATCTACTAATTTTCTTGTGGCATAATTAGGGTTTACTATGTAGAGAATCATCTCATCTGCAAACAGGATGAGTTTTACTTCTTTTCCAATCTGGATTCCTTTCATTTCTTTTTCTTCTCTGGTTGCTGTGGCAAGGACATCCAAAAGTGTGCTGAGTAGTAGTGGTGAGATTGGGTGCCTTTGTCTTGTTCCTGATTTTACAGGAAATGCTTTCAATATTTTGTCATTTAGGATGATGTTTGCTTTGGGTTTCTTGTCTGTGGCTTTTATTATGTTGAGGTATGCCTACTTTCTGGAGAATCATAAATGGGTGTTGTATTTTATCAAAGGCTTTCTCTGCATCTATTGAAATAATCATATGGTTTTTATCTTTCAATTTGTTAATATGGTGTATCACATTGACTGATTTGTGAAAATTGAAGAATCCTTGCATCCCTGGGATAAAGCCCACTTGGTCATGATGCATGATCTTTTAAATATGGTATTGGATTGTGTTTGCTAGAAATTTGTTGAGGATTTTTGCCTTATGTTCATCAGTGATATTGGCCTGTTGTTTTCTATTTTGGGTGGCATCTTTGTCTGATTTTGGTATCAGGGTGCAGCTGGCCTTGTATGATGAGTTTGGGAGTTTTCCCCTCCTCCACAATTTTCTGAAAGAGTTTGAATAGGATAGATGTTATCTCTTCTCTACATTTTTGGTAGAATTCACCTGTGAAGCCATCTGGTTCTGGGCTTTGGTTCGTTGGAAAATGTTTTATTATAATTTTGATTTCTGTGCTTGTGGTTGGTCTGTTCAAATTTTCTATTTGTTCCCAGTTCATTTCTGGAAGGTTACGCTTTTCTAGAAATTTGTCCATTTATTCCAAGTTGTCCATTTTATTGCCATATAGTTGGTCATAGTAGTCGCTTATGATCGTTTGTATTTCTGTGTTATCTATTGTAATTTCTTCATTTTCATTTCTAATTTTATTGATTTGAGTCTTATCCCTTTTTTTCTTGATGAGTCTGGCTAATGGTTTCTCTATTTTGTTTATCTTCTCAAAGAGCGAGCTTTTAGTTTCATTGACCTTTGCTACAGTCTGCCTTATTTCTTTCTTTTTTTTTTGTTTTTCATTTATTTCTGCTCTTTTGTGATTTTTTTTCTTCTACTAACTTTGACATATTTTTGTTATTCTATTGCTTGCTGATTTAGGTGGAAATTTAGGTTGTTTATTTGACGTTTCTCTTCTTCCTTGAGGTAGGCTTGTATTGCTATAAAATTCCCTGTTCAGTTCAGTTGCTCAGTCGCATCCGACTCTTTGCGACCCCATGAATCACAGCACGCCAGGCCTCCCTGTCCATCACCAACTCCTGGAGTTCACTCAGATTCAGTCAGTGATGCCATCCAGCCAGCTCATACTCTGTCTTCCCCTTCTTCTCCTGCCCCCAATCCCTCCGAGCATCAAAGTCTTTTCCAATGAGTCAACACTTCATATGAGGTGGCTAAAGTACTGGAGTTTCAGCTTTAGCATCATTCCTTCCAAAGAAATCCCAGGGCTGATCTCCTTCAGAATGGACTGGTTGGATCTCCTTGCAGTCCAAGCGACTCTCAAGAGTCTTCTCCAACACCACAGTTCAAAAGCATCAATTCTTCGTCACTCAGCTTTCTTCACAGTCCAACTCTCACATCCATACATGACTACTGGAAAAACCATAGCCTTGACTAGATGGATCTCAGTCAGCAAAGTAATGTCTCTGCTTTTGAATATGCTATCTAGGCTGGTCATAACTTTTCTTCCAAGGAGTAAGCGTCTTTTAATTTCATGGCTGTAATCACCATCTGCAGTGATTTTGGAGCCCAAAAAATTAAAATCTGACACTGTTTCCACTGTTTCCCCATCTATTTCCCATGAAGTGATGGAACCAGATGCCATGACCCTCTTTTTCTGAATGTTGAGCTTTAAGCCAACTTTTTCACTCTCCTCTTTCACTTTCATCAAGAGGCTTTTTAGTTCCTCTTCACTTTCTGCCATAAGGCGCTGTCATCTGCATATCTGAGGTTATTGATATTTCCCCTGGCAATCTTGATTCCAGCTTGTGTTTCTTCCAGTCCAGGGTTTCTCATGATGTACTCTGCATAGAAGTTAAATAAGCAGGGTGACAATATACAGCCTTGACGTACTCCTTTTCCTATTTGGAACCAGTCTGTTGTTCCATGTCCAGTTCTAACTGTTGTTTCCTGACCTGCATACAGATTTCTCAAGAGCAGGTCAGGTGGTCTGGTATTCCCATCTCTTTCAGAATTTTCCACAGTTTATTGTGATCCACTCAGTCAAAGGCTTTGGCATAGTCAATAAAGCAGAAATAGATGTTTTTCTGGAACTCTCTTGCTTTTTTGATGATCCAGCGGATGTTGGCAATTTGATCTCTGGTTCCTCTGCCTTTTCTAAAACCAGCCTGAACATCAGGAAGTTCATGGTTCACTTATTGCTGAAGCCTGGCTTGGAGAATTTTGAGCATTAGCACTGCTTTTTACTGAATCCTGTAGGTTTCAGGTTGTTGTGTTTTCGTTATCATTTGTTTCTATGCATATTTTGACTTTTTTATTTATTTGGTGATCTATTGGTTATTCAAAAGCATTTTGTCTAGCCTCCATATTTTTTAACAGTTTTTTTTCCCTGTGGTTGATATCTAATCTTATGTTATTGTGATCAGAAAAGATGCTTAAAAGGATTTCAGTTTTTTAAAATTTACCCAGGCTAGATTTGTGGCCCAGGATGAAATCTATTCTGGAGAATGTTCCATGTACACTTGAGGTAAAATTGAAATACATTGCTTTTGGTTGAAATGCCCAGTAGATATCAGTTATCTCTAACTGTTTCAATGTATCATTTAAACCTTGTGTTTCCTTTTTAATTTTGTCTGGATGAACTGTCCATTGATGTGAGTGGAGTATTAAAGTCCCCCACTATTTTTGTCTTTCTGTAAATTTCCACTTTCATATTTGTTACCATTTGCCTTATGTATCAGAGAAGGCAATGGCAGCCCACTCCAGTAGTCTTGCCTGGAAAATCCCATGGATGGAGGAGCCTGGTAGGCTGCAGTCCATGGGGTCGCTAGGAGTCAGACACGACTGACCGACTTCACTTTCACTTTTCACTTTCATGGATTGGAGAAGGAAATGGCAACCCACTCCAGTGTTCTTGCCTGGAGAATCCCACGGACGGAGGAGCCTGGTGGGCTGCCATTTATGGGATTGCACAGAGTCGGAGATGACTGACGTGACTTAGCAGTAGCAGCCTTATGTATTGAGCTGCTCCTATGTTGAGTATATATATTTATAATTCTTATATCTATTTTAGGGAATACATCACTTGATCACTATGTAGTGTCTTTCTAATTTGTCTCTTATAATGTGTCTCTTATAATTTGTCTCTAAAGTGTCTCTTATAATGGTCTTTATTTTAAAGTCTTTTTTATCTGATATGGGTATTACTATTCCCACTTTATTTTGGTCTCCATTTGCAGGCAATTTCTTTTTCCCGCTCCTCTTTTTCAGTTTGTATGTGTCCCTAGGTTTGAGATGGTTCTCTTGTAAACATCATATATAGAGGTCTTATTTTTGTATCCGTTCAGCCAGTCTTTGTCTTTTGGTTGGAGCATTTAACCCATTTATGTTTAAGCTAATTATTGATAAGTATGACCCCATTACCATTTACTATATTGTTTTGGGTTCATTCTTTTGTTTCCTGTCTAGAGAAGATCTTTTAGCATTTGTTGGGGAGCTGGTTTGGTGGTGCTGAATTCTCTTAGCTTTTACTTGTTTGGAAAGCATTTAGTTTCTCCTTTAAATCTGAATGAGATCCTTGTTGGGTAGAATAATCTTGGTTGTAGGTTTTTCCCTTTCATCAGTTTAAGTACATCCTTCTATTCTGTTCTGGCCTGCAGAGTTTCTGTTTCTGATCAACTGTTATTCTCATGGGGATCCTCTTGAATGTTATTTGTTGCTATTCCCTTGCTGCTTTTAATATTTTCTCTTTTTGTTTGATCTTTGTTAGTTTCATTAATATGTGTCTCAGCATATTTCACCTTGAGTTTACCTGTATGGAGTCTCTGGGCTTCTTGGACTTGGGTGGCTATTTCCTTTCCCATTTTAGGAAAGTTTTCAACTATTTTCTCCTCAAATATTTTCTCATGCCCTTTCCTTTTGTCTTCTTTTTCTGAGACACCTATGATTAGAATGTTGGGGCATTTAACATTGTTTCAAGTATCTGAAGCTGACCTCATTTCTTCATATTATTTTTTCTTTTTTCCACTCTGCCTCATTTATTTCCACCATTTTATCTTCCAGCACATTTATCCTTTCTTCTGTCTCAGTTACTATACTGTTGGTTTCCTCCAGAGTGTTTTTAATCTCAGTTATTGCATTGTTAGTTACTGATCGACTGTTCTTTATTTCTTTTAAGTCCTTGCTGCACATCTCTTGCATATTCTCAATCCATATCTCTAGTCTATTTATCTGTAAATTCATTTTGTTTTCAATATTTTGGATCATTTTTACTATCATTATTCTGAATTCCTTTTTCAGGTAGATTATCTTCTCCTTGTTTGTTTGGTTTGGTGGGTTTTTTTCATGTTCCTTCACCTGCTGGATATTTCTTTGCCTTTTCATTTTGTTTAGATTGCTGTGTTTGGGGTCTCCTTTCTGCAGTCTGGAGGGTTGTAGTTCCTTTTAATTGTGGAGTCTGCTCCCTGTGGGTGTGTTTGGATCAGTGGCTTTTAAAGGTTTCCTCCTTGGGGGAGCTTGTGTCTGTGTTCTGGTGGGTGGAGCTGGGTCTTGTCACTCTGAGGCTGGATCTTGGTCTCAGTGTAGGTATTGAGGCTTTTGGGTGGGCTCTCATCCATTAATGTTCCCTGAGGTCAGGAGTTCTGTGTTGATCAAAGATCTGGAGTTGAGCCTCCAACCTCTGGGTTTTGGTCCCCCTCTTACAGTAGCACCAAGACTTTTCTGTCCACACAAAACAGAAGACAAAACCCCTAGGCTAAGGGTGAAACCACTCTCCACAGACAGGAATACCCAAAGAGATTCAGAGTTATATAGAGAAGAAAAGAGGAAGGAGGGAGATAGAGGTGACCAGGAAGAGAAAAGAGAGAGTCAAAAGATAAGAGAGCAATCAAGCCAGTAATAAAATCTCTCATCTTGAAGAGATTTTTGTCTTTCTGAGTATCTGGGATCCCCAGCCAGTGTTCAGAACTTTTTTTGTGGAAGTTATTCCACTTGAAGAGTATCTTTTGATGTACTTATGGGGGGAGAAAGTAGTTTCCCCTTCCTATTCCTCCATCATCTTGAGACCACCCTTCTTTGATTTCCATAACTACCATATTATAATAATCAAATGCCCAATTTTCAACAAAAAAAAATCACAAGTCACACAAAGAAACAGGAAAACATGGTTAATTCAGAAAAAAAAAATAATAACTTGACAGAAATCATGTCAAAGGAGGTCCAGACATCAGATTTACCGGAAAAGTACTTTAAAACAATTGTCTTAAATATACTCAAATAGCTAAAGGAAAACATAGACAAAGAACTGAAGGAAATCAGGAAAATGATGCATGAACCAAATAATAATATCAAAAAAGATAAAAAGAAATTAAATTAATACTAGAACTGAAAAGTACAATAACTGAAATGAAAAATTTACCAAAAGTGACTCAGATAAAGTTTGTGCAGGAAGAAGAATCAGCAAACATAAAGATATGATAATAGAAATAACCAAATTTGAAAAGCAGAAAGAAAAACAAAAGTAAACACAGAGTAATGGACTTGTGGGGCAAGATCAATCAAGCCCAACATATGCATTATGGGAATCCTAAAAAGAGAGGAAATGGGGGAGAAAGAATATTTGAAATAATGCATGCACAAAAAATCAAAAATTTTTTGAAACTCATGAATTTACAAGAAACTCAAAAAACTCCACATGGGAATAAATTCAGGGACCCACAAAGGGCAACAAAGAGACTGCTGTAAGTCAAGACAAGGAAAATCAACTTATGAAAAAGAAATCCTCAATACAAATATAAATCAATTTCTCACCAGAAATATTGCAAGCGAAAGGCAATGGTTGATAAGAGGTGCTGAGAGAAAAAAAAAATTACTTGTCACCCTAAAATTTTATTTCCAGGAGAAACAGTCCACTACGAATGAAGAAATTAAGACATTCTCAGATAAACAAAGTCTAAGGGAGACCATTACCTCTAGACCTGCCTTCCAAGACATGCTGAAGAGAATCTTTTAGGTTGAAATGAAAGGACACTAAACAATATTAACTCAAAGCCCTGTAAAGATATAACAGTCTCTGACATAGGCTAAAATAAAAACCAATATCATAGTAATTTTGTTTTGTACCTCTATTATATATATATATATATATATATATATACATCTTCTATATAATTAAAACATAATAGCATAAAATAATTTTAGATTTATGTTTTGGATTTATATTTACTTATAAGGTACAATTTATCATGCTGATAGCATAGAAGGTGCAGAGTTGTATAGGAGCAGAGTTTTTGCATGTGATTGAAAATTAGTTGGTGGCAATCTATATTAGATTATTATAATTTAAGGATATTATATATAATCTCCATGATAACCACAAAGAAAATACACAAAAGGAAATGAGAAGTCATCAAAGCATGTCATTACAAAAATGAATTAAACACAAAATCAGACAGTAATGGAGAAAACAAAGGTCAAAAAAGCTACAAGAAAGTTAGAAAACAAAGAGCAAGTTGCAGAAGTAAGTCTTTCCTTTTCAGTGAATGTGAAAGTGAAAGTCGCTCAGTCATGTCTGACTCTTTGCGACCCATGGACTGTACAATCAATGGAATTCTGTAGACCAGAATACTGGAGTGGATAGTTGTTCCCTTCCCCAGGGGATCTTCCCAATCCAGGGATTGAACCCAGGTCTCTCACACTGTAGACAGATTTTTTACCAGCTGAGCCACCAGGGAAGCCCTTCAGTAGTTACATCAAATATAAATGGATTAAACTTTCCAATCAAAGGCAGAGATCGGCAGAATAGTTTTTTTTTTTTTAATGGCACAAATATATGCCATCTAAAAGAAACTCTAGAATTTAAATACACAAATAAATGGAAACTAAAAGAATGGAAAAAACACTCCATTCAAGTAATAACCAAGGCAGAGATGGACTGACTACACTAGTATGACAAAATATTCTTATAGATGAATTGTGCCCCCCTCCAAAGCAAATTCGTGTTGAAAGTCTCAGCCCCAATGTTTGGAGATAAAGCCTGTAAGAATATTAAAAAAAAGTTAAGTGAAGTCATAGGGTGGAACCTTAATCTGATGGGACTAGGGTCCTTATAAAAAAGGAAGAAACAGCAGGGACCACACTCTCTCTTAATGTACAGAGTAAAGGCCATGGAGGATGCAGCGAGAGGGCAGTCATCTACAAGCCAGGAAGAGTTCTCACAGAAACCAGCCCTAGTGGCATCTTGGTCTTGGACTTCTAGCCTCATGAGAAAATTATTTTTTTCTCCTTAAGTCACCAATCTATGGTATTTTGTTATAGTAACCTGAGCTAATAGATACCTTAAAAAACTGCTACAAAAGACAAAGAACATTACATATTGATTTAAATGATCAATTTCCCTCAAATATATACCTATAAATACCTATAAATGCATATGTGTCAAACATCACAAGTCCCATAATATATGAAGTGAATAGCAAATTGAAATGAAGGGAGAAAAAACAGTCTTACATTAATAGAGACTTCAATATTTTGGTTTTATTAATGGATAAAACAACTAGATATAAGCTCAATAAGGAATAAATGATTGAGCAATGAGTCAACTGGACACTACAGACATATAAAGAATACACTACCCAATGACAGTGCAATAAATACTTTATTCAAGTGGACATTCTCCAGGCCAGCCAATGATAGTAGGCCACAAAACAAACCTTACAGGGACTAAAGCATTTTGAAAGATTGAAACTATATAAATTATCTCTTCTGATCACAATTGAAGGAAACTAGAAAATAATATCAGAAAAAAATTCATAAATATGTGGAAATTAAGCAATACACTCTTTAAAAAACCTTGAAACAGGAAATTAGAAAACACTCTGAGAAAAATGAAAAAGAAAACACAGTTTATGTGACACAATTTAAAAATACTGAGAGAAATTTATAGCTGTAAATTCATATACTAAAAAAGAAAGTCTCAAATCAATAATTAAACTATACATATAAAAGGAACTTGAAAAACAAAAAGCAGAATTAAATAAATGCTAGCAGGAGAAAAAAATGAATAAATACTGGAGCAGAGATGAACAAAGGACAAAATCGAAAATAAGAAATTTTTAAATTTCTTTTTTTTTCAGATTTTATTTTATTTATTTATGTATGTTTTTACTTTACAATATTGTATTGGTTTTGCCATACATCAATATGAATCCACCATGGGTGTACACGTGTTCCCAATCCTGAACCCCCCTCCCACCTCCCTCCCCATACCATCCCTCTGGGTCATCCCAGTGTACCAGCCCCAAGCATCCTGTATCCTGCATCGAACCTAGACTGGTGATTCATTTCTTATATGATATTATATATGTTTCAATGCCATTCTCCCAAATCATCCCACCCTCTCCCTCCCACGGAGGCCAAAAGACTGTTCTATACATCTGTGTCTCTTTTGCTCTCTCGCATGCAGGGTTATCGTTCCCATCTTTCTAAATTCCATATATATGCGTTAGTATACTGTATTGGTGTTTTTCTTTCTGGCTTACTTCACTCTGTATAATCGGCTCCAGTTTCATCCACCTCATTATAAATATCAAAGAAAATGGACAAATCTTTATATATATTGGCCAAGAAAAATAAGACAAGAGTAGATCAAGATGACAGTGTAGGAGAAAGCAGAGTTCACCTTTCTCTATGAAAACAGGAAAAATGCATCAACATGTGGATCAATTCTCACTGAAATTAAGCTGGAGACTGGCAGAAAGACACACAAACAAGGCTGTAAGAAAGATCCACAGAAAGTCAAATAGGACAAAAACAGAAATGATCATGTCAGTACCTGCAGCCCTAAGATGAGCACAGAAGAGAAGGTGGATTATATGAGCTTGGAGATCCTCCCTGTGGAATGAACAGTTTGAATTACATATTGAGCTCCCTAGATCTATGGTCCACACAGGGAAGATGAATCCACTTAGCCGTTTTGAAAACCAATGGTACTAAGGGCAGCTCTGTAAGAAACCTGGACTCTGTTCATAAAGAATACTCACACACTTGCTTACTCCAGAAACAAGGAAGAGTAAGTAAATTAAAACTACCCAGGACTCCAGCTTGGTTCTCTCAAATGCCCTAGCATGTACCTCAACTAGAGGCCAGTGCCTTCTGCCACCCTAAGTACTCTATGGCACAATTAAACACTAGGGAAAAATAGCCACAGCCAGGAAGAGTGCATAGTTTTAGGGGTCAAAGCCAGCTCAGACCTGCCATCGCAACTGGGCAAGACAAAGGCAGCCATTACTCATGGAAGCAGCCGATTTAGAGTGGTCTGGAACTCTGGTGCCAGGACTGCCTTAGCAATACCATGACAGATACCATGTGCTGGCTCCAGCCCCACTTTCTCTGGCCCTGATCCCTTCTAGGGCGTGGGTTCCAATGCTGGGAGGAGAGAGAATACAACTCTCAAGACTTCTACTCTAGCAACTTGGGCCTCAATCCCACTCTCAATAAGGTGGTGTTGACCACTGAGCAAAGGAGAAGACCCAGCTCACACCTGATTCTGGCTCTAGACACTTCATCTCCAGCCTCACCTCCTACCAATGTGCCAACTCCCACAACATGGGGGAAAATACAACTCATGCTCACATAAAATCCAGGTCTCCCACCAAAATCACTGGGCACAGACTGTATAGGATACTGCCACACAAAGCCAATCCTTCAAGACTGGGATAGGTAACTGTTTCACCTAATTTCATAGAAAATTAAGCAAAAGAACAAGACAGAGAAATGTGTTTCAAATGAAAGAACATGAAGAAAAACAAAAAATTAGTGAAACAAATAATTTACTATATGAAGATTTCAAAGCATTAGTAATAAAATGATAACTGAATTAGGGAACAGATGAAGAGGTGAACACAGTGAGAATTCTAACAAGGAAAAAAAAATATGAAAAAGAAGTCAGAACAGAATAATTCATTAACCGAAGTGAAACATACACTAGTAGGAATTAACAGCAGATTATGTGATACAGAAGATCACATAGGCGATTTGAAAGACAGTATAATATAATTCACCCAAACAGAACAGTAAAAAATAATAATTTAAAAAATAAGAACAATTTGAGGGATCTTTAGAACAGCATCAAGCCTACCAACATTCTCATTATATGTGTCCCAGAAGGAAAGAGAAATGGGTTGAAAATACATTTGATAAAATTATGGCTAAAAACTTACTGAACCTAAATTAAAATAAACAGATATTCATGTGGAGGAAGAACAGGATCTCAAACAATGTGAACTCAAAGAGACATTGTTTGGAATCCTCGGTTCTGCTTTTGCTGCAAACGCTATTCTAAAAGCAGTTTACATCTGGGAAGCAAGAAAAAACTTGAAATAAATTACCTTACTGGCAGTTTAAAAAAAATGGAAAAAAAGAAAGCAAGATCCAAAGTAAACAGAAGGAAAGGGTAATAATGATCAGAAAGGAAATAAATAAAATAGAGCTCAAAAAGACAATGGAAAAAAAAATGAGTCCTTATCCAGGATCACAAAGAAGAAAAGAGAAAGGACTCAAATTAAAAGAAAAAGTAAGAAATGAAAGAAGAAAAATAACAGATATCACAGTTACACAAAAATAAAGAGAATGCTGTTAACAGTTTTGGGTCCATAAAACTGGACACCTTAGAAGAAATGGAAAAATTTCTAGAAACATAAGAACTGCCAAGACTGAATCAAGAAGACTGAACACTTGATTAGATCAGTCACTTATAGGGAAACTGAATTTGTAATAAAAAAGTTCCCAGCTCACAAAAATATGGGACTAGATGGGATTCCCTGGTAGCTCAGCTGGTAAAGAATCCTCCTGTAATGCAGGGGACCCTGGTTCAATTCCAAGGTCAGGAAGATCCACTGGAGAAGGGATAGGGTACCCAGTCCAGTACTCTTGGGCTTCCCTGGTGGCTCAGCTGGTACAGAATCTGCCTGAATGCGGGAGATCTGGGTTCAATATCTGGGTTAGGAAGATCCCCTGGAGAAGGGAACAGCTACCCACTCCAGTATTATAGTCTGGAGAATTCCATGGACTATATAGTCCATGGGGTCGCAAAGAGTTGGACACAACTGAGCAACTTTCACTTTCATATGGCTTCACAGGGAATTCTACCAAACATTTAAAGAAGTAATAGTACATAACCTTCACAAACTATTCAAAAATTTGAAGGGAATGGAAAGTCCCACATTTATTCTACAAGGCCATCATTATCCTAACAACAAAAGTATAGAAAGTTTTAGCCAAATATCTTTGATGAATACAGATGTAAAAATCCTCAGCAAAATATCAGCAAACCAAACCCAAGGATACATAAAAAGGAGCATACAACACAATCAAGTTAGAAATATTCAAGGTCACAAAGATGGTTCAACATCTGCAAATCAATCAGTGTGATACACCAAATGATTATATAAAGAAATGCAGAAAGAGATTTAACAAAATTCAACATTCATTCATGATAAAATTTCTCATCAAAGTGGGTATAGAGGGAACATATCACAACATAATGAAGGCAACACAACTAACATTATGCACAACAGTGAAAAGCTGAAAATGTTTCCTAGATTCAGACACAAGACCAGGATTCCCAGTCCCACCACTTATATTTAACATAGTATTGGAGGTCCCAGCCACAGTAATTAGAAAAGAAAAAGAAGTAAATAGCACCCCAATATGAAGAGAAGTGAAATAGTATCTATTTACAGGTGACATGATACATTATATAGAAAACGCTGAAATCTCCACACAAAATCTACTCGAACTAAGAAATTAACTCAGTCAAGTTGCAGGATACAAGATTAATATACTGAAATCTATTATTTTTCTATATACAAATAATGAAATATCAGAAAGAGAAAGTTTCTTTAAAAATCTTGTTTAATGTCACACAAAAAGAACAAGATATCTGGGAATTAACCAAGTAGGTCAAAGACCTATATGCTAAAAACTATAAAATATTCATAAAGGAAAATAAAGATAATACAAAGAAGTGAGAAGGTGGCCTATGCTCTTGTATCAGAAGAATACTGTGAAAATGGCATAACTACCTAAAGAACCTACAGATGTAATGCAATCCCTATTAAAATACTCATGATATTTTTTCCACAAGACTAGAACAAATTATTCTAAAATTCATTTGGAACCAAAAAGGAACAAAAATAGGCAATGCAATCTTGATTTAAAAAAGAAGAAGAACAAAGCTGGAGGTATCAACTTTCCCATCTTCAGACTACACTGCAAAGCTAACACTATTTTTCTAAAGAAAAGCATAGTACTAACATAAAAACAAATACACAGATCAATGTAACAGAATAGAGACCCCAGAATGAACACATGCACCTCTAGACAATTAATGTATGACAAACAAGGCAAGGATAAACAATAGAGAAAAGACAGTCCCATCAATAATGACTCCTGTGAAAACTAGACAATTATATTTTAAATAATTAGAGATTAGAACATTCTGTCATGCCATATTAAAAAAAACTCAAAATGTATTAAAAACATAAAGGTAGACTTGAAACTGTAAAACTTTTAGAATAGAACATAGGTAGAACACTGTTTGACATAAACTGTAGTAATATTTTTGGTACCTGTCTCCTAAACAAAAGAAATAAAAGCAAAATTAAATAAATTTTGTTGTTTTTCAGTTGCTAAGTCGAATCTGACTCTGTGACCTCATGGACTACAACACTCCAGGCTCCTCTGTCCTTCACTCCCTCCAGGACTTTGCTCAAATTTATGTCTATTGAGTCAGTGATGCTATCTAACCATCTCATCCTCTGTCCTCCCCTTCTTCTTTTACCTTCAATCTTTCCCAGCATCAGAGTATTTTCCAATGTGTCATCTCTTTGCATCAAGTGCCCAAAGCATTGGAGCTTCAACTTCTGCATCAGTCTTTGTTGATTTCCTTTAGGATTGACTGGTTTGACTCCTTGCAGTGCAAAGGATTCTCAAGAGTCTTCTCCAGCACTACAATTGAAAACCATCAATTCTTTCCACTCAGCCTTCTTCATGGTCCAACTCTCACATCTGTACATGACTACTGGAAAATCCATAGGTTTGACTATATGGACCTTTGTTGGAAAACTGATGTCTCTGCTTTTTAATGCACTATATTTGTCATAGCTTTTCTTCCAAGGAGTAGGCGTCTTTTAATTTTGTGGCTGCAGTCACAAACCGCACAGATTCTGGAGCTCAAGAAAATAAAATCTGTCACTGTTTCCACTTTCCCTCCATCTATTTGCCATGAAGTGATGGGACCGGATGCCATGAGCTTCGTTTTTTGAATATTGAGCTTTAAGTCAGCATAGTTTTTCTTCGTTTTCTGTCACTAGAATGGTAACATCTGCATATATGAGGTTGTTGATACTTCTCCCAGCAATCTTGATTCCAGCTTGTGAGTCAACTAGCCAGACATCTTGCATGATGTACTCTGTTTATAAGTAAGCAGGGTGACAATATACAGCTTTGGTGTACCGCTTTCCGAATTTTGAACCACTCTGTTGTTTCATGTCCAGTTCTCACTGTTGCTTCTTGACCTGCATATAGGTTTCTCAGGAGGAAGGTAAGGTGATCTGATATTCCCATCTCTTTAAGAATTTTCTAGTCTGTCGTGATCCACACAGTCAAGGGGTTCAGCATAGTCAATTAAGCAGAAGTAGATATTTTCTGGAATTCTCTTGCTTTTTCTATGATCCAACTAAGGTTAGAAATTTGATCTCTGGTTTCTCTGCCTTTTCTAAACCCAGATTGTACCTCTGGAAGTTCAGTTCACTTACTGTCAAAGCCTAGTTTGAAGGATTTTGAGCATTACCTTGCTAGAGTATAAAATTGGCACAGTTGTATGGTACCTTGAACATATTTTGGCATTGCCTTTCTTTGAGATTGGAATGAAAACTGACCTTCTCCAGTCTTGTGAGCATTGCTGAGTTTTCCAAATTTGCTGGCATATTGAGTGCAGCACTTTAACAACATCATCTTTTAGGATTTGAAATAGCTCAGCTGGAACTCCATAACCACCATAATGCCCTACACTCTGTTTGGAATATTATCCTTGCTTCTCCTTACACACCCTACAAAGGTTCACACTGGCCCACATCAGTGGGAAGTTATTTCTACTTCCTCTGATTTTCTGAATATTAAGATCACACAGGTTATAACTTAACTATCATTTGCTGCTCCAAAAGTGCAGTGAGGAAGTCTTAGATATGAAGAATTCTGGGCTAGGGTCCTTGCCCCTCTGACCTTCCCTACAATCTCTTTTCACCAATCCCGAGTCTCTCCTCCCCTCTACAACATTGCCTGGTCCAAGGCTAAGCACATAGCTGACCTTCAATAAATGCTGACTGTCTAAAAGTTAGTCTTACTATTTCCCATCCTGCTCTCCTTTTTACCCAAACACTCTCCCAAACCAACTCCAACCTTCAATCTTCCATAGGTTCATCTCTGCATAAGGGAAAGAGGTTGAGTAGCTCATTTCTACCTTTGCAAAGTAATTTACATTTGCAGGGTTCTGTCACAGGACTAGCATGGGCTCAGACAGAGCAGCTGCTTCTCCACCACAGAGTCTTAAGACTGGCCAACCGGCCTGTATTACTTTGATGCATAACATTTGGGGGAGGGGGAATAAAAGACAGTAGGAAAAACTTTTTCCTATGATTCTAAGCTGAGATACATCATGGCCCCAGGGTATAACATTCATTCTTGACTCAGCCAAAAGGAACTTGATACACCAAATTCTTGTTATAGGCAAAAGAAGATTAGTGCAGAAAACTCTGTCCCGTTCATTACCAAAGGTCAAGCCAAAGGTTCAGCAAAATGCTCCACTTCCTCTTAGACTCTTTATTAGATTAGCGATCTCTCTCACATCCCAAGCCTAGGAAGGTAAAGAGCCTCAGAGTTCTGCGGAGGGAGATATACTGAGAGGTGAGGAGAAGATCTCAACCCAGGGAAAATCAGTCTATGTTTCACATATTTAACCCAGTGTTTCTCTCTGGGGAACAGTGAATGGCCCAGCCAACTCTGTCTTGAACTAAGGGACAGGTGATCACAGCGAAGCTTGAAGTGAGAGTGATATGCAGAGAGTAAGTTTATATTCTGGACGATAGCTCCCATACACCCCTAAGGTAGTAAGAGTCTTGTGAATTTGCCTATATATAAGGATTTTTAAGCCTTTATATAACTAAATACAGAGGACTTCTGAAACTACTGCAGCTTCTCAGTCTACAGCTAAAACTCTCTGGCTCATATGTCAACTTATAACAGCCTAAAGGCAGCTCTAATGCCAGTACCAAGCAAAAACCTTTACTCTGTGGAAGGCTTACTACCCAGGCAATTTATATATCTTGCTCTTACCTCACCCTTTTGACGAAGTATCCGCTGTCCTTAGGAGATTAGAATTCTATAACTAGGAATGACAGACCTATGAGGACCCTTAGAAATAACTTGGTTCCATTCTTCATGGCTCAGTAGTGAAACTAAAACCCAGAGGGATCAGGGACTTGTCCATGGAGACATAGCAAGAGAGTGGAATAGCCAGTACTAGAACTCTTGACTCTTAATCCAGTGCTTTCTTCATACTACCACACTGCTTCTTTAATGACAGAATTAATAACAGCTAACATTTATTGTGGGATTACTCTTTGTAAGGCCCTGTTCCAAGTGCTTACTGCATAAATTCATTTAATTCTAGTAATAAAGTGATGAGGTAGTTACTATTATCCTGGTTTACAGAATAATAACCTGACGACAGAGAAAAATCTGCTCTATTTATTCCCTATCTGTGAAGTCAGATTTGAACTGTGGTGTTGGAGAAGAGAGAGTCCCTTGGACAGCAGGGATCAAACCCGTCAATTATAAAGGAAATCAGTCCTGAATATTCATGGAAGGATTGATGTTGAAGCTGAAGCTCTAGTATGTTGGCCACCTGATGTGAAGAACTGACTCATTGGAAAAGACCCTGATGCTGGAAAAGGTTGAAGTCAGGAGGAGAAGGGAACAACAGAGGATGATATGGTTGGACGGCATCACAGACTTGATGGACATGAGTTTGAGCAAGGTCTGGGAGTTGGTGATGGACAGGGAAGCCTGGCATGCTGCAGTCCATGGGGTCACAAAAAGTCGGACACGGCTGAGTGACTGAACAGAACTGAACTATGAAGTGCGAATGGGGGCCAGAAGCCAGGAAGGTCCACCAATGATAGCCAAACACTGCTATCAGAGAGGAAGAACTATTCTGTGAGAGAATGGGGTGGGAAAAGATGGCTGTAAATCAATCAAGTACACCTTAGTATGAATTTAATCACAGGACATTTGCTAAAATCTAGCTGAGATCAAATAGCATGGAAGAAATTGGGTTTTAACTGAGGGGAGGAACAGAAGGGAAGAGAAGAGAGAAAAGACAGGGAACTGTGGAGCTACAGCACTTGGGAGCTAAGGGCAAAGGGATGGAGCAAATGAAGTGGGCAATAAGAATACCCTGAAGCTGGACACTATGCCCCACACTCACCCTTCTTCACCCCTTATTTCCTGGAATCAGACTTTCAGGACTCATGAGGTCTACCGTTTTCCATGCCAGAAAAAAATACAATAAAATAAACACACACAAACACACACACACACACAAACAAGAAAAGGAGGCCCAGTAATCAAAGTTGGGGATGGGAAGAGCAGAGACCCCAGACACAGGGCCTAGTGCTTTCCCATCAGCCCTTTGTCTACTTTTGCAGATAGAGAAGGCCACAAGGCACCTGTCCTCCAACCTTGGAGAACAATATGAGTACAGCCCATTTCCTGCTCAGGATTCTGTCATAATCCAAGACAGAAAAGCAGGGAAACTCTGCCCACCAGCCCATATTTTGCTCCAGAAACCCATTCCCACTGTCCTGATTCAGCTCTTCTCTGAAACCCTAGCTGACTCATTTCACCTGACCCTCCTCCCAAGTCTTATCCCCCTGGCGCTTTCTCATTTTGCTCCACAGGAATAAAAATGGCAAGACTAAGAAAAAGAAAAGCAAATGTGCCTTCATCACTGGTTTGGGGCTAGGAAAAAAGTGACGGAAGCTGTTGACTAAAATCAGGCTTCAAGATTATCTGACTTCAACAATGTTCATAACCCAGTTTCTTTAGCCTACATTCTCTTGTCCTCTAACCCTACACCCAACTCCCAACAACCCCCCAATCACCAGGGACAGGAAGAACAGCGTACTAACTATATAAACTCTCCCACTTCTAGCTTCAAGGTCCTCAGCCCGAGGGTTCAAACTTCCCTACCCATCTTCATCTTCCAACATCCCAATTCTCTTGACCTCCTGTACCCAGCTTGCAGAATGGTAGTTATGAAAGCATCAAGATATCAGCAAGCAGGTTGGGGGGATGGGTAAGCAATGAAAAAGTGAACAAATGGCGTAAGGGGGCCTACTTCTGGGATACCAGAGATAGTCTGGGGTAATGGCACTCTGATCACTGCTTCTGATGAGCTATTATGAATAATTTCCCTCCATTCAGATCGAAGCTGTGAAGGCACAGGGATAAAACCACTTCAAAACTTCATAATTTTACCTTTGTGGGTGCCTGCGTCACTCACTGATTTTCACCCCACCTTCCCTCCCCATCTCTCTTTTTCTCCTTTTCTTCCCCTTTTGTTTCTCTCCTCAGTCTTTAACTGGTCAATACTTCAATTGTAATATACTTGGGAGGAATTTCAAACTGTTGACAACAGTTTTTCCCTCTTTGTTCTTTTTTAAATCAGGAAAATGCCATTCTGAAACAGAACAAACTGGTGTTTTGTTTGCAAATGGTCATTAATGAGGTTTTCCGGAGCTCAATTACATTTTATTTGAGGATGGTCCTCAATTAAGTTTATTGGGATTCAGTTACCTAATAAATGGATGGAAAAAAATAGGATAAATAGGCTAGTTTAGAAAGATGCCTTGGGAGTTAGACTGAGAGCTTGGCTTTAGGTGTTAAGCAAGGGACAGTACTGTCTGCTTTTGTGTCCAAAAGCCAGGAGTGACTTCAGATAGCAACTGTAAGCTAATCGAAGCTAGCTGTAAGCTTTGAAAATCAAACTAGGGGAATGGATAGTGAACCTTCACAGGCTACTTGTTTCACTGATGCTGCTCTTCCCACTCATAACCCAAAGGTCATGGTTGAGGGGGCTTCCACAAAGCACTTGGGAACTCAGGCTGTGCCTTCCTTCCTTCTTCCATTGGCCATTGCCCCCATAGCCCTCAACTGCGGCATTAATAATGGTGTTGGTATCTGAGAAGAAGCTCCAAAAATAGCCAGTCCTAGGGGATAGGCCACAGATCCTGGCAGAAAACTGGAGCCAGTAAAGACCCTGGGAAAGAAGTGTGAGAGAGGTTCAGATAGGAATATCTGGAATATATCTATCTGAATAGATTCATTACCACCACGTTTTGCAGTGATGGTAGAGCCACTAGAGAGGCAGAATCAAGAACATCAGAACTCAAAGAATTTTGGAGATTATTTAGCTTAGTCTAGACAATCTCTTGGGTACCAACCCAGAAGATAATCTAAGAGCCCAAGGAGTTCCACTGGGAGCATACTGGGCTTCCATGGAATACATCTTTGCTGAAAATCACAGATCTAGTCTAATCAAGTTGTATACATGGCAAACCAAAGCCAAGAAAGAGTAAGGTACTTGTCAAAAGTAATGCCTCGAACTCAGGTCTCCTGACTCAACACCACAAGAATCAGAAATACTTCAAACTTATGTAGTATTTTAGTTCTTTTTAAACTGTATATTTCTGCAGATCAGGTAATTTGCTCCTTCCAGTGGCAAAATAGGTATTATTTTCCCATCGTTTGACCAATGAGAACCTGAAGCTCCAAGTGTGTTAGCAGTCTGTCCAAGATGACATAACAAAGTAGCTTTAGCCACATTACATTCAGATTGACTTTGGCAAATCAGCAGTGCCCAAAGTGTTAACAGCTTAGAAATAGCTCTGTGATTCCCACCCATAACCTGCATCACTAAGCTGTACTTTTTACATCATCCATCTCAGAGAAAGAATGTCAATCAGCACTAAAAACATTCCAAGTTGTTCTATCCTTCCATATGCCTCTATTGCACTCCACCCCAAAATCTTCAGATACACCAAGAATGCCAAGGCAGATATGGAAATTCCTTTCTTTAGGTATATGGGTCTGTACTTATTTTCAGGCTAAATTCATCCGTTTCTTAATTTTTTGAGCATCTAATGTTTAAGGCCCTTAAAGAAAAAGAAAATAGAAAAATGTAATACTTTTTTATGCATGTAATTAATTAGATAGTATAATAGCTAATTCAGGTGTGGAGCAAGGTGAAGAGGAGGGAGAGAGTGAGAGAGGCTGAAACTTCAGAGAAGAGTGTACATTTCCTCTGAAACACATGCATTTTGAAGAAATGGACTTTGGGATGACCATGTGGAAGAGGCCTTAAAGGATAAACAAAATTTAGTCATGTGGAGATGGGAGGAGTAAAGAATATTTCAGATGGAAGGCCTGAGAAAAAAAAAGAGGATAAAATTTTTGGTGTGCATATGAAGAAAAGCAAGTTACTAAATTTGGCTGAATTCAGGAGTTTTAAACTAGAGTAGAAGGGATAGCAATAGGGAGGCAGTTTGTTGTCAGACAGAGTTAGACTTAAGGCTAAAGAGCTTGGACTATCTTCTGCATTGTGGGACTGTTGACATCAGATTTGTTTTAAGCAGGAGAGTGATACCATCAGATTTGTTTTTAAACAAATTGTCCAGAAGAGAAATTATGACAGCTTGAGGACGAAAATAGTGAGTTGTGTTGAAAGGAAGGAATTTTCAATCAGCCAAATAATGTTTTTTGGATAAAACTCTGAGTTCTGCAAGATCATCACTGTGTAAGACATATTACAAAATAAAGAGCTTTCACAGATCCACGAGCAAAATACAAACAAGCTACCACAGACAAATGAGCACTAATATGAAAATAAAATTTATAGAAAAGAAATATAAATGGTTAATAAGTGTATTTTTATGTGCTTAACCTCTGCAGTAGTAAGGAATACGTAAATGGCTCAAAAAACCATATTTCATTTGTACAATGTACAGAATTTGAAAGATGACTTCATGAATGTACAGAAAGAGGGATATGTGATAAAGCAAATATAGTTAAATGTTAATGGTAGAATCTAGGTAGTGGATATATGGGTGTTCACTGTATAATTCTTTCAACTTATCTGTATGTTTGAAAATATCCATAATGAAATATTGGAAGGGAGGGGCAGAATTTTAAAGCATAATTCTTTTGGCACAATAATTCCATTTCTAGGAATCTACCTTACAGAAATAGATGTTCACATGTACATAATAAATAACCAAAGAGGTATCCTGAAGCCTTATGTGTCATAGGAAAGAAATTGGAAATCATTTAGATGTACATCAGAAGAAATATTTAAATACACTATGGTATACCCATACTATGAAATATGTAGCTGTTTTTAAAAATAGGGCAGATCCATATACTGAAATGAGATGTCCAAAATATATTGTGAAGTCAAAAATGCAAATTACTGACTCAGCTATAAAATGTGATCCATTTAAATTTAAAAGCAAAACTATCAGGTTGATATGGATATATATAGTTTTGGATACATATAGAAAAAAGGATTAGAAGAATACACAGAAAATTGCAAACTATATTTACCTCTGGGAGGAAAATATGGATGTAAGGAGCTTTTTCTTTTTATTCTGTGTGCTTTTATATAGTTTGAATTGTCTGCAATATGATTGTTGATTGGGGCTTCCCAGGTGGCGTGCGTGCCTAAGTCGCTTCAGTTGTATTCAACTCTGTGAGTCCCTGTGGACGGTAGCCTGCCAGGTTCCTCTGTCCATGGAATTCTCTAGGGACGAATACTGGAGTGGATTTCCATGCCCTGCTCCAGGTGCTCATCCCAACCCAGGGATCCAGGGATCGAACCTGCATCTCTTATATCTTCTGCACTGGCAGGAGGATTCTTTACCACTAGCGCAACCAATAAGAAAATGACACTAGTGGTAAAAGAATTTGCCTATCAATGCAGGAGATGCAAGAGAGGCAGTTTCTATCCCTGGGTTGGGAAGATCTCCTGGAAAAAGAAATGGTACCCCACTCCGTTATCCTTGCCTGGGAAAATTCAGTTGGCAGAAGAGCCTGGGGAGGTAGGGCAGACTACAGTCCATGGGGCCACAAATAGTCGGGCACAACTGAGCGATTGAGCACATAGCACTTTTAACTGTACATTACTTATTTCCCCCCATATTTTATTTATCTGTTTGCCATTCATTCATTTATCTACAAATCAATAGATTTATTTATTTATATTATAAATATAAATATATATTTAATTTAATATATTTAATATTTAATTATATATAATATATTTTACATAGTATAAAAATAAATTTAATTTAATTTAATTTATTAATTATTCATTTATCTACTTATTAATCCATCTATCCATTTTTTGATTGAAGTCTTTTTGTAAAGTTTTGTTTTTTTTTAATTTTTACAATGTTGTGTTGGTTTTTGCCATACAACAATGCAAATCAGCCATAATTATACATACACCCCCTCCCTCCCTGGCCTCCCTCCTCTCCCCCGATCCCATCCATTGCTGTGTAGCATAGAGCCCAGTCTGGCACTGTATTTTCAAAGTAAGTTGCAGAATTACTCTTATGTTTTAAAATTCAATAAAAGACAAAAGATATTATCAACATTGACTATAAAGACTTAGCAGTTAAGTCAACTGGGACAAGGTTGTGTGTGTTGGATTCTAGGAAAGAAAAGATGATGATGGCTCTGAGGTTCACTGTGTAAACACAAGGCAAAAAGCCCAAAAGCTCCCCTCGGTAAGAAATAGGAAAAAAAAAAAAAGGCCCAATGTGCCAGATGCTAAGGGCAGAGCAATGGTCACTCGAAATCTGAAAAAGAATTGTTGGTAGAGGATGGAAAAAGAAGTGGATTTGAGAAAGGAAATATCCTAAGAATTCAGCTCAATGACACTCCTTCTGACCTTCCTCTAACAAGGACAAGGAGTCCCAGTCTGCAATACAAAGATTTTTTTTGTAAGCCTTCAGTTCACAATGAATCCCAGTTTTATAACTTCAAATCTGGACAGTCTCTCTGGATTCATCCATGGGGGATAGAAATTATATATCTTTCCTAGCTCTTTAGAGCTAGAAAGGACCTAAAGAATCACTGAGGCTGACCTCCCCCACTTCCACAACTAACAGTGGAAAAAGTGAGGCTCAGAGAGGGAAAGAAACTTGATTAAATTAAAGTTTCCTGACTCCCAGGCAAAAGTTCTTTCCATCTCTGTAGCAGGATTGGCTAGGCTTCTTCAATATCACCAGACCATATCAGAAACCTGGATCTACTCTTGATTCCACCAGTGGTTTCCAAAATCTTTTTTTCTAGACAGGATACACCATTAAGTCAAGTTACATGATCTGGAAGACTCTGTTTTCCCTTGCCTTTTCCCAAGTCTCCACTGTGCCCTATGTGCTTCAGCCTCAGTCAGACAGTGAGGATTACACTCAGTCCATCAGTGTCATCCTCCATCCTTCAGCAGCCAACAAGGCTGACCACCCTCACTCATAGCAAAGGACCAGACCATGTGCAGTTCATTGGTAGCCATCTCAAGGATGGGTCACTCCAGCCCTATGGTGTTTCTTCTCCATTGTCATTAGGAGGTACTGTCTACCATTAGTGGAGAAGGCAATGGCACCCCACTCCAGTACTCTTGCCTGGAAAATCCCATGGACAGAGGAGCCTGGTGGGCGGTAGTCCATGGGGTCGCTAAGAGTCGGACACGACTGAGTGACTTCACTTTCGTTTTTCACTTTCATGCATTGGAGAAGGAAATGGCGGCCCACTCCAGTGTTCTTGCTTGGAGAATCCCAGGGACAGGGGAGCCTGGTGGGCTGGCGTATATGGGTCGCACAGAGTCGGACACAACTGAAGCGACTGCAGCAGCAGCAGGAGCAGTCTACCATTAGACAGGGAAGTACTGCCATTCCTTGAACTTCTGAAGAGAATGAAGATTGGGCAAGGCATAGTTTTTTTATGGGAGACTACACAATGTCACAGGTATTTGTTTACTGGCACTGCCCAGCTCAAAAACTAAGCATGGCTGCAAGCCGCTAAATTTGCCTTTCCAGGAGCAGGTCCAAACTGTCTGAGTCTAGTGCTCAAGGGCTCCATTTGCAACCCCAATTTCTATTTCCCTTTTTTGGATCAGCAGTCACACTAGCCATTAGCTGTCAGTTCCTTCAAGCTAGGCTTCAACAGTATGTGAAGTGAGAACGTTCATATGTACAAGCTGGATTTAGAAAAGGCAGAGGAACCAGAGATCAATGCCAACATCTGCTGGATCATAGAAAAAGCTAGAGAGTTCTAGAAAAACATCTACTTCTGTTTCATTGACTACGTTAGAGCCTTTGACTGTGTATATCACAACAAACTGTGGAAAATTCTTAAAGACATGGATATACCAGACTACCTTACCTGCCTCCTGCCAAACCTGTATGCAGGTCAAGAACAAACAGTTAGAACTAAACATAGAACAACAGACTGGTTCCAAATTGGGAAAGGAGAATGTCAAGGCTGTATCTTGTCACCCTGCTTGTTTAACTTATATGCAGAGTACATCATGTGAAATGCTGGGCTGGATAAATCACAAGATGGAATTGAGATTGCTGGGAGAAATATCAATAACCTCAGACATGCAGATGATACCACCCTTATGGCAGAAAGTGAAGAGGAACTAAAGAGCCTCTTGATGAAAGTGAAAGAGGAAAATGAAAAAGTGACTTAAGACTCAACATTCAAAAAACTAAGATCGTGGCATTTGGGTCCCATCATGTCATGGCAAATAGATAGGGAAACAATGGAAACAGTGACAGACTTTATTTTCCTGGGCTCCAAAATCATTGCATATGATGACTGCAGCCATGAAATTAAAAGATGCTTGCTCCTTGGAAGTAAAGCAATGACAAACTTAGACAGTATATTAAAAAGTAGAGATTACTTTGCCAACAAAGGACCATATAGTCAAAGCTATGGTTTTTCCAGTAGCCATGTACAGATGTGAGAGCTGGACAATAAAAAAGGCTGAGCACCAAAGAACTGATGCCTTCAAACTCTGGTGCTGGAGAAGACTCTTGAGACTCCCTTGGACAGCAAGCAAATCAAACCAGTCAATCCTAAAGGAATCAACTCTGAATATTCAGTGGAAGGTCTGATGCTGAAGTTGAAACTCTAATAGTTTGGCCACCTGATCTGAAGAGCTGACGTGTTGGAAAAGACTCTGATGCTGGGAAATATTGAAGGCAGGCGGAGAAGGGGATGACAGAGGATAAGATGGTTGAATGGCATCACTGACTCGATGGACATGAGTTTGAGCAAGCTCCGGGAGATAGTGAAGGACAGGGAAGCCCGGTGTGCTGCAGTCCATGGAGTTGCAAAGAGTCAGACACAACTGAGCAACTGAAAAACAACAACATATCCATGAAGGCACACATGTTTTTCATGTGTCCAGGAATTTTGTCCCAGTCTCTGCTGTCTTCCTCTGTTAGTGTAAACCCTACCCAGAGCACTTCAAGGCCCACCACAAATGCCTCTTGAGGACCCACCCAAACCAGAAATTCTCATCTAATATCAGTAAGTCTTAAAGTTTCAGGCCTCAGAAGGTGGGCTGACCTGCCTTAAGTGACCAGCCAAGATTAGAATCTAAGGCTCCCAAATTTCTAACCTAGTGTATTTTTATTGCTCCACATGATTTCTGTCTTTTCTGTACACCCCCCCTCAAAGCAACATTCTGCCTTATAATATGGTCTGTGATCCTTGTACCTGCCTTTCCCACAAATGACTTGAGGCTAAGGGCAAGAGCCTATTTCACCCATTACTCTCTGCCCTCATCTCCAGTTGCTCAGTACAATGCACCACACCAGCAGATGCTCTGTGTTTTTGCATAACAAGACAGAGCAATTGCCTTTGCGGTGACTAAAAAGCAATGCAGTTGTCATACGACAATCCAAGCAACATCAAAGGAAGCCCTGAGTCTACTCTTCAGAGACCTTGGCTGTTGGGAAACACTACAGCCATTGAAAGTGTGTGTATCTGTTGGATGGACATTAGAGTCACACCTCAGCCAGTGAAAGAAGGGAGAGGCATTTAAATTCCTTTAGGGGTCCATCTTCAAGATGTTATGGAGATCCAATTCTACAACTCCTATAAATTCAAGAGTGCAAAAAACTAAAGCCCATTTTTTTTTACAATTTTATTTTTACTGGTCAAAGGGATTTTTTCAGGTAACCCAGTGAAGTCTAATTCTCTGACTTTACAGAAGAGGGATTTGTAGTCCAGAGAGATGATGGGATTTCTCTAAAGTCAAGACATGAATGAATGACAGACTCTCCCAATTTCTTGTACAAGCCTTTTTCAGCCGCAGCAAATGAATAGATGGTTGTCACAAACCTTGTCTAAGAACAGAAAGAGCTGCAGCCTAGATGAACAGAGACTCCACTACTTCCTGGCATTCCATTTTATCATTAGACATATCCAAACCTTGCTAAGTGTCAAATGGGATAATTTATGTAAAGAAGTGAAAGTGAAGTCGCTCAGTTGTGTCTGACTCTTTGTGACCCCATGGACTGTAACCTACCAGGTTCCCCAGTCCATGGGATTCTCCAGGCAAGAATACCGGAGTGGGTTGCCATTTCCTTCTCCAGGAGATCTTCCAGATGCAGGGATTGAACCTGTGTCCCTCCTTGCAGGCAGACCTCTGAGCCGCAAATTGCCTGATACACAATAAAAATACTCCTCCCTCCCTGTTAGGATGAGGTTCCTTTATAGTAAGCTTAATTCTGCCTCCTGGTGGTTTCCACTCTGTTGAAATCTGACCCATCCTAGGTTCTTCTTTCTAGAGACACTTAAGACAAATAATTCTTTTCCACATGACAGCTTTGAAGGCATTTGAAGAGAGCACCCCTGCTCTACTTCCCTTCCTTCAAAATGGTTCACTGCAAGACTATCCTTCACCCACTCAGATTTCATCTTCCTGTAAATAGGGGGACTAAGCTTGGCCTCATTTTCCACAAAATCATTACATTTATAATGAGAGGTTGTCATTCGGTCTCTGCCTGAAGAATTGGGCCAACAGAAGTACACTTACCTTGTGGCCTCAAGCCCCTTACAATACAAGCAAAGGCTTAACTGAGCACAACACCCCAAGGTGGCCAAGAGTTGAAGTGTTCGGTCCTCAGGTGAGCCAGTAGCTTCACACTGCCACGGGTAGCTTCACCAACACTGTCCTTGGCTCCTTACATCCCCCATCTCTCTTCCTCATTTCCCCATCCCATTCCCACGGTAGAACTCAGCTACCCTACATCCCTAAATCTGTAAGCTCAATTGTCGAACCATGCAAACTGTTAAGCCTTGAGTCACGCCAGGCAGGTGCTCCTGCTCAACTACCTATCCTGGCATGCCCCAGTGGTCCCTGCAGGCTCCCCAGGTAGCCTTTGTCTCGAGCATTTTCCCCAAGCTGGTGGCAAAGTGAGCCTTTGCCCTGGCCGGCACAAGGCACTAGTTCCGCAGAGAGCCTACATTGGGAGTTACCTTGCAAGCACTGAGTAATAGAAGCGCTCGGTTGGACGACTGGACCTAGGGGTGAGGGGGTCCTCACCTAGGTTTCGCTCCTTTCGCCACGGTCAGGCCCGGAGTAGAGCGGCAGGCTGGATGGAGGGTCCCTGTCCCTCGTAGCCAGGAGTTGGACTGACCCACTGATGAGTGGCAGGGCTAGGGTGCCGGCGGAGAATAGCAGAGGCAGCTTCAAAAGGGGCGCCGCTACGGAGGGAGCGCTGCTGGTCGCCGCCTAGGCAGCCCAAAAGAGAGAATCAGCCACCGGTTGTTGTGACAGCCCCTGGCCCCCAGCTGCGCCTTGCTTGCAGGCCGCAGTCGCTCTCAGCAGGTTACCGGCACGTCCGAGGGCTCTGGCGGAGGTGCCTGCGGCGTCAGCGAGGGGTCAAGGAGGTTTGAATTCAACCGAGCCTCTCCTGGCGCTGCTGCTCGCCAGCTACTGGGCGTCAGGGCGGCGGGTTCCTTGGGTCACAATTGGCGGAAGATGGAGCCTTAGAGGCGAGCAAAGTGAGTGGGAGTGGTAGGGAGGGGCCCCAACCCTGAAGTTCAGATCGGAACTCTGCTGCCTGCACTGAGAAGGCTGGCTGAAGGCCAAAGCACACTCCCTCCCAGGGGCGGACTTGGGTGGCCTAGATTCTCCAGGGGGTGGAGGCGGAGGTACCCGAGCTAGGGGTAGCGTCAAACTCGCTGCTCGCTAATGCCACCCACCTCCCCGCCCTGCCGTGTGCTTGGGTCGCGAAGACTGACTTGGTCCACCAATACCTGATGTAACACAAACATTTCATTAGCCAAATGACTGACCTCTCTGGAGCCAAAGGCTGGGAGGGCAGAGTAAGGAGGGATCCTCCCCTTTCCAGGCCCCTCTGAGAGGCCGCCGAGAGACCTACGGAGCACCACACCCTGGCCTGGAGTCCCCATCTCACGCCTCAAGGAAGCCCGGCGATTTGTGAGGGAAGGGGAGGGTGGGTGGGATGGCGCGACGGACTGTCGACAACCTTTTCCTGGATCCATTCAATCCGCTACTCTAAGTTTCCTGGCAATTACAACATCCCCAGGAGGGCAGATTCCCCGGCTGTTAATCACGGTGTGCATTTTTAAACCACCCCCACCCCCCATCTTTGTTGAAAATTTAGCTGGCGTGCTTCCAGCCTACAAGCTTGGGATGGTTGGGAAAAGACACAGCTCCACAGTTCAAGTGTGGTGGGCAGGAGGACTTGAAGGTTGCTTTCCTTCAGCTCTCACCAGATGTGTACTAGAACACGAAGGAACATTGCCTCTTAGATATCCCACCTCCTGGCTGAGGAAACCTACATTTGAGCCCTTGCTTGCTAGGTGGAAGGAACTGACTTCAGAATTTTTCCGGAGGGCTTAGTGAACACACCTCTGTTTTTAAATAGAGAAGTTAAGCTAATCAACCTAGAAATTATACTAATGAATCTGTGTAACATGCTGCAGGGGGCGGGTGGGGAGGGGCGGGGTGGACTCACATGAATGACTTCAGCGCTCTAAAAACATCAGTGTTCAATGGAGGGAATTGTGTGAGGCAGCACTCCTCTGGAAAAGATTTTCTTGAAATTCTGCCATCCTTGACAAATGCATGTAGCGAACAAGTTTATCCTGTAACATTGCCATGGAGATGTGAAACGGGACCTGACTTTCAGGACAGATGGTCAACTCCATACAAAAGCCAGATCTGGGGCTTCTCTTACATTGCTGCTGCTGCTGCTAAGTCGCTTCAGTCATGTCCGACTCTGTGCGACCCCATAGACGGCAGCCCACCAGGCTCCACTGTCCCTGGGATTCTCCAGGCAAGAACATTGGAGTGGGTTGCCATTTTCATCTCCAATGCATGAAAGTGAAAAGAGAAGGTGAAGCCACTCAGTCATGCCCAACTCTTAGCAACCCCATGGACTGCAGCCTACCAGGCTCCTCAGTCCATGGGATTTGCCAGGCCTTTCCTACCTCTCACTTTCTCTTTCTTTTGCTTCTAGTCTTCCTTCCAGGGTGTGTAGTATCTGATAAGAGTCTGAGAAGACTTCACTACCTCCAAACTGAGAAGAAACCCGTGAGCTAAGCATGCACGTCTTTAGGCCTTTAATGGTGGTGGTTTAGTTGCTAAGTCATGTCTGACTCTTGCGACCCCATGGACTGTAGCCTGCCAGGCTCAGAGGAGTCCATGGGGATTCTCCAGGCAAAAATACTAGAGTGGATTGCCATTTCCTTCTCCAGGGGATCTTCCCAACCCAGGAATCAAACCCAGGTCTCCTGCATTGCAGGCAGATTCTTTACCGACTGAGCTATGAATGAAGCCCTTAGACCTTCATTATTCTTCATCTATTAAATGACCCTAATAAAAGGACCTTCTTCCCAGTATTTCAGAAAGGATTCAGTGGGTTGGTCTATGCCTAGCCAGTAATCAGAGTTCTGTGTTTCTCTTCCTCTTCCAAGATGAAAGAAAGATAGTGAGTCCAAGGCTGCCTTTTATTCTCATTGTTGTACATGGCCCATTGCCCTTGATGAAGGCAGAACCAGATGACCAATGGATGACCATACTCTGAGGGAAAGGGCCTAGCTTCCTGCTTTAAAAACAAGCCCTTTCATGCTTTCCACAGGGCCTGGCTTTTTTTTTTTTTCTTTTTAGTTTTCCCCGTGCCTTGTAGGATCTTAGTTCCTTGACCAGGGATTGAACTTATGCCCCTTATAGTGGAAGCATGGAGTCTTAAACACTGGACCACCAGAAGAGTCCCTACAGGCCTGTCTTAATGAGCTCAGATCAGAGACTTCAAAACAAAGGCCACCTCTTTCTACATACTATATGTAGATCCCTGAGAATATCCCCTGGAGAAGGAAATGGCAACCCACTTCAGTATTCTTGCCTGGAAAATTCCATGGACAGAGGAGCCTGGGGGCCCTAGTCCATGGGGTCACAAAGAGTCAGACACAACTGAGCAACACAAGTTGCAGGCACACTTTTAAAAATAGGTAAGAATGCATATTTTTATTGCCATAATTCTTCTTCATCATACTTACTCTGATAATAACAACATAATAATGTCTGTGCTGGGTAACAGCCTCTGCAATTGGTGATAACAAGAGAAAAACCCTTTCCCCAGCCCTTATATTTCATCCTGCCATCTTCCTCTTAGATCCATACTTGTGTTTTATGCCTTCCATCAACTTTAAAATGTATACCTTTTGTGTTAGACTGAATAATTACTTCACACAAATATCTATATCTTAATCCCTGAGACTTGTAAAATGTTACCTTACATAACAAAAGGGACTTTGCAGTTGTAATTAAAGCTCTTGAGATGGGGAGACTATCCTGGATTATCCAGCTGGGCCCTAACTGCAAACACCTGTATCCTTATAAGAAGGAGACAGAGAGAGATTTATACACACAGAGAATAAAGGGATGTGAAGATGGAGCAGAGTGAGTTTTAAAGCTGCTGACCTTGAGGATTGTACTGATGAAGCCACAAGCAAGGAAATCCCAACTGCCACTAGAAACTGGAAGAGACAAGGAAATTATTCTCCTCCAGAGCCTTTAGAAGAAACAGCCCTGTCAACACCTTGATTTTTGCCCCATAAAACTAATTTTAGGCTTTTGATCTCCATGACAGTAAGAGAATAAATTTAAGTCACTAACTTTGTGGTAATTTGTTGCAGTAGCCAAAGAAAATGAATACACTTTTATAATCATATTTAATTCTATCTCATCTAGTTTGTTGTCTGTGTCCTTGCTACAACTCCCTACCAGATTTTAAGCTACAATGCACAGCAAAGGGCATTCAACAAATTTCTACTTACTGGACAAGTAACTAACCTAATGAATGAATGAACTGATGTCATTCATCAGCAAAGTGGTCAGAGCAGGGAAAAAGTGCCTAGCTCATTGTAGCTCGTATCTATTGCTTCTATACCTTAATGGTGCGCTGGGTTCAGTTGGTATATTTCTTCTTTGTGTAATTTCTAAATATCCTACAGGATGTTAATTAGGCAGTATGGTATGCTGAAGTAGTTACATAAGGGCTTGAGTTTTAAATCCCAGCTCTGCTATCAGTTCACTTGTGACCTTGGGTAGGTAATACTCCAACTCAGAGCCTCTGTTTCCCCATCTGTAACATAAGGAAGTTTCTAGACTATCTGGAAGATCCCTTCCAACACTGTTCAATAGTTCTTAGAATTACACCAATGTTCTGTGACTGTCTGCATCCCCTTTATTTTTACACTTTGGTGGGGGGGGCGGCACTAAATCAGTGATGGTGAGGTTGTAAGCAGTAAGAAAAGAAAGAAAAATCAAGAAATGATGGTACTGGAAGGAAAGCATCAAAGTTTTTTAATCTTCTTGAAAGGAGATGACATATTCCCATGCACTTGCAGATATAATGTATTTCTGTACCTCCTCTTTGGCCTTTTACAATCAATTTACTCAGAGTACCTCACAGTATATATTCTCATAACACTAACATTCTGGTTTCATTTTCTAGTCAGTGTCACAGTAATCCTAAGAAAAGAAAAACAGTGCACCAGTACTGGATTTCCTCAGACACACACCCCAAAATGTCACTTGTATCAACAAAAATATACAGTGGCTTTTCATTGATTTAGAAATATAGTCTCAAATCCTTTGCATGATATTTGGAAGCTTTCTACAATCTAGCCCTGCCTTCCTTTACTAATCAATTCATCGTTATCTGAAGTCTGTGTTTCAGCTGACATTGTCACATCCTTTCCAAAACTACTGTTTTGCTATGCTGCTCCTGCTACTTGGAAAACCCTGTCCTTTCTATTCCACTCCCTTCCACCTGCCTAAGGAAATCTTATTCATCTTTCAAAGCTTAACCAAATGACACTTTCTCCATGAAGCCCTCCCTGATCCAGCAAAAATGAAGCACCTCTTCCCTTCCCTTACTTGAACCCTATTTATTTGATATATTGGGTTGGCCAAAAAGTT